>NW_006436812.1:2761239-2766895 GCF_000325575.1 Pteropus alecto | reverse complement strand
CAGGAGGGGGTTAAGAGGTGTCAGCACCCCCTCACCTCCTCCTGGCCCAGGACAAGATAAATGGTCTTTAAATGTGTTGCCTATTTAAAGCTGGATGATCCACCAACACCTCATAAACTGTGCCATTTGTAATTTAAAGGGTTTGTGGTTGAAAAAGTGCCAAATTCCTTCTGCCAGCTCGCTCTACAGGATATAGCAAAGACACGCTCTGGGAAAACCTATTTAAAGAAAACTAAATGGGAGGTGGGTGATCGTTAAGAGCTGAAACAAAGCTGAGCTTTTCAGCTTCTTGAGCATCTGTGCTCCGTGTCCAGAGCGCAGACCTCTGTCTGTGGGCGCAACTGGGGGATCACACCCTGAAACTTCTGCTTCCCTCCCCACTATTAAGCTGTTATTCCTTTGGGTCAAGCGTTGCCCTCAACAGGCTCTTTAAAAATTCCCTGGGGAGGGCCAACCTAGTAAGTCACTTCAAAATGTGTGAATTTCTTATTTACTTGGAGAGTTGGCCTGCCAGGATTTCTGAGGGTGTCTTGGGGTTCAGGAGCCCTGGAGTGGGGCTAAAGAGAACGAAAGGATGTTTTAACTTCAGCAAAGCCTCTCGTCCCTCGTAAACATTTGCTTGCTTGCAGCTGCTCTTCTTCGGGTCCATTGTATTTGCCATCCTTCCTCATACCCCGGGGCCTTTGCATGCATAGTTCCACCAGCCTGGCATAATCATCCCTCCTCCTTTTCACTTTACTGGTTCCCAATCATCATTCTGATTTCAGGGAAGGCTTCTCTTGTCATTTCCTCGGGGAAGGCTTCTCTCCCTTCCCTGCCTGACTGCCCACTGTACCTTCTCCCACCCCAGCGGGTGCATTTCTATCAGGCACCTTATCTTAGTTGTAATTTTAAGATTATTAGATTAATGTCTGTTTTCCCCCAACAAAGCTTTCCCCCAACATTGACCAGGGCAAGGAATTTGTTTTTTCCTCCATACTGCTTCCCTCATGCCTGACACATAAGTCCTCCATAAATGTGTTGACTGGATAAATAGAGAAAGGGTTGGGGTGTTTCTAGGGAAGAGTGACTTTGTCTGGGAGAGCTCTCAAAGTGGCCTAGGGCCTGGCCTTCTCCTTGCAGGGTCAGGGGCCTGACCTGATCATTGTCCCTCAGTTGACCAGACAGAGGGATTGATATTTAGATGTAACATTTATTGAGTGCTTCTAAGAGTTTTACATGAACTATGTCACTTATTTCACACAACCCTATGAGATGGGTACTGTTTTTACTCAGATTTTACAGTGGAGGAAACAAGCACAGAGAGACTGAGTGGCTTATGCAAGGTCACAGAGGAGGAGGAGAGCTCAGATTCATACCCAGACAGGCCAGCTCCACAGTTCATACTCCTAACACAGCGACTCACACTAACAAAGTTCCCTGGTGCCGACTTTTTAATATTAATTTATATCAAGATTTAAAAAGTCCAAGGCTAGTGCTTCTTCCCTCGAAGGCAAGCCTCATTGTAAACCAGATTGCCATGTGGAGGCTGGTCTGGAAGTGTGACCCCAGAGAGAGTGGAACTAGTGTCAGCACTGATATTTGGGGACCGTATGCCTATGACAGTTCAATCTGAGGGGTGGGTGGATGCCCCCCAGGATTGGGTCACAGGCGAAGCGCACTGACCCAGTGCATGCATGGACACTTCTCGCCCCTCTGTTCCCCTTTTCTTAGCCTCCTTAGCTGCTCAGGCCACTTTCTATCTTCAGGGAGGCTGAGGCCTCCATCTGGATCCAACTAAGCCCCGTGGCTTGGGGGCTACTCTGTCTCAGGGGTGACCTTGCCTGTCTCTCTGTCTCGATGTTTGTGTGTTGATTTTTACGATTAAACTTTCAGAAGGAAGATTTCGTTTCCAGGCTCTTCCATGCCCTGGCATCAACCTTAAACGATAGGACTTGTTCTTCCCCCTTTCATGAAACTCAGAGAGTCTAAGTAATTTTCCCAAGGCCACACAGCCAGTGGAGCAGAGCTGTCATCCAACCTAGGTGTGTTCGATTGCAGAGTCTGAACACCTCACACTTGCGTTACTCCTCTGTCTTCCCCAGGATAAACCTACATTTATGCTTACTGCCTGGCGTGCAGTAAGCATCCATGCAACATTTGTGGGCAGCAGTGTGTCATTGTGCATAAGAGTGTGGGCTTTGAGAGAAGACTGCATCGAGGGGAACCCAGAGCTTGTGGGTTGTGTGACCTTGGCCTTGTTTGTTAGCCTCTCCAAGCCTTGGTTTCCCCATCTGAGAAGTGGAAGCAATAATAGCAGTAGTCCTTCATGGGGTTTCTGGGAGGATTAAAGGGGTTCATGAACAACCAGTGCAGCGCCTGGAACACTGCCATCATGTCAGTGACAGAAAGCTCACTGTCGCCAGTTTTTAAAAGGAATTAGGTGACCCATTAACTGGAATGGCTGGTGGTAAGTTAAGGCTTGAGGCTTGGCTGGGTTCAGGGCATCTTTCCTCCTCTCAACTCTGACTTCTGCCATGTTGGCCTAATTATCAGGGCCCCTGGTGGGTCCTAGGCATTGCAGGCCCATGTTATTAGGTGTGACCAAATCTTCTTCCTCAATTGTGCAGATAAAGGCCCTAAGCTAAGGCTCATTATTTCTGATCATTCTACTTTAGACCATATGCCCATTTCTGAACCATTTCCTGCCAGGGCAATGGGGCATTTTTTTTCAGGTCTGGGTCACACGATACCATCTTTTGGGTTCAAGGGGAGGCAACCCTGTTGGAACCAATTAGCAGAGAAAGGGGGAGGACTGATCCCAAATCAGGATGAATGGATACTGAGTGAGTAGTTGAGACTGTCCACTTGACACCATCATCATCATCATCGTCACAAAATCGTCACATCATCATCATCATCATCATCATCATCACCACTGTTGTCATTATTATCATTATCTTTGTTACTCAGTTTCCTGTGAAATCTAGATTGGGTTAAATAGGCCTGTGAGTGTGGAAGAAAATGGTCATTGTTTATCAAATCTGTTTCTACTCCATTGGTCCAAATGGGACTCTAATACTTCTGCTCACGTTTATTGGCTAAGACTCAGTCACGTGACCACACTTAACTGCAAGGGAGGCTGGAAACTGGAGTCTGTGAAATGTTCCCACATAGCATCCTCCCTGCTCTTTTCTGTCCTGCTGGTTGGATATAGATGAGTATGGTGATCTTAGGAGCCAAATGTTGGAGATGATGATGGAAAGATGGAAACAAGATAGGAAGAGGCCGGACCCCTGGATTGTTGCTGCAGGAGAGGTTCTTTCTGACCTAGAACAATTGTTTTGGACTTCATATGAACAAGATATATTTTTCTATTATGTTTGAGCCATTATCTATGTGGGGGCTCATTTGTTACAGCAGCTAGTGCTGCCCCTCACTAACAGTGCCTCATCACCCTCCCTTTTCCCCTTCTTCCCATTGGAGGGCAGAGCAGTGTTTGGAAGGTTCACGGGCCTGTGTCTGAACAGCAGATGTACGAGAGGGCTGCGGAGAACTTGGGTCCTCTAAGTAGCTCATGATCTCTCCTGGAATCCTCTTTGTGTTTGAGGGAGCTTCAAGAGGCCCCCTGAATGACAACCCATTGTCATGACCCTTTGGATTTTGTCTTTGATACCAAGGTAACAAAGTGGGACTATCTGAGAAAATATTGGGTATTAGTTTAATTGTAAAACATAGAGGCTCCCCTGAAAGCCTGCACAGCGACTTCTGCCTTTATGAGACATTTTATGACTCTGAATTGCCTGTCAGGATGTTTAAACAGCCCCCTCAGAGCGTCTAATAGCGCCCTCTTAGTCATTACACACCACTAATGGGTGCTGAGTTTTCTAAATACCTATTTACTGTGTGGATTTAGTCCTCCTGGAGGACCTATTTCTGATTAAATAATACATGACTTCGAAGTGTCTAAGTACAGTGTACATGCCCAGGGCCGCACCTCTGGGTCCTAAGGTTCTCCAGCTACACATTCTCATGAGCTTCCTTGATGGAGACCCACAGAGACCTTCCTCTCTGCCGGGGTTTTGAAGCTGTGGTATCTATCAGTTTTCCTTGAAAGAGTTTAGGAGCTGTAGATTCCTGGGCCCCATCCTAGACAATCGAAGTAGGTCTGGGTATGGAATCTGCATTTTTAAGAAGCGTACCCCCGTGATTCATTCACTCCATGAATATTTATTGTACACCTACCTTGTGTCAGGCTCTGTGCTCAACACCAGGGCTGTATCTGAGAACAGAGCAGACCAGCTTGCTATCTTTGTGATACTTACTTTCTAAAGGGGATAGGATTAGAGGGTGAAGTAATTTATGAGCCTGTATATTCCCCTCCCCCGAACCCTACAAGATAGAAAGAGGCCTATGAAAATCTAATGCCTGATGATCTGAGGTGGAGCTGAGGCCATGATGCTAGTGCTGGGGAGTGGTTGCAAATGTAGATGAAGCTTTGTTCACTTGCCTGCCATTCACCTCCTGCTGTGCATCCTGGTTCCTAAAAGGCCACAGACCAGTACTAGTCCCCAGCCCAGGGGTTGGGGACCCATGATTATGGCAATGCTGAGAAGTGATACACTATATCCTCTTATTTTTTTTCAAGTTTGTGTTGCAACAAGTTTCTAACACAATGTATTGGAAGAAGCTGCAGAATTTTTTTGTTCGTTTTGCTTCTAAAAGTGCAGCAAAGGTAAATGGAGCAAGAGAAGGCAGTGTTTCTCATGGCAGGTAGGATGACTCAAAGAGGAGAATGGATACATTTAGAAGGTCAGTAAACATTCTTTATCTTGGGCCAGGGACTGGTGACTTTGAATTGGTGCACAAAATCAATTCATAAAGCCCCTTTTGCAAGCCTCAAGCCTGAAATATCAAGCCAGATTGCAGAGGTGGAACATTAATGCTTTGAGAAACAGGTGTCATGTTTTAATGGGGCTTATGATATCTGCTGAGCCAATTGCAAAAGGAAATGTGCCTTAAGTACTCCTGATGGTGATGATAAGAATTATCCTTCAGTGTGGATAATATTGCTGGATGAGCTTCAGGTAGACTGAGAGAGGCTCCCTGCTTATAAACACATTTTCCTGTTGGCGGTGTGTGTGTTTGTGTATGTGTGTGTATTCCAGAGTTGCATGAATATCTGAAGTCTGAGCAGACTCTATGACAACTTCAAATAGAGGCTTGACCGAAATTCCTCGTGGGCCCCAGCAGGCACCTCAGCATGGATAAAGTATTATCAACTCCCGATGAAGATTGATTTTAAAATAACTGAATTCTCGAAGATCCTAATTCGGGAAATCAATTAGATTAATCGGCCTTGTAAAACGGCCGTGTGGAAGTGTTTCAAGGTTACTGGGGGGAATTTCTGAACCCATCAGACTGATAAGCTTACTGAGTTTGATGTGTTCTGTGCTGTTGGTATGTTTGATTAGGTTTACAATATTGGTTTGAAATGGAGCTGAGTTACCTTCTTCTCTCAGTTGAGGTGGACAGAGTTCTTAGATGCAAGTGGCAGAAGGTGACTAGGGTGGTTTAAGAAGGACAGAAATCCCTGAGGCTGTGATAAAGAGCCCACAATAAGAGGCCATGTAGCTAGGACCATTGCTCCAAAGTCACACAGTTTGAATTAGCCACA
>NW_006436812.1:2733328-2761164 GCF_000325575.1 Pteropus alecto | reverse complement strand
TGTAGGGAATTTCTTAAACACAAGAAGGAGGCTACAGACACTGTGTGGCCACAGAAAATGAATAGACTTTTATCCTTTCACTCAGAAAATATTTATTGGGGGCTTACTATGAGCCAGTTCTATGTGCTTGGGAAATTACAGCGAACAAAACAGACCAAAGTAATTACCTTCATAGGACTTATATTCTTTGGGAGGAATCAAAAACAGAAATGTAATAGAGCTATGTTGATTAATACAGTAGCCACTAGCTATATGCAGCAACTTAAACTTAATTAACTGAAATTTTAAAAAGTTAATTATCTTATTCCTCAGTCACAATAGTCACATTTTAAGTGCTCAATAGCCATGTATAGCTAGTGGCTACTGTATTGGACAGCTCATGAACTCAAAGTCCAAAATCTTATTTAAATCACATAAGCTTATCTAAAAGATCCAAATTCAGTATGAGGGAGGCTATGAATATGATATATCCTGGGGCACAATTCCTTTCCCTCTGTGGACCTGTGAAACTGAAGAAAGTTCTCTGCTCCCAAAATATAGTGGAGCAGAGGCATGGAATACCAGCCACAGACATCTGGTTGAAAATGAGTCACTAGTCCTAAGCAATTTATAAAATCGTCCAGGAAAATTCCATAAGGTTTTAAGCCCTAGAAATAATCCTCTGATTTGCAGCTCTGTCCTCCGGATTTATGGCTCTGCCCTCTGGGTCATCCTTGCTTCCTCATGAAAGATAGCATGTGTTTTGCAATTGAATAATTTTATCGGTCTTTTTTTGGACTATAGAATTTGAGGGACTGACAGCCTTCTTTCATTTTGTGCTCTCCCCTTTAGCCCTGGCTGGCCGTGTTTCTGCAGATATAAATTTCTCAAGAACTTTGTGGATCTCTCATGTATGTTACCAGTATTCAACATTACACAAGGGATTGTCCATAGATATTTCTGATATAATCTCTAATTTTATCTTCTGCTGAGATGGCTGAAAAAGGGGCCTATGAGCCACTCTTCATCTCTTCAAAGAGCATTTTTGATGATTGAATAATCTGAAATTTTGATCTTTCTGAGAAATTAACAAAAGGTTGTACAGCCACACCCTTGGATCTTCCTCTAGAGTACCGTTTTTAAAATTTCCTAAGTAAATCTCTTTATTTCGGCATCTTTTTTTTTTCCCGTCTGGGTAGGCTTAGAAGTTCCCAGATCATCCAGCCCTATTTCTTTTTTGCTTAACAGTTCTTTCCTCAATTATGCCTTTCCTCTCATATTTTATGACAAATATCAAGAAAATTAACAGGTTGCAACATCAACATTTTGCTTGGAAATATTCTAGGTTAAATATCCATTGCTTATAAGTTCTACTTTTCTCCATAATGCTGCTCATTTCCCTCTGAACCTTCACCAATGGAGTCTTTAAGTACTCACAAACTTAGTAGCTTAGATAACACGTATTTTAAAAATATTACAGTTCTATAGATCAGAATTCTGGCTTGGGTCTTACTGGGTTGAAATCAAGGTGTTGGCAGGGCTTCCTTCCTTCATGGAGGCTCTAGGGAGGCATCTGTTTCTTTGCTCATTAAAGTTGTAAATTCAGTTCCTTGTGGTTGTAGGACTGAGGCCCCTATTTTCTTGCTGGCTGTAAACCAAAGGTCGTTCCCAGCCTCTAGAAGCCACTGCATTCCTTGGTTTGTGGCTCCCTCCTTCCATCTTCAAAGCTAGCAATGCTGGGTTGAGTCCTCATTTCACATCTGACTCTTCTATGACCCAGCTGGGAAAAATATTCTCTGCTTTTAAGGACTCATGTGATTAGATCGAGCTCACCTGGATAATTCAGGATACTCTCCTTATCTCAAGGTCCTTGCTCTTAATCACATCTACAAATCACTTTTGCTATGAGAGAGAACATATTCTCAGGTTCTGGAGGTAAGGGTGTGGATATCTTCTGAGAGTCATTATTCTGCCTGCCATAAGAGTTGTACAGAGTTTCCCCATGCTCACTGAGAGCTCTAACCTTCAGATGATCAGGTCAAGTAAGAGCCACAGAGATACCAAAAATCTCCATATCTTCAGTGACACACCAACCTGGGGCTCTGGAGCAGGCATATCCTGACCCTTCAGGTGCAAAGCTGTGGTTGCCTGGGTCAGGGTCATTTATGGAGATCTTGAAAACTTAAAGTCTGTGCTCTAGGAGTGTGTGTGTTTGTGTGTGGGGGGTGGGGGGATGGTGCACAGGTGAAGGCATAAAGTATAAAGGCTAAGAGACTGAAATTGTCACATAGGTATGGATTCAAATGCCAGCTTCTCCACTTGACTTTGAATTGACTTTGAGCCTTGGTTTTTCTCATCCATAAAATAGGGATAATGAAAATACCTACGTCATAAGTAATTGTCGTAAGAGGATTCAGCAAAACAAACCATACAAAGCTCTTAATAACACATCTACTACACATCAGTGGCTTTCTCAGAGGCCTTGAAGAAGACGTTGGGAGACATATGTCGATCATTTGAATGCTCCCCAGGACAGACAAGATCTGGCCTTTCAGCCTTCCTTGTGCCTGACTGGGGGCTCATAATCCTAAGACACCAGCATGGTTCTAGGTGATTGGTTCAGAGGAACAGCAGTAAATGATGGGACAGAATGGGTCCAGGGGACACCCTGGGGATGCTGCATAGTGAATAAGAGTCTGGGCTTCATTCTCAAGGGGGGATGTGGAGGAATCATTTTATATCTCTTCTTACTTGTTTTTTAAATCTTGTGCTAAGGGAGTTGTAAAAACAACTGATTTGCAAGTATGAGGAGATTATGAGAATTTTTTCCATTTCCCCCCTCCAAATTATGTTCTTATGTTGAGTAATAAAAAAGAAACCAAAACCAAACTTTGAATTCTGCTTAGATATATATTTTAAGCATTATGATCTTGCAAGTTGGATTTATAATTGGAAAAGTGACATGGAATCTTTAAAAGGAATTTATTTTGATCACAAGAGAACTTAGGAAGTTAACATTTAAGAAGCACACAAACATTTTTATGCATATTTTAAGGAGGTTTTTACTTTAACAGGGTAAAATTATTTTTGATTGGAAGAAGTACATTTTAGCATTTAACCAAGATCAGCATATTTATATTACTTCACAGATTTTCCTGTGTTCTGATTCTTGCCAGTCTTCTTGAATGGAGGACAATGCTTTTTCTAAAGCTAAAACATGAAGATGAAGTTGTTAAAAAAGCAAGAGGGCTGAACAGGAAAACAAAGGAAGCAGAGTCTTTAAAATATTTTTTTATTTTACTTCCTAAAATTTTGGATTGTAGTTGACATACAATATTATATTAATTTCAGGTATACAACATAGTGATTAGACAATTATCTAACTTACAAAGTGACCACCCCAATAAGTCTACTACCCATCTGACACCGTGTGTGATCACTATAATATTATTGACTATGTTACCTATTGCTGTAGTTTACATCCCTGTGACTTTTTATAACTGGTAATTTGTACTTCCCCCCTCCCATCTGGCTACTACCAGTTTGTTCTCTGTATCTATGAGTTTGTTTCTGTTTTGTTTGGTTATGTTGTATTTTAGATTTCACAAGTAAGTGGAATCATACAGTGTTTGTCTTTCTCTGTCTGGCTTATTTTACTTAGCATAATACCCTCCAGGTTCACCCATGTTGTTACAAATGGCAAGATGGACACGTAGGTTGCTTCCATATCTTGGTTATTGTGAATAATGCTGCATGAACATAGGGGTACATATATCTTTTTCAATTAGTGTTTTGGTTTTCTTTGGATAAATATCCAGAAGCGACATTGTTGGGTCATATGGTAGCTCTATTTTAAATTTTTTGAAGAACCTCCATACTGTTTTCTATAGTTGCTGTACCAATTTACAATCCCACCAAGAGTTCTGAGGGTTCCCTTTTCTCCACATCCTCACCAACACTTGTCGTTTGTTGATTTATTGATGATAGCCATTCTAACAGGTGTGAGGTGGTACCTTGCTGTGATTTTAATTTGTATTACAGAAGCTTTTTTTAAAAAAAAAAAATCAAAAGTATGTAGGGTCTTAGACATCATTTGGTACCACTGAAATATCAGTTTGTTTATCATAAACAGCTCTTGAGTATAGAATTCTCTAGGCTACAGACTCTAGCCTGCAGGTTGTTAATAGCCAAGCACAGGAGAAAGAGAGTAGAAGATTTCATGTTCAAACATGTTTAGAAATAAATTGGCATGAATCAGTTAAACTGCTTTTATTAATACCACAAGACTTTTCAGAGATGATGTGCCTTATGAACTATCAAGAATGGGACAAAGGAGCCAAAATTTCCCAAACTTACTTGAGCACGAACTTTCATGTATTTGTCTGTTGGTTTGATGGATGCAATATCGATTTACTCTTAGTGTTCCAAATCTACGTTTGAGGCATATTGCATATTTCTCTATGGAGAAAGTTGGTTGAAGTTGAAAGAAGTGCTTTAGTAAAGCCTAGGGAAATCCAAATTGTGCTAGAGTGGCATTTCCTAAATTGTGGCTCATGAACCACCTGTATCAGAATCACCCGAAGGGTTCGTTAAAAATCCAGAGACCTGGGTCTGATTTTAGATCTATTGTATAAGAATCTCTGGGAGTAATGTCCTGGACTCTGAAATTTTTAAAACACCATAGGTCTTTGCTGCTAAAAGTGGTCTGTGGGCCAGCAGCACCAACATTGTCCGGGAGCTTGTTAGAATGCAGAATCTCAAGCCCATTCCTGTGGAATCTGAATCTGCATTTTCAAGAATATCCTTAGGTGATTGCTATGTACATTTAAAGTAAGAAGCACCGGATTAGAGAATAAAGCATCTCATTTTACTTAGGTGTTTATACATTTTTTATATCTTGCTCTAATTATGTATTTTGTTTAAAAGCTATGTGAATAAAGAGTTCTATTTTAGTTAAATCATAATGGAAGAGATAGACTTAGTGACCTCTTTCTTCGTTTACTATGGTAGGTACTGCTGTTCAGATCAGGGACCTATTAAGAGGCACTGCTGTTCAGTTGCCATCAGTGTATACTGACTTCATTCAAACTACCCAAAGAAAATAGCCTCTTGGAGGCTGATCTTATTCCAAATTTATGGACATGATGATAACTGTCAAATACAGAGTGTGGAATAACTGACTCTGTATAGCTTAATTTCACTTTCCTTTCCACGCAATCCATTAAATGCTTGTAGCCATCTCAGTTTAGTAACTCAGATATTGATTTTACTGAATGTAGCTACCTTGCATCTCAGCCTTGGAAAACAATGAAATAACAAATCTTGAGTGGACAAAAAGACCACCCAACATTTCCACTGTTATTTATAAATGCACTGATTTTTAGCAAGGAAGGCCAAAGCTCTCAGTTTGAAATATTCATTTCACGAGTTTTTGAATAAGTAGGCCACAATTATGCTTTGTTTCTTTGCAGTTTCTGTGATTTGATACTTGACCATTCGTGTTAATCAGTGATAATGCAGAGTCCCAAAAGTTTCAGTTTCTGCTCCGTGACCCATTCTAGGAACCATAATCCAGCAGTTAAAAATTATTTTAAGAGCCACTCATAAGGATTAGAGGGAACTGTACCTGGTGTTCACCCATAGCTGAGAATAATGCCTGTTCCCACCAGCCGGAGTAGAAAACCTCACAGTTCATGAGACATTGGATAAAGTACTCAGAGAGTTTCTCCTTCTGTATTGGGGAATAATTAGCCCTGGACTAAACTTGGCTCTGGTCTCATCTAACAAGTCTTAAAAGTAAGACCTACAGAGATTAAACCATTTCTAAGTAACTTAACTACAGCCCAGAACAAAGCTCAAGAATGTTTATAAGATGCAATATACATATGTATTATTGAGTTGCACGCTTGAAACCTATATAATTTTATTAACCAGTGTCACCTCAATAAATTTAATGTAAGAGAATATTTATAGGAATACAAAAATATACAGCCCAACCAAGTTGTAAAGAATCTTGAAAATACAACCTAAAATGAAAAGAAATATTAATCAATCGAAAATAATACAGAACTGACACAGATGTTAGAATTAGTAGAGAAGGATGTGTTAAAAAAAATTGAGAAACATGGCAGACATAAAAAAGACCTAAATTAAAACTCAAGAGATAGAAATCTATAATATCTGAGATATAGAAAACACATTGGATGAGATCAACAGCAGATTGGACATTATACACACATAAAAAAAGATTAGTGAACATGATAATATAGCAATAGAAACTATCCAAAATGAAACACAGAGATGAGATAGAATAATAATGGAAAAACATGAACAGAGAATCAGTGACCTCTGGGACAACTTCAAGCAATCTAATATATGTGTAATTGTAGTCTCTAAAGGAATCAGTGAGAGGGAGAGATAGAAAAAATATTTGGAGACAGTGGCCAAAATTTTTTTCAAGTTTGATGAAAATCATAAACCCAGAGACACATAGAAGTTCAATGAATACCAAGCACAAGAGACATTAAGAAAACTACACTAAGGTGAATCATGATCAAGTGCTCAAACTCACTGATAAAGAAGAAGACTTAAAAGGATCCGGAGGAAAAAAGGATGAGTTACTTATAGAGGACCAAAGATAAGAGTGACAGATTTCTCGTTAAAAACAATGCAAGTGAAAAAAGATAATATGAAAAAGTATTTAAAGTATTGAAGTAAAAAAACAAAAAACAAAACAAAAACAGCTGTCAACATAAAATCCTATGCCTAGCAAAAATGTCTTCCTCAAATGAAGCAAAATATTTTTTTGCTCATATGAAAGCTGAAAGAATTAATCACCAGCCCACTCACACTATTAAAGATGTTGAAGTCCTTCAGGCAGAAGGAAAATTATACCAGATGGAAATAGGAAATCTACACAAATGAATGAAAAACACCAGAAATGGTAACTACATGGATACAAAGTCACTTAAAAAATGATTGACTGTTTAAATAAATATAACAATATGGTATAGTGATTATAATATATGTAATAGTTTAATGTATAACAACAATAGAACAAAAGCTAGTAAGAGAGAAATAGACATATATTAGTGTAAGCTTGTCAGTATATATGAAGTGCTATAATGTCACTAGAAGGTAGATTGCTATATCATAAACACTGAATCAATCAATAAAATAAAAATAAAGACTTATAGTGGATAGACCAACAAAGAAGATAAAATGGAGTCATTAAAAATATTCAACGAATCCAAAAGAAGGCAGAAAAAGAAAGAAAAGGGAACAAAGAACAGATGTGACAAGTAGAAAACAAATAACAAGCTGATAGACTCAAAATTAACTGTAACATAATCACAATAAGTGTAAATAACCAAAACACCCCAATTAAAAGGCAGAGATTGTAAGGTTAGATAATAAAGGAAGACTGAACTATATGCTGTCTATAGGAAACATACTTTAAATATTAAGCTACAAGTAGATTAAAGGTAAAGGACAGAAAAAGAGAATGCTCACAATAATGAAAAGAAAGTCAAAGTGGTTATAGTAACATCAGACAAAGTAGATTTCAAGGTAATGATTATTATCAGGTACAAAGAATATTTTACAATGTTATAAATGTATAATAATATTATTGTATAATGACAGAAGGGTCAGTTCATCAGGAGGGTATAACAATCTTAAATATTTATGCACCCAATAACAAGAAGCAAAACTGATATAAGTTCAAGGAGAAATAGACTAAAATTGATATAACTGCAAGAGAAAGAGTCAAATTTAGAATTATAGCCAACAATCAATCCTCTTGTAACAATTGACATAAAGAGTAGACAGGAAATCAGTAAGGATATAAAAGACCTGAACAACACAACCAACCAGCTTGATCTAATTGACTCTCATAGCAACAACAAAATATACTTTCTTTTCAAGAGCACACAGACCAGTTACTAAGATAGATTGTATTGTGGGCCATAAAACCAGTCTCAGTAGATTTAAAAAGATTCAAGTCATACAAAATAGGTTTTTTGGTCACAATGGAATTAAATTAGAGATCAGCAACAGAAGGATCTCTGGAAAATCCCTAAGTTTTGGACACTAAATAATACATTATGATAACTCATGGGTGGAAAAAGAAATCAAAAGAGAAAAAAGTATTTTGAATTAAGTGAAAATTAAAATATGACATTAAAATTTTGTAAGATTTTTGGAGGAGATGCTTAAGGAGGAAAATTTATAGCACTAAAGGCCCGTATTAGAGAAGAAATAAGGTCTCAAATTCCACCTTAAGAAACTAGAAAGAGAAGAGCCAATTAAACCCAAAGAAAGCAGAATAAAGAAAATAATAAATCAATTTAGAAATCAATGAAATGAAAAAACAATAGAGAAAAGCAATGAAATCAAAAGCGGTTTCTTTGACAAGATCTGTAAAGAAACATCTAGCCAGAGTGGTCAAGATAAAAACCCTCAATTAGCAATATCACAATGAGAAAGGTCACATTACTACAGATTCTATAGATGTTAAATAGATAATAAGAGAATAGTATGAACAACCTAATGCCCATAAATCTGACAACATAGATGAGACGGACAAATTTCTTGAAAGACTCAGTACTAAAACTTGAGAAGAACTAGGTAACCTGATTAATCTTCTATTTAAAAAATTGAATTTCTAGTTAAAAACCTTCCCACAAAGAAAACTCCAAGTGCCTTCACTATTAAATTCTGCCAAATATTCAATAAAGGAATAATACCACATCTATACAAACTTCCTACTCTATTTTATGAGGTCAGCATTAGCCTGATACTAAAACCTAACCAAAATTAGAAGAAAAGGAAACTACGAACCACTGTACCTCATTAATATAGATGTAAATATCCCAAACAAAATTTTAGCAAACTGAATCCAACAATGTATAAAAGGATAATGTGTCATAGCCAAGACACAAGGTTTCTGCTAGGTTGGTTTAACATTTAAAATCAATCAATGTAATTCACAATATTGGAAAACAAAAATTAAAAACGTGATTATCTTGATGGACACAGAAAAAAAATTTTTGCAAGAATCTAACATCCATTTTGGACTTTACAAATTCTCAATAAATGAGGAATAGAAGGGAATTTCTTCAACCTGATAACAGGCATCTATGAAAAACCTCCAGTTAACATAATACTTACTAGTGAAAGACTGAATTCTTTTCCTTTATGATCAAGAACAAAAAAGGATGTCTGTTTTCACAACTTCTTTTCAACACTATAGTGGAATAAGTCACTCTAATAATACAAGAGATAGAAATAAAAGACACATATATTGGAAAGGAAGAAATAAACCTGTCTTTATTTGCAGAAGAATTGATGATCTATGTTGAAAATCCAATGAGATCTACAAAAAAATCTACCAGAACAAATATATGAGTTTAGCAAAGTTGCAGGACAAGATCATTATACAAAAAGCAATTGTATTTCTATATACTAGCAATGAACAGTTGGAAATCGAAGTAAAAAAACACTATAATAGTATCAAAGAATATGGAATACTTAGTTATAAATTTGACTAAAGTTGTATAAGATCTCTACACTGAAAGCTATAAAATATTGAGGACAGAATTAATGAAGACGTAAATAAATGAAGAGATGTTTATGAATCAAAAAAGACTGAATATTGTTAAGGCTTAATTTCTCCCAAATTAATCTACAGATTCAACACAATGCCAATCACAGTCTCAAGGGTTTTGTTTGTTTGTTTTTTGGTAGCAATTGACAAGCTTATTCTGAAATTTATATGTACAATGAAAGACATAGAATAGCCAAAACAACTTTGAAAAATAAGAATAAACTTGGCAGGCTAATGATACCTAATTTAGCGATTTATTATAAAGCTATAGTAATCAAGACAGTGTAGTATTGGCATCAAGATAGATACTTCTATCAATGGAATAGTAAAGAGAGTTCAGTGGGGAAAGAATACTCTTTTCAGCAAATGGATATCCATATGTGAATAAATGAACTCCAAACTGTACCTTGCGACATATACAAAAGTTAACCAAAAATGTATCATGCATTCAAATGTGAAACCCAAATCTGTAAATCTTCTAGAAGACAGCATGGGAGAAAAATCCATATGACTTTGGGTTAAGCAAAGATTTCTCAGCTATGACACCAAAGTGTGGCCCATAAAAATTATTTGAACTTCATCAAAACTCAAAACTCTCCTCTTAAAAACACTGTCTAGAGAGTGACAAACCACAAACTGGGAGAAAATATTTGGCAAATTGTATATCTGATAAAGGACAAGTATCTAGAATCTATGAAGAACTCTCAAAACTCAATAATAAGAAACCATGTAATAAAACAGTGTTAAAATATTTGAACAGACACTTCTCCAAATTCGATTTACGTGGCAAATAATCACAGGAAAAGATATTCAGCATCATCATTCACTAGGAAAATACAAATTAAAATTATCATGTCATAACAGACATTTATTAGAATGACTAAAATTAAAATGATTGACCACATTAAGCGTTGATAAAGATGGGGAGAACATGGAACTCTCATATGCTGCCGATAGGAGTATAAAATGATGTAACCACTTTTGAAAGCAGTTTGACAATTTCTTTGGTAGTTGAACACACAGCTACCTTATGGTCTAGCCATTCCACCCCTAGGTATTTACTCAAGAGAAAGGAAAGCATAAGACCAAAGACATGTGCATGGATGTTCACAGTGATTTTATTTGTAACTGCCCAAATCTGGAAACAACCCAAATGTCTATCAACAGGTTGATAGAGAAACAATTTGTGGCAAATGCATCTAATGGACTACCATTCCAAAATAAAAAGGAATGAACTATTTACAATGAACTATTTACAATGAACTATGTACAACGACACTGATGAATCTCAAAAGCTTTATACTGAGTGAAAAATGTCAGATAAAAAGCTGTAGACTATCTGATCCCATTTATATGAATTCCAGAAAATGAAAACTAGTCTATAGTGACAGAAAGCTCACTGGTTGCCTGGAGAAAGGAGTAGGAGGTGGGAAAAGGTAGGGGTCGGGGAGGGATTACAACAGTACACAAGAAAATTTTAGGGCCGATGGCTATTTCACTGTCTTGAGTGTGTTGGTGGTTTCATGGAGGTACATGTCAAAACTTATCAGATGTGCACTCGAACACTAAATTAAAACTTCTCTCAGTGAAAACAGCTGAGCATCTCATGGATCAGGTGAGACTGGCCAGGAAGAAGATGGAGGGGCCACACGGGCACTTCTGCCAAATGAAACGCCCTCCACGTTGTACATCTCTTCGCTGTTTCCAAAAATCATCTTTGGTAGCAAATGGTGGGTGGTTTCACTTAATATGGATTCTGAAATAGCTCCTAACAGTTTGGGCTGGCTGCAAAGTTGGGGTATGCGGATTCTCTCCTGAAAAGGGGGATGCTCCAGGGGGCACCCAGCATTTGAGGATTAACTCTTGAGCAGCCTATTGCATTTGCTTCCTCCTCTGCCTGCACCGTCACAGGTGGTTGTCCCTGAGGTGGCCTTAAGCAAATGATAAAATTGTTGAGAAGGAACTGAAATGCAGTCATTGTTCGGAAAAGCCCAGGAGCCCTGTCTTTGCAGCCTGCCGACACCTCTACCTCATCATCCCACCCTCCGAGCTCGACCATTCTGGGGTGAACTCTGATCTCTCTGCTGAGTGCCCCACTGGTAACCGGGTCTGCATATGGTTGCCACTGATCAGAAGGAAATTTTATCATATTTGAGTTCTGATAGGTAATAAATATAGGAAAAGTATCTTGTAGGTGGTTCTATTTGTTAAAATAAAGTTACACCTACTGGTTACGAATTCTTGGAAATACTTTGGTGGAAGAAATGGCTTAGCCAGCAAGGTTCTTAGAGATGCAGATGTAAATGGGGAGATGACATAGTTCTGCTGTGACATGACATGTGTGTTCCTAAACGTCACTGCACGGGCAGAATTGCCCAGTGAAACTGCATGGTTTGGAGCACATTGTTCAAAAACTTCATCAAGGAGACGGTACAAAAAGGTAGAAACCTCATAAAAATGATAGCACAGTTTTACACATTAAATAGTTAAGAAATAAATACACATACTCTAGAATAATGATCACACTTTACCTTGAAAAAGACCTGACGCTTGGTGTTAGGGAAAATGTAGTTTGTGAGTAACTGGAGGATTTTGAGTTTGTGTGTGTGTGTGTGTGTGTGTGTGTGTGTGTGTGTGTGTGTGTGTGTGTGTGTGTGCGCGGACGCGCACATCAGTGCCCTTTAACCAGTTTCATTCACTGCGGAAAATATTTATAAAGCTCTTCAACTGGAAACTGCAATTCTAGATAGTGATCCAAACATCCAAAAAGCCTTAAAAAGAGATTGATTCCTTTAGATTATAGTAAAGACACCAATAGTGAATAAAGTTTATTTTGGTTTTTTTGAATTTCATTAGCATTTTTTTGTGAAAATACGTGAAATATTTTTATGTCTTACATTGGAAATTGTATTTGGTGGCAAATATACTTTTATATTTGAGTTTGTGTGTGTGTGTGTGTGTGTGTGTGTGTGTGTGTGTGTGTGTGTGTGCATGCATGCACGCGCAAGCACACGTATGTGTTTTACATACTTTTAAGTGCTTCAGTTCAGCTGGTTACAGCAGTCTGCATTTACTCGGTGTTCTTTGCAGACAAAATCGTCCATAAGCAAATGCAAAATACGTGTTATGCTCAAATGGTTCCCTAATGGATCAGTCATATTGGAACAGATACACATTTTCAAAACAAGCACGATTGCAGAACTGGCTGTGTCGTGGTGAGAGCGGGCCCCGTCTGCAGGGACATTTGAAAGGAGTGTTCGTGGGGACAGTGACTGAGGTGATATGGGAGAGGCTCTAGGGTAGGGCCGAGCCTAAGATCTCACGAACGCTGAATAGGGGCGCCTGCCCTTTGTTTTTTTTTTTACTGTTTTAAAGCTAAGAATCCATGAGTTCATGTCTCTTTGTGTGTCCTCCAGTGTTGCTACATGGGAGGGGCTGAAAGGGGCAGCTCTTTCTCCTGGTGGCATCGTGAGCTGACTGGGCCCTGCTTAGTGCTCTCGCAGCCGCAGTTGCCACCAAAGAGGGTGAAAGGTATCCAGATGAAGGAAAGTCAACTGCTTATTGATCCCAAACTGAAAAAGTCATATAGAAACATGGCTCCCAGATACTGTTTTAGACCTTTAACATTAAAAAAAAAAAATGAAGTCACTGACCTATTATTGCCAACGAACAAATATTTATTGACTTATTGAGCGCCTACTGTGTACCAGGTACCATTCTAGGTACTTTGGATATTTTAGCAAATAAAACAGACAAAAATATCTGCCCCTGGGGAGTTTATATTCTGGTAGGAGAGTCAGATAAATGATGCTTTGTTTTTTCCCCAATAAGGACATAAAAATTAAAAATTCGTAACAGAAGAAAAAACTCATGCTTTCATTAAAGAAAAGAAGTCACTTCTATTTTCAAAGAGTATCATTATACCAAACGTATGGGGCTGACATAATTTCAGCGTGAAGTGCTGGTCTTTGTAGAAAACATTACATCCATATGTAGACGCTTGGGAACCACAACGGCAGAGCAGGGAAGGGTTAAGCCATGCGAAGGACCTCGGTAAGCATCTTTTTTCTGGTGGACATCTTGTTTCTGGCCTGTGGCTCTCAGAACGAAAACTGCCTGTTGCATATTAAGAGCTCAGAGAGCTTATGTGGCCCTTCGGTTGTGGAAGCACACCTGGGTTAAAATACCCAGCCCACAATCCTTACTTGTGGTGAGCTTTCTCCTGCTACCTTCTTCTCAGAAAGGTGAATGACTTCCTCTGGCAAGCACTTTCCTTCCCTGTCCTTCCAGCCTGAAAACGCAGCAGAGGTATTTGTACATCACTCTCACGTTCATCGAATGTGTCCTCATCCGTTGAGGCGGCAGGCGTGCCCCAGGACAGGCTACAGGGCATATGCAAGAACTTCTGCAGCCCCAGACACGGCTTGGCTGTTGCATGTGGATATGGTTGGTGGTACTGGCCTCCAGTGGTTCTGACAAGTCTCTCTTGTCACTGCTGAAGTGTGGGGTTGCAGCCAGAGAAAGTTCCGGCTTCCTAATGATATTTAGAACCAGATCAAAAATTCCTCCCTGCATGGCCTGCTTTGAGACCATGGTCTATAACATGGGTCTCTTGTCTCTGGCAGTTTGCTGTCAAGCAGTGATGAAGTGTGGGTATTTCAGGGCTCCATGGATTTAGTTCCTCTTCCTATTAGCTATAGATGAGTCAGTAAAACTTTTAAGCTTTGGTTTGCTCATCTAACGATAAGGGTAGTAATAGAATGGACCCCACAGTGTTAGGGTGAAGCTTAAATAAGATAATGTAGTTAGCACATTCTAGCACATGAGAAGAACTTGACACACACAGCTTCTGCCATCAATTTAGTGCAGCTCCTCCAAGGCACCTCTTGGCGATTGCGGCCCACAGTGATGATTCTTTCCCTCTGGGCTAGAGTAGTTTATTACCCATTTCTCCTTAGGCTTTTAATCGTATGTTGCCTCCCACGGAGTTTGACATTCAGGGTGTGCCTGCTTTATTCCTCCATAATATTCACTGTCAGTTTATTGAACTGTTCAATGGCAGATGTTGAACCAGACACTCCCCAAATGTTGCAACGTTTAATCCTCACACCAACGCTAGGAAATAGGGCATTATTATCCCATTTTTCAGATAAGGAAACTGTAGATCGGGAAAGTTTAGTAATTTGCCCACAGTCTCTGCCCTAGAGCTAGTCAAGGGCAGAGCAGTGGTTAGAAGCCAGCCTTTTCTCTCCGCGCATAAGTTATACGGCAAACTCTCGGAGAGCAGAGTCAGGGTGCGCGATATATTATTTACAACCACAGGGAGGCTGACTGTTACAATAGAATTGGAAATTGACTCAGAGAGCTCTCTAAATCTTCCTATCTTCCTTCCAGCGTACTTCTAAGCTGGTGGATTCCATGGTTGGATGGTGTGTATTGGTCAGACAATGAAGTTACCACTGCTAAACAAACAGACCCGCAGGCCTTAGGGAAGGTCAAGACTTTTCCATCTTCATCTCTGTCCCCAGCTTGGGGCAAGGACTCACTAGGCAATATGCATGCCATTCATCTGAATATTTTAAAGCTGCTTATTATGCTAAAACTATTATTAACACATGGAGGGATCTTAAAATTTTATAATAAAATTATTATTTTAAAGCTTTGCACCTTTTTAGTGCTGTGGGGGCAAGCTTTTAGCTTTAGTTCTTTTGAAGTGAGAATTGAGGGTCAGGAAATTTTTGGCTAAGAGTGGGCTTATTCTTTAGAAAGACCCCTCCCTCTATTCTGCTAGTATGATTTATGCCTAAACCAGCATGCCAGAATTTATATCGGGGAAATATGAACACATGTTAGTTAAATAACACATTTCCCTCTTGTGGTTATGTCAGTAGAGTCTGCAGAGAGTCCTTGTCATATTAATGCCTGTTTTGCTTTGCCTAAAAAATAATTCCAAGCCTGCCATCTACAGAGAGTGTTATCAAAGGGATCTCAGTGTAAATGGTGACATTCATGACTGGCTGTGGTGGGGGTTTGCCCACCCTTCCTAGAGCTGCTGAAATTGAGCTGTCAGACGAGGAAGATGAAATGCTACTTTGTTCTATGGCTTGAGCTCCCAGAGGCAACGTTTCTAGGTCATTTGACATTAGTTCAGAGAATGGGAAAGTATTTATCTTTTTTTTTATTTTTTCTAAAACTTAAAAAAAAATGTTTTCTGTTTATTGGTAAGTAGGAAGTGACAGCTCTCCAGGACAGCTGCCTGCATGTCTGAGGGGAGATGTTTACCAGGGTGGCTGGCAGTGTTCGGAGGTGCCAGCTCTGCCCCTCCTGGGAGTAGCAGGCACTATGTTCCAAGCATCAGCGTTTAAGCACATCTCATACTGGTAATCTTTAAAGCAATGTTTTCCGAAGAATGTTCCTTGGGACATTAGTTGCATAAGATGCTCCAAGGAAAGAGAGATGCCGTGAAAAAAATTAAAAGTGTTTCTGTGGCCAAATGAATCTGAGGACACATCGCATGCTATATTTGTCCCCTTCCTGTTAACACACAATTCATATTAGTATTTCAAGGCTCTGAGGATTCCTACAGGCAAGAAACTTATTCAACTTTGTTTAAGCTGGAATTTCCCAAATTTCTTTGAATTTTTTGAAATTTTCAAAAAGATTTTTTTTTTCTAGTTTCTATTATGTGTCTGGCACTTTACCAGGCGCAGAGTTGAGAGATACAAAGGTGAATAAGGCAGATGGACCTTATGTAGCGTCATAGAGCTTATAGATGGATAACAGACAGGCAAACAAATGAAACAATGAATGCTTACACACTGTGAGCCATGAATAAGCAAGTAGGGTGCTGCAGTGAGGAACAGTGGGAGGGGTTGATCTGATGGAGTACAGGGAGCACTACTGAAAGAAGGCAACTTGTAGTTGAGGACGAAAGCATGAGAAGGAGGCGGTCATGTGACGTATGGGAGAAAATAGATGGGTAAGCACGTGCAAAGGCCCTGAGGTATCGCAGGTCTAGGAAACACCATGTGAAGATCTGAAGCCTGTGCAAACTACCCTGTGACCAGCAGCTCCTAGGATATTTACAAAAGACTTGGTACAAAGTATACGATCCAAGTAGAATTGGTCCCCTTCCTTCTCTTGTCAAGGCCATTCTGAGCATGGCCATTGAGAAGGGTCTTGGTCTCCTCCAGTAAGCAACGTGGCTCTGTTCTGTTACCATCTCAGACTTGCTCAGTGGTGTGTGGGGTGAGACTCCGAGAGGGTTGGCGCCCTCGGCACGGACAGAGGAATGTGTCTTTGTTGCTCTTCAGCCAAAGCTTCCAGTTCATATCAAGCTGTGCAATTTGGACTCATTCGAGGTGCAGTAATGAGAATGCAAAGGGGTTGGACATCTAGAGCGGGAGTTCTCAAACACCAGTGTATGAAAGAGACACCTGGAGAATTTGTTAAAATGCAGAGTCCACAGGCCTACCTGGCATGCTCTCAGACCCACCTGGGATGCTTTACACACCTGGGCCCCAAGACTCCCTGAGCAGGGCGCGCAGCACATACCGTATTGTGATTCTGGGCTTGCTTAGGCACAGTTCGTATATTTTTTTGATTTATCAACTCTATTAGGAGCATCTTAAAAGCCATAGTAAACCTTGATTTAGAAGCCATTCCTTTGTAATCCAGTGTGGCTATGATCCCCGAATCTGAAATATGGCAGTTGGTAGGATAATAAATCAGGAAACAGACTTATTTATGTACCCTTAAAACAAGAAAAACAAGGCCACAGAGTTTCTGCAGGTGAATGAAACCCACACCAGGGCTGAGAATCCCCATCAGGGCTGGGGCATGGTCACTGGGGACAGACGGAGGTGGTCCACACCTCCTTCCTTGAACCCGGTTTGACTTCCTGCTCTACAAGGACCCCCTCCACCTGGGGGCTTGAATCCTCTCTTCTCCCGGAAGTCGCTCCATCGGTTTTCTTCTTCGGCTTCTTTTTCTCTTGGAATACAAACTCGTCTTCCTCATCCTAGGAAGAAAAGTCCCTCCTTGTCCCTGACTATCTTTCTTGCTACTGAGCTTGCTCTCTTCCACAAATCTGAAGCTTCAGGGATGACCACCTTCCTTGCATTGTGGTTAGCATTAAGCCCAGCTCCTTAAAACAGTGGCCAGGGCCCTGCACAAACTACCCCTGCCTATCTCTCCAAGTGGGCATCTTACCCTCAACTGTCCCGCTTGCCGTACCCCAGCCACGCTGAAATCCTTCCATCCTGACTCACCCTGCCCTGGGACTTTCTTAACAGGACCTACTTGTGTACGGATGATCAAGTTTGCTTATTGTCTGTCTCTCCCTGACTAGAATAAAAGACGAGTGAATTTAGGAATCTTGTCTGTCTTGTTCTTTGCTATATTCCAAGTGTCTAAAATAGTACTTATGTAAATGGCCAATAAATATTTATTATTTAAGTGAATACATTTATTCTCTTCTGTGTATTCGAATATGCTGTTTCATTTGCTTGACAGTCTCTCCTCTTATCTCCTTCATATACACACTTTGACTGATGACTCCTATATATTCTTAAATTCTCAGCTCATAGGTCACTTCCTCCAGGTAGCACCGTATTACTTCCTCCAGAAAGGATGACCTGATTTCCCAAGTTTGGGATGGATTTCTCCTGTTTGCTCCCAGAGTACTTATCACACTTTATTACAGTTGCCCATTTATTTGTTTTATTCCTCTGTAGACTGTAAGCTCCAGGGGACGGGGGTCCTGGATTCCTGTGTATCTCTGAATCTTATGCCCCCTCCTACAAGGTCTTAAATAGTGCCTGTACTTGGGAGGTATGCAATAAATATTTATTGGGCTGGTGGTTTTTAACCCTTCGTCTCTCTTCTGTCATTTTTATTCAAACATCTCAAGAGGGGTCTATGGCCAATGTCAATTTATTGCAGATTGACTCTTAGTTTTGCCAGTGGACTTCTCTGGACAAGATACCCAGGAATTCTGTGCTACCAAACCCAACAGATACTGTTTATCTCTTATCATATTTGTCATCCCTGTGGCATTTAACATGGCCAACCAGTCCTCCTTGACACTCTATCTGTAATGGCAACCACGGAGCCCAGGTCCTGCTGCAATATCAAGATGCTGTGCAACGCAGAGGCATTTTGGCTACTAGAGAATAGGAGATTTCAATGGCTATCTCGCAAACCCCTGCAGCATGAGAAATGGGTAATGAAGAGACTTAACATTATGCAAAGAATGGGCCTTTCATAAAGGCTTTATTATAATTTGGGGTTTTATAAATTATATCAATTAGGGCCCTCCTATCCATTCTGTCCTCCTCCCAACACAATACTGTAACCATCTACATCCTTAGGGCAGGAAGGGCGGGAAAATGGATGGAAGCGACTGGCTGCCTGATCCTTAGTCTTTGGGAGGAGACTTATACATTAATATTTCCAAGAGATCATAAATATTCTCCTCTATGGTCTTTGGTCAAAACTCAAAAATTCTTAATTCTGTATTTTGAATACCAGATAGTAGGAAACAGACGTTTTCCTCCTTTCCTGCCTTATAGACATTTCTGGAAGCAGGTCTGCTTAAGGGAGGTAGTCTAACTCAATTAGTTGGGAAGAAAAAATACAAAAGAAAGCCATTATGCAAATGTCAGGCTGTGTCACCGGGGAAAGGGTGACAAGCCTTTGAATGTATTTCCAATTCTATTTTAATATTAGACCTTTGTATGATGATTATTATTACCAATAATATGCCTCAATGCTCTTTGCCCTGAAAATGCTCTTGATTCTCTTATCTCTATGAGGGTCCCCAGTCCTCTCTGGTGGACAGTCTGCTCCCATCTTTTAGGGTGGGTGGTTCACTTATTGTACCCTCATATATATTTTAATAGAAATTACTTGAAGAGCACGATCTTAGTTTTTTTTTTTTTTAACGACTTAAGTTTAGGGTTATGACCCTGAATTGATGAGAACTTTTTTTTTTTTCCCCTAAATGTGTTACATCTGTTGAGAAAATTGAGTCCACCTCATGTTATTTTTTCTAGGACCTCATTCAGTTGTCCTTTGTTCATTCATTAGTTAATTTATTCACTCATCCAACATGGTGCTGTGGATATGAGAACACAGGAAAGATGATCCTTTATTGGCTGTCTTTTATTTCAAGGATGAGAAGCTTTGAAATGCTCGGCACTAATTTTGTCTCTAGCTCAAAAGCAAAGTTCTTTCTGAGCTCATGGCAAGGTTAGAATGACCTCTCATCATTCAGGAAAAAGAAAGATTTGATAGAACAGATTTATTTCCGTTCCATCCAAGTTTATTTTAGAGGACACCATCCGTGGCAAAGTGTGGTAATTGGGGATCTGCAGTGATATGTCAAGTAGGAGTAGAGCCTCCAGCAATTCTACTTAGATGCTGTGAAGGCTGCCTTTTTCCTAGATATTGGAACTGCCAGGGTCAGGATTCAATGAAAGAACCTCTTGGTCTTGTCACCTTTGGTTATGCGTTAGATCAAGGCTCTGACGGTAGGTGTTGGTGCCAGGAGCTACTGCGAAACAACTGGAGTGAATAGAATGATTTTTCAGAGTCAGGGGAAGAAGTCGAGAGAACTGGAGGAGGAAAGAAAACTTTAGGGGAAATTGGTCTTGGGATCAGAGCATGAGACACTCTGGCGCACTGGCCTCATTTTGAGGGGGAGGGAGGTGTAAGGTCAAACTCATAAGCGCTGAGCAATCCGCCTTAATGTTCCGGGTGCAGAGAGCTGGGTGCAAGAGAGCTGGTCATATTCCCCTGCTTTTGGTGTGGCTGCCTCTCTATTCTATAGCTTTTTTTTTTTTTTAAATAAAAATAACGTTTTTATTGAGCTGTAATTTACATGTCACACAATTCACCCATTTAGAGTAAAGTTCAGTGGTTTTTAGTAGAATGCACTGAATTGTGCAGCCATCATCACAATACGTCTTAGCACATTTCCATCACCCCCAAAAGAAACTTTGGACCTTTTAGCAATCACCTCCCATTTCACACCCCGCTCCCTAGTCCTTGGCAACCACGGATCTGCTTTCTGTCTCTTGCCATAATTTACGATTGTACATTTACTGGTGTTTTTAAAATTTTTCGTTTTTACTGTCACTGACACTAGACTGTGAGCTCGATGTGGGTAGGAACCACATCTGTTTTAACCACCACTCCAAGTACACAATACACATTTGTTAAAAATAATAGAGAAGAGAGTTTCTTCTTTCCTCCCCCCTACTGTGTCACCTTCTGCCACTTTATTATGTCTTCTCTCTGGATTAAAATTTTATTTCCTTTCACTGAGTTTGTCCTTCTGGCTCTTCTTGGATTATTTTATTTCTTCAGTCTAATAAGAAATGATAAAATAGATCTTATTTTTATAACATGTCTGTATTTTGCCCCAGTTTTATTGAAATATAATTGACATGTAACATTATGCAAGTTTAAGGTGTTTAAGTAATGATTTCATACATGTATATATTGCAAAATGGCTATCACAATAAGGTTAGTTAACATCTATCACCACATATAGTTACAAGTTTGCTTTTTTTTTGTGGTGAGAACTTTTAAAATCTACTTTCTTAGCATCTTTCAAATATACAGTATAACATTGTAACTATAGTCATCATGCTGTACTTTACATCACAAGAGCTTAATTTGTCTTATAACTGGAAATT
The DNA here is from genome assembly GCF_000325575.1 of Pteropus alecto. Taxonomy (NCBI): domain Eukaryota; kingdom Metazoa; phylum Chordata; class Mammalia; order Chiroptera; family Pteropodidae; genus Pteropus; species Pteropus alecto. The sequence goes on along the minus strand of NW_006436812.1, from coordinate 2,739,876 downwards.
TGTACCCTCACCCATTTCCCCGACCCTGTCTTTGTTCTTGGGTGCATACAAAAGTTTCTATCTAACGGGGTGGGCTTTCTTTTCTAATTTCTTCCTATCTGCTAAGGAAATGAGTCCTTCTTCTAGTGTTGGGTTTACTCCCTTGTTTCTGTGTCATGTGAGGGGATCAGTGGGTTTGCCAAAAGCAAAAGGTACAATCTCAGTTACCTGTCACTTAAAAATCAGACTGATTATTTTCAACACCAACAAGGCTTGTTATAAGATGAAAACCATACATTTTGGATGAAGGGCAGAGCCAACTGTCCAGTAAATTTTGGGAATCAATTCCAGTGTTCTTGCTTCTCTAGCTTCTGCACAGTCATCCTGGTCAGAGATCTCACCCGGAATTAGAGACAGATGTCCCGCTGGTGAGATGCCATTGGATCAGACCAACACCTTGGCAGCCACAACCTGTTTCTTATCTGGATTGTTTTTCTAGTTTCTGCAGGTTAAGGGATGGCACTTGAAAGAGTCCCAGTTACCCAGACACTGTACTGTTAGGAGGACATGGGCAACATTTGTTCCTGTGGCTGCAACCTTAGGGACATACTGAATGGGAAAGATGACATAGCCCATCCAAATAAACAGGGCTCAGAACAAATAAGAACTGCCTCTTTCTTATCTTTCGCTGAGCTACCTCCATTATCTTCTGGGACTCAGAAGGAAAAATGTGTGTGTGTGTGTGTGTGTGTGTGTGTGTGTGTGTGTGTGTGATGCAAGCACACATATACATGTATATGCATGTTTTTAATGACGCCTTATGTGACTATGCTAGTGAATCTCTTCAGAGGAAGACTTGATTTACTGATGCTGACCACTGTCTTTCTTGTGTGTGTGTGTGTGTGTGTGTGTGTGTGTGTGTGTGTGTGTGTGCATGCACCACTCTCTATTAGAATTTGGAAGTGACTTTTCCTCCTTCTTCATGACTACCTATAAAAATAGTAGAGTAGAAGTTGCCTGGAACCTCTTCTGTAAACCATCCTGAGATATTTTTTAACAGCTACTCTGTATAGGCTCGTGTCCTGTGGAAATGAGAAAGAGGAGAGGTTCCTGGGGATAAGTGAGGGTCTTAATCCAGCCAAATCTGGTCTTGAATTCTCCCCAGTTACTCTGTTTTTATAAGGAGAGTAATATGTTAGCCTACTTAGACTGGCTTTTGTCAGCTCTCCAGTTGCTTTCCACACATCGGAAGGATAGACAATAGACAAATAATCAAACACATAAATATCCACTTGCAAATGATTGAGCCATATGTAAAGAATATTAAGTTTGAGACATATGATGGCATTTACTTTAGATGGAGTGGTTAAAAATGAAGATTTTGGAGATGGAGTTTAATATGTGCTGACCCACTCCTGCTGGATACTATATTTTGTTTCTGGCTGACTTCCTGAAAAGTGCTAACTTTTTTTTTTTTTTTTGATATCTTGCCCGCTTTCCTAGAAATTGTAGAAATGCAAGAATAAAACAAAATTCAGCCACAATATGGATAAACTGGATAACTTTGGAGTGCTTTAAAACTGTTCGTTTTTTGTTGAGTATTAGAAAGGGAGACACAAATGAGCCACAAGACAATTCACCCTTAGACACTCCACATTGACTCACTCCCTTCTTGTGTATTTAATCAAATAGCAACGTAATAAATTAGCAGCGATTCGTTTGGACACCAAATACCAAGTTGTTCTCCTAAGTGACCTGGATTGATTTCCATGTGTCGCAATTCATCAGAAGGAAGTGGCTTCTCTGCTGGGAGACCAAATACTCTAACACATTTCTGTTCTCACTTTCACTTTAACCAGCAAAAGACATTGGTTTTCTGCCTTAGATGGTAAGCTTCACAATTAGAGGGACTGGAAATGCCAAACAAAGACCTTCAGATGGATCGGCTTTTCCGGAACAAAAAGGCCTTTTGAGCAGATGGAGCCCTCACCCAGGAGAGAAAGGATGGGACATCTGCATCCCACACCTCATGGCCTCGTAAGTAGATAGGCACACATGTATTTAGGGCTTTGTGTATATATCCACACATATATCCAGACCCCGGGGCTGCATCACTTTGGAGTAGTTGTGAGTTATATCACACTTGTCAGATTAAATGCTGATGTTAATGGCTAACATGTACTGAGTCTTTAGATGTGCCAAGAATTCTCCTAAGTGCATTACAAATACTAACTCATTTAATCTTTACAGCCACCCCATGAGGTAGGTAATACTATAGTTTTCACTTTATAGACAGAGAAAATGAGTCACCAGAGAGTAAGTAACCTGCCCTTGTTCCCGCAGTGAATTGGTGGTAGATCAGTCTTTAATACTAGGCTTTTTATAAAGAATGGGGCTAATTTTGTATGTCTATTGATGGAGGGGAAACCAGTTCAAACTAAGCAGAGTAATATTCAGATTAACAGCAAAAGAGCCTTCTAGGTGGAAGGGCTCCGAGTACATTTGGATGGAATCACCATCAAAACCACCACCATCATCGCCAACACAGTCATCACCGTTTGTTGTCGGTAAATTTGTTGTCAGTGTTGGTGGAGATGGGGCATGTAGCAGCTTCAGGTGCATGGGGATAAGTGCATAGTACTTTGGAATCTGAGAGTTAGGCATGTAGTGAGGTAGGGATGGGTGAGGGTTGTCACTTTGTGAGCTTTTGTCATCATTTGTTGGCTGGCATAATTCGAATAAATTTCATGTTTTCCTTCAGTTCCTTTTCTGTCCACCATCAATATGGGTGTCTCCTCTCCTGTCCTTCCTCATCTGGACTCTTCTTGTGTCCTCAGCTTTCCTCAATGATGGTCTTGAGCTCATGTTTTGAAGTCAATACTTAAGTTTCCTCCTCCTACCCCATCTTTGCAAATAACTCAGCCGGATTTGGAAAGTCATAGCAACTTTTCTTCATGTGTCCTCAAGAGAGGAGGTTAAAACCTCTCTCCCGATTCAAGGCGTCAGTCAAGCAGGGTGGCATATCTCATAAAGATTCACCGCCCCGGTGTGGCCATCCTTGGAGTCAAGTGAATGGGCTCTGAAAACAGACACATTTGAAACCTGGTTCTGATTTTGTCTTACTTTGGGCAAGTTACATATATTGACCGATTCTCTATAAAATGGAAATTTCGATAAGGATTAATGATAAGAGTTTATATTCCTTTTGAGCACCCTCTGTATTCTGGCCACTGGAACTCAATTTAGCCGTCTCATTGGATTCTGGGAAAAGCTCCACAGGGCAGGCACTTTATCACGTCCATTTTACAGACGAGGAAAATGAGGTTTAGAGATTGAACAAAGCTCCCACAGTCAATTAAATGGTGGGACCAGGAGTCTGTATGACTCCAGAACCCCCTCTCATAACCTCTCAGCACGAAAGAGTGGGTCAGGTATTCAGTTAATGAGTTTCCCTTTTCCCTTCCTGACGTCCCCTCTGTGTGATCTTCGTTATGCACATCCTGCCGTGGGGATGAGAATAAGGACTAATTTTCTCCTCTTCCTTTCTTGACGTGAGTCTTTCTGTTTGAATATTTTGGGGTTCATCCTGTTCTGTCTCCTATATAAGAAGTTCCTAGTAAAAAAACACAAGACATAATATCAGTCATATTGCAGATATCATAAAGATTAAAACCCCAGGGTAACGGGAACTTAGCAGTTAAGCGAAAACTTCTACATTAGGAGCACGGTTTAAATTTTATCAGACTTTCATAGCACCAACACGCAGTGACATTCACGGAGGAGCATTTTTAGGGCATGGACGTGTAGCACATGGTCAGGCACCTGCTCGTGTGTTTCTCACCTGCCAAGCAGCGTGATCAAGCATCAGAGGCCTTTTACCATCCGTGTTGGTTGTTCCTCCTTTTTTTTTCTTCTAACCCAAGGTTTCAGATGCTGCTGTGTTGAACCAGAAGGTCTGGGTTAGAATCCTAACTTTGTTTCTTAATTGCTGTGTACCTTGAACCTCCATTTCCTTATCTGTGAAATGAGGATAATAATCATTGTCATGAGGTTTAAACATGAGTTAGTACATTCAAGTCCTTAGAATAGCTCCTGGTCCCCGGCAAGCATCTAATAACTGTTCACCATTTCACCATTCTGAGTGCTTAGTCACTGGTGAGGCCAGGTTAGCCCCTGATGGGCAACTTAATGTTGGACATTATGAGCATTTCATGAATTATTCTTACTAAATATTTTGGGGACCTTTGGGAAAAAAACAAAAACAAAATACATTCAAGTCCTTAGAATAGCTCCTGGTCCCCGGCAAGCATCTAATAACTGTTCACCATTTCACCATTCTGAGTGCTTAGTCACTGGTGAGGCCAGGTTAGCCCCTGATGGGCAACTTAATGTTGGACATTATGAGCATTTCATGAATTATTCTTACTAAATATTTTGGGGACCTTTGGGAAAAAAACAAAAAAAAAAAAAAAAAAACAAAAAAAAAAAAAAAAACCAAAAAAAAAAACTAAGACAGTGAGTCCAGAACTGTAAGAGTTAGGTATTAGCCAGAAGGGTGTTTCATTCTTTGTGGCCCACTGGTGAGGCGACTCCTTTCCAACTTTCATAATTAAGATAGTGGATCCTTTCTTCTTTCTATTTTTTTTTATAATAGAAATATTACAAAGCAAAACATACGGATGTCTCATGGTACACAGCAACCTTTCAGTACACCTCAGACATGTGTTCCCTCCCACGTGGTAACTTAAATAATTTAGTGGGTGTGGAATGGCTTAATCCAGGTGGTCCCATAGAGCCTTAGGAATCTTTTATGAGGTTCATCCTGTATCAGATAAGGGAGACTGGAACATGGCTCAGAAGCTCCCCCAGGCTTTCTGGGGAGAATCCAGTCATTTATTTATTCGTTCAAATCTTTCAACAGTATTTATTGGGTAGACAGAAACTATATTCACCACGTTCTTCTAGGCAGTGGGGACACAGAAATGCACATGATAGACAACAATCTCTGACCTTGTAGACCTTGCATTCTATGGCAAGATCTCTCAATCTTGGCATTATTATTTTGGCCCAGATGATTCCTTGTTATGGAAGGCAGTTCCGAGCATTTTAGGGTGTTTAGCAGCATCCTTGGTTTCTACCCGCCAGGTGCCAGTAGCATCCCTTACCTCAGTCGTGACAACCAAAATCTCTCTAGGCATTGCCAAGTGGCCCTTGGGGGTGGGGAGGGGCAAACTGCCCACAGTTGAGAAACATTCTTCTATGGGGTGGAAGATGATAATTTGTGAACCAGTATCATGGAGAAAAACTACCCAAGGGGGAGTGAAGGTATCCCTGGGGTGGGGGATTGGCCGTTTTACACAGGGTACAAAGCGAAACTTCGCTGAGATATCTGAGCCAAGGCATAAAGAGGAAAGAGAGAAATGGGGTTGAAGGAGCAACAAGTATAAGAGAATGTGTTTGAAATGGAAAGGGGAAAGGGCGCTAGGGAATGAGGCTAGACAGGTAGTGGTTGTGGAGGTGGTGGTTGTGATTGTGGTTGTGGAGGCCAGGGGCAGATGACCACGTGAGGCTCTTCCTCTGAGGGAGATGGGAAATACGGGAGGCTTTAAGCAGCAGAGTGGCATGACCTGACTTCTTTTTATGAAGGATGCCCTGGCTATATGGGGCAAGGGCAGGTGCAAGGAGGATATTTCGGAGGTTGTCATAATGGTGATGGTCAGGGTGGCGGAGTTGCAGGTGGCAAGAAGTGGGAGGTTCTGCTTAAGTTCTAAGATTCAAGCCGCAAGCTGGAGGATTTACTGATGGATTGGCGGTGCAGTGGGAGAGGAAGAGAGGCATTTGGAGTGAGCAGTAGAAGAAAGGAGTATCAGAGTTTCTCCAGCAGCTGTTGGAAGTGCTGGCCCTTGTCCCCAGCCTCAGGTGAGGTGGTAAAAGCCATAAAAGTGGTTCCTCTCCAGCTTTCTTATCACTTCTTTGTTCTGAGCTATTCTACCCCCTCCCCCACCTGCATCATGATCACTTTTGGATTCTCATTCAAATGCAGATTCCTGGGTGTAGAGCCCAGGAAACTGAATTTTAGGATACGCTGCAGGTAATTTATTTATTTTTTTCTGTCAATTTTATTTTTATATTTTTATGTTTTCAATTATAGTTGACATACAATATTATATTAGTTTCAGATGTACAACACAGTGATTAGACATTAACAAAAGAAGTTATCACCCTGATAAATCCAGTACCCAAGTGATACCATACATAGTTATTACAATACTACTGACTATATTCCCATGCTGTACTCTACACCCCCCCATGACTGTTTTCTATCTACCAATTTGTACCTCTTAATCCCTTCCCCTCTCCACCCATCCCCTTACCCCCAATCTGACAACCATCAGAATGTTCTCTGTATCTATGATCTTGTTTCTGTTGTTTATCCTGTTCTCTAGATTCTACATATGACATTTGTCTTCCTCTGTCTGACTTACTTCATTCAGCGCAATACCCTCTAGGTCCATCCATGTTGTTGCAGATGGCAAGATACCATTTTTTTTCATGGCTTAGTATTATTC
>NW_006436812.1:2716198-2733245 GCF_000325575.1 Pteropus alecto | reverse complement strand
TCATGATTCCTGCTTGCATCAAAGACCTAATAAACTCTCTCATGGTTTGCAAGTCCCTTGTCTCTATCTTTCCTTTACCTTCTGTATCAGTCAGGGTTCTCCAGAGAAACAGAACCAATAGGATATGAATATATATAAACACACACACACATACATACATACATACATATACACACACAATGGGATATTATCCATTCATCCACTGATGAACACCCAGGTTGCCTCCATATCTTGGCTACTGTAAATAATGCTACAATGAACATATGGATTCACATGTCCTTTCAAAGTAGTGCTTTGGGTTTCTTCAGATAAATACCCAGAAGTGGGATAACTGGGTCCTTCTTTGTCTCTTGTTATAGCCTATGTTTTAAAGTCTATTTTGTCTGGTATAAGTATTGCTGCCCCAGCCTTTTTTTGTTTCCATTTTCATGAAACACTTTTTTTCACCCCTTTACTTTCAGTCTCTGTGTGTCTTTCGATCGGAAGTGAGTTTCTTGTAGGCAGCGTATGTAAGGGTCTGATTTTCTTATCCATTCAGCCACCCTATCTTTTTTTTCTGGCTTTATTGAAATATAATAGACAATTAGTTGCTTGTATTTATATTGTACAACTCAATGAGTTTTTTTTTTTTAAATTAGTGCTGGCATATAATAATATACCAGTTTCAGTTGTATAGCCTAGTAAACAGAAATCCACATAACTTGCAAAGCAATCACCCCGCTAAATCTAGTACCCCTCTTTCCCCTTACATATTTATTACAAGATTATTAACCCTCTTCCCCATGCTATACTCTACATCTCCCTATCTTTTGATTGGAGCATTTAATCCATTTACATTTAAAGTAATTGTTGCTAGATACGTAGTTATTGCCATTTTATTATTCATATTTTTAATCTTTTTTTTTTTCCTTCTTCTTCTTAAAGAGGTCCCTCTAACATTTCCTGTAATACTGGCTTGGTGATGATATTCCTTTAGCTTTTTCTTGTCTGGGAAGCTCTTTAGCTGTCCTTTGATTCTAAACGATGGCTTTGCGGGGTAGAGTAATCTTGGTTGTAGGTGCTTGCTTTTCATCACTTGGACTATTTCATGCAAATCCCTTCTGGCCTGCAAAGTTTCTGTTGAGAAATCATCTGACAGTCTTACGGGAGCTTCCTTGTTGGTAACTAACTGCTTTTCTCTTGCTGCTCTGAAGATTGTCTTTAAGCTTTGACATTTTAATTATGATGTGTCTTGGTGTGGACTGCTTTGCGTTTCTCTTGTTTGGGACTCTCTGAGCTTCCTGGACTTGTATGTCTATTTCCTTCACTAGGTTAGGGAAATTTTCAGTAATTATTTCTCGAAATAGGTTTTCAAGTCCTTGCTCTCTCTCTTCTCCTTCTGGTATCCCTATAATGTGAATGTTGGTACTTGATGTTGTCCCAGAGGTCCCTTAAACGATCCTCATTTTCTTGTTGCTGTTGCTGATTGGGTGTTTTCTGCTACCTTATCTTCTAGATCACTGATTCGACCCTCTCCTTCATTGAATCTACTGTTAATTCCTCCTAAGTTAGTCTTCATTTCAATTATTGTATTCTTCATTTCCGGTTCTTTTTATGTTTTTTTTATGTCCTCTTTTGTGTTTTCTATCTGTTTGTTAAAGTTCTCACTGAGTTCATCTGCTCTTCCCCCAGGTTCATTGAGCATCCTTATAACAGTGTTTTGAACTCTGCATCTGAAAGACTGCTTGTCTCCATTTTGTTTAGTTCTTTTTCTGGAGGTTTGTTCTGTTCTTTCGTTTGGGACATGTTTCTTTGTCTTCCCATTTTGGCTGCCTGCTTGTGTTTGTTTCTACGTATTAGGTAAGGCTGTTGTGTCTCCCAGTCTTAGTAGAGAGGCCTTATGTAGTAGGTGCGCTGTGGGTCCCAGGGGCATAGTCTTCCTTGGTCAGCTAAGCTGGGAGCTCCAGGTATGTCCCTTGTATGGGTTGTGTGTGCCCTCCTGTTGTAGTTGAGCCTTAGATGCTGTTTGCTCGTAATGGGAGGGATTGACCCTCGGCTGATTGGTTGTGATGACTGGCCATGACCAGTGGAGGAGCTATTGTGTAGGGGCTGACCCTACAGAGCAAGATTTGCTTTAGCAGAGGTCTGGTGCCCATGGAACAGGCCTGTCCTGTACCATGTTGTGTTCATAGTTCAGCTTCTTCCTGTTGCCCTTTGATGCCATTTTTCTAATGAGATCTTCAGGTTTTAAGCTATTGTTTTTGGTGAAAGACTGAGTAACTCAAACAACGGGGAGATTTCTGATCTTTGAACGGTAGAATTTTGCACCTACAGGGGACCTGGAGAGAATTGAGATCATCTATTTCATTTTTTCCAGCTGAGGAATGCTCAGAAAGAAGTAACTTTGTGCACCCTGACCCAATGATAATGCTGCTAGGTGCCCTTGTCTGGAAAACATAAGATTGGATCATGTTGCATCAGAATCTTTAGCCTTCCAGCCCTTGGTAAAAGTTTTCACCACCCTCCCCGCCCCCCACAAGCCTATCTTGCCACATCTCAACAGCTGCTTTTGCTTTTTAGCTTATGGAAATTGTTGCACGCTTTGCCTTGAGTGTCGACACTTCTCTGTTTCCTCTACATTTCAGTCTCCTTACCTCTGAGCTCTGATTTAGGGAAATTGGGGGCTTTAAGGAAACTCTTGAAAGTTATTATTTTGTTTTCTCCTTTTGCAAGAAAGTGTTGGCTTCAAAAGGGGAAGCTTCACAAAGCTGGCAGTGAGCCATAGCGATGGTGGCAGCCCAACCACCGAGCCCTGAGCCTGGCTTTTCAAATCCCGCTGCTCAATAAATACTGTGCTAAATGGATTTTGGCCCTGTCCCCGTGACTAACCAGATAACAAATGGATACTTTAATAACTTTGTGATAATAAGGGTCGCTCACCTTGTGGTACAATAGCCTCTGCTGAGGGATTTCACAATGAGATTATTTTATTATCATGGAAGCTTGTTTGCTTTATGAAGAGAACATACTGTACCACAATGGTGAAGCTTCTTTGACCCCAAAAATATCCTAAGTGCTCTCCCTGCATAGTCAATTTCTTAGTTTTAATTCTGAGAAAACAAGTATAGAGGAATAGGTAAAACGAGGGAAAAGTAGGTCATCACTGTCATCATCATCATCATCATCATTATTATCATCATCATTATTATCATCGTTAGCACCATTGACTCATCTTCACTGTCTGCACAGTCATCATCTGCACAGCTACCATTTTTTGAGTTAACTTGTCCTTCATGTGCTCTATCTCAGATGATCATCCTAAAAGCTCTGTCGGGTCTAACTTTTCTCACTCAATGGTTGATATACCTGGAGCTTGGAAAAATGAACTTCCTTGTCTCAAACCATCAAAGTCTCCTTGGAAAATGGCAATTTTTGGCACCGCATTCTTTGGCAACTACTCCCGCCATAGGGGAGTGGAACACACGTCTCATGCCAATTAGGGTTAAGGCGACCCATCTCAGAGATAAAGCTTCCAGAGACACATGGAACAGTGAGAAGTGCTACACTGTCTAGAACCAACCAATAAATAATCAGTTAATCTTGACTGGCCTAATTGGGCTGACCACCTCCCTGTCAAAATAGGAAAAAGAGATAACTATCTCTACTCGCTATGGGATGTAACCTCTGCTGGAGCTGGAATTAGCGGCCAGAGCATCTGGTGCCAGGACGCCCAATTTTCCCTCATTTTTTTTAATAGCATCAAAAGCTGGCATTATATGAAGTTTGCAGCAAATAGAGCACCAGTGTGTGCACTTTGAATTGAGGCCATCTGCTTCCTTGGGCTGGGCCACTGGGGCTGGAGGCTTTGCAGCAATTTCTTCTTTTGACAAATCCTGTCAAGATAGACTTCACATTCCTTCTTCTCTTTCTCCTTTTCTCCCTCTCTCCTCATTTTTCTGTTGATTCCTAAGTCCAATTCCTGCAAGGAAAGTAGTTTTAAAATTCAAAGCAAATAGCCGCCCCCCCCACCCCCACTCACCCAAGAGAAGAACTAAAAAATTTTTTTGTTTATCTGTCAGTACTGTAAGTTGCTTAACTGGATAGTGATAATTTCCCAGATGAATCCTATAAAGATGTGCATCCCAACCCTCTTTCCCAAAGATCCAGATGATATTTTGTATTAACAGGAACTAGGAGAAGTGCCAAAGTCAATTTTAGGTTGGTTTTAGAGATATTGCACATATGCTGACTCGTTTATCTCTTTGCTCCTTCTTGCTTTTTCCATTATGGGGAGTTCCCATCAAAGCCCATTTCTCAAAGATACACCTTTTAGGTGGACATGTCAGCAAGCCCCCTTGTACGTAAAGAAAGTGAGGTGCAGCTGCGGGTATCATGGGGACTAAGAAGCTGAAGTGTCTGAGTGCTGCTATAGAACTAAATAAATACAGGGAAGAGATTTTTCAGAGCTGTTATTGATTGGGTGCTGAGGAGTTATTAAGTTCTAAGAATGGCTTATTATACCACTTGGGCCAAGATTAAGAGGCGTTAAGCCACGATATCCATCGGGACCATTTCTACAATTTAAAGCCCTCTGCTGAAGCCCTTGCTGTCTCTGTCTCTCCTCTCCTTTTCCCCCAGTTTCCCACTTCCTGCCACCTCCAGGTTGTTGGATATAAGATACTGTCAGGACACTTTCCGAGTTGTTTTGTCTGTCTTAACTGAACACCCCTAGAAGCCCCATGTGAGATGTCTTTATTGAATCACACGTTTTTCCAAGTTCATGCAAACCATTTTCCAAGAGAAAAGAACAGTGTAATTATTTCGTGAGGATCTGAGAACAAGCAGACCTCGGATGTAATGAGAACCTTATTAGGCTGATTAGGCTCTGAACTAACAGCTTCCACTCTTTGAAGCTAAATCGGGGTTTTCCTTCAGATCAGGGGTGTTAGGGAGGCATGAACCTTCTTTGGGGGTAGGCTCACCCCTACACTGTTATGTCGAAACAGAAAGAGGCTTCATCAGCTAGAATTGTAGTGGGGAAAAATGGTGCCTTGTATGTATCCATAAATTAGCATTCATGAGCTCTTTACTCATCCTCACTCCCAAATGAATCAACTGACCAACAGAGTCTTCTTTTGCATGGAAAGTGTCCCACAAATGGTTTTAATGACCGTTTATTACTTCAGGTTTGCAATCCCCTGGGGCCAGGTGTGGTTCGGAATTAATCATTTTTTTTCCAATTTTAGAACTGCTGTACATTACATCATACCTCCAATGGGGCCCGAGGCAGCACTCCATAATCAAACACATTAATATTTCTGCAAAAAGAGCCAATATCTCACTAAGTGGGATAAATAAATATCATTAAGCTGATGAATGGTTATTCTTTAGGTCAAAAACAGTCCAGTTGAATGTTAGAGATTTCTTTTGGTTCAACCTAATATAATGAGTGGGTAGGTCAGGGGAGAGTTTGCCACCAGATGAATCTAAGTTAAATTTAAGCAGAAAATTTCAGTTTGTGGAGAGGTTTTGGGTTTTAGAATTTTCAATGGGCTTCTGCTCACTTGCCTTCATTTGTCAGAGGCATTTCTTTCTGGTAACCGAATTTTACTTGTTAGATAGTGTGTGTGTGTGTGTGTGTGTGTGTGTGTGTGTGTGTGTGTGTGTGAGTGTGAAAGGTGGGGTGAAAGAGAGATGTTTCAGCTCCTTCATCCTTCTTGAATCTCAAAAAGGACCTTGGACCCCAAACCCCACCAGGAAGACCCCATCCATGGTCTGACATTTAGAAGTTTATTGACTGGAATGAAAGAATTGTCAATTTCAAAACGCGAAAAAAGCCACTGGGAGATCAGGTGCTTTCTGCAAATATTCCTGCACAGTGACTCCTGGCATGGGAAAAAAAGAAAAAGAAAAAGCTGCCTCGTTGTTTTATTAATTTAGTTCTGACAGTTGTTAGTGCTGAGGCCTTCAAGGTTCTCAGCAGATATTAAAAGAATCCTCAGGAACCCCTCTGTGAAGTACCAATAATGAACCATGTAGGAAATGGAGGTTAAATGAAGATTAAAACTCCACAGGGCTGGTGGTTTCTGCCCCCGATACCCCAGAAGTCCAAGTGTATGAAGCATGCACATCCCTGAGTCTGAGGTCAAAACAATCTGCCATCTTCTCCCCAACCTGCACTTTCATGAAGGTCCCCCGGCTCAAGGAACAGCACAAGAGGCAGCCCAGGTGCTCACATAGAAACCTGGAGACATCCTGTCCTCCCTCACTCCCCCCACACACCCCTTGAATGATCCCATCCCGGAAAAGCCACTCCCAGAACACTTTCCCCTCCACCCACCCCCTTCTCTCCCAGATTCCTGGATTCCCCTCATAGTCTCCTACTGTGTTCCTCCCCCTTACTCCTGCACCCCGAAATCCAGAGCCAGTCTTTTCAAACACACATCTGATCTTGCTCAAACACCCTGCTGCTGTCCCACAAAGGTTAACAATCTCGCTGTGGTCTTTAAGATCTCGCCGTGGTCTCTAAGATCTGGAATCAGCTGTGCTGCCTCTTTCTCCAGCTCTTCCTGTTGCCATAGTCCAGTGACAGTAGGTTGGTCTCTGAAGTGCCAGGCCGGGGCCTCCACCTGAGCCGCCGAGAGTTTTTCCAGCCCATGTCTTCTGTAGCTCCTGTCGTTTTTTTCGATCTGGAAGTACCAGGGGAGGTCTCAGAGCACCCTGGACTTCTTTCATGGCACTTAGGACACCTATAAATACCTGATTAATTCTGCGATTGCCTGCTTGGCACCTTTCACAACAGACTCTAAGCCTGGAGAGGGCAGGAACCCCGCCTCTCTCCCCGGAAGCAGTCTGGTCACCCTGGGTCTAGCACAGGGATGGCGCAAGGCAGGACCCCAGCATCGAGTGGGTGGCCTGAAGAGGCAGTGAGTGCAGTCTTCCTGTTCCGGGTTCCCATGAGCACTGGCTCTGATCTGAGAGCAGCTGCAGAGACTGACTGGTAATGGAGTTGGTGGGCAAACACCCCCAGCCGCGTGGGTCTCAGCTTCACGTGGCACTGGCTCCTTGGGATAAGTGCCGACCAGGCTTGTGGATCTTCTCAAAGACTGGGAGAAGTGGTTCCTCTCCCCGTGCTGGTACACACTGCCCCACTTAATCACCAGCGACTTGGATGCAGCCCGGCATTGGGCTGCCAACATGGCAGGCATTAGACCAAGGCCAGGGCTACTTGGCTGGGTTGCCTCCTCCAGCTGGGCCTGCTTCAACATTCGTCATTGTTCTCCAGAGGCTTTCAGCTTCCAAACATCTGCTTTGTGTGGGCTTCGAGCTCCCCATGCAGGCCATCTTTGTGTCTCACACTGCCCTGGCTTTGCTCACGGGGAGGTGCCTCCTATCGTACCACTGGCCGGGGTGGGGGGTGCCTACACGCAGGTTTAATTACAGGCAAACTGGTGGGATTCCAGCCAAGGGCAACCCAGATGCAAGAAGCTGTTCAGCAGATGGCATTACATTTATGTCGTAACCCGTCTTAATGATCCCATTCCTCAAATGGCAGAGACTGGAACGATACGCGTCCAAGCAGGCCCTTCCCTGTCCCTTCCCAGTCCCACAGGGGGTGAGAACAGGCTAGAACTTTCCTGGGACAGGCCGACTGATGGGCACTTCTGAGGAGAAGGTCTGTGGGCAGCGATGATTCAAGGGCTGAGGTGGGTCTTCAGTGAGGTGGAAAGGGTTGTCTGCCTTCCTCAGTAAGTGCAAATACCCACACTGAGAATCCTCAGAGGCTGCCCTTGACCGATCCGGAGGAGGACAGGGAAGGGGCTGCCCTGGACTCAAATTTGCATTTTTCTGACAAAACAAAAATAGGAGCTCAAGCATGAGTCTGCTTGAAAACACTATCATTTCAGACTGGGCACTCTTCATGTGCCAGGGACTGTGCTAGGTTCTATGAAGGGAAAAAAATCTGGCGAAGACACAGGCCCCACCTCAAGCAGGTTGCATTCACTGGGAAGAATAAGCTGTTTGTATGATTAAACACTCGTTCACTCAACACATACGTATTGAGGACCTGCCGTATGCCAATGGGGGCCGTGCTGGGGGGTGGGACAAAGCAGCATCTGTGGGACATGGGTGGGACACACAGTTCTGCGGGGGAGACAATCATCCACTTAATAATTATGAAAATAATGCAAATAACGTATGCAAGTTAATAGTCACAAGCTTTAGGAAGTGCCACAAGGTACATGACGCCGCAAGGGTATGTCACGGGGGTTTCTTACGTAGTGCGGCACATCACAAAAGGCTTCCTAGAGGAGGAGATATTTGGACTGCCCCCCAAGGGATGGGCGGGAGTTCAACAGCAGAATGGACCTAGAGCGCTTTCCAGGCTGGGGCAACAGTGGGTACAGCTGGAGCTCGGAGAGTGAGAGTAAAGAATGGGGGGAGAGGATGAGGAACTATGTCTGGGGGTGGGGGGTGGGGGGCGGACCATATGCACAGCTTCCTTGGCTCCAGTGAGACATTTGGATTTTTTCCAGAAACCGAGAGAAGCCACCGAGAGGTAGGAAGCGATGTGAGCTTTAGAAAAGGAACAGAGGACGTTGTGATACTGCCGAGTAAGTGTAGTTGAAAGCAAAACTGAGAAACTCATTTGGGGTTTATGCACGATGCAGGGATTACACTTAAGCAGCAGTTGTTCCGAACAGAAGGTGGCTTCTAATTGCAGTTGTTCGGCATCGAAGCCACATTCAAACTTGCAATTATTTCACTGTTAAAAGAGCTGACAGCTCGCTCTTCTGCTCGGAGGCAGTCTCGAGGGAGCCCTAATCACCAGGACTTGGCTTACACCAGGGCCCCTGGGTATCCGACCCACACTCCCACGAAGCTGTTCTTGTTGGCGGGGCGAGGAGGCAGACAGGGCTCGGGGCACCGGGTAGAGATGGCTGAGGAAGAGCATGGCCATCTCAGCGAGGACCCCGGATGCATCTGGGGCAGCTGAGCGAAAGGAGGCAGTGACACAGCTTAGCGAAGTCAGTGTCTCACCGCCCATGCAGGGCACGGGACTAGAGCCAGCAGACAACATCGACGGCAATGATTCAGGTCCACGTACTGAGGCGCGGATATGCTATTATGATTCCCCTCCTGAAAGGCAGAGAGGTTAAACAGCCCTCCACAGTCACATGTCAAAGTGAGAGCAGAGTCTGGGACTCAAACCCAGACTCTTAAGAGTCCAAAGTACTCTCTGCTGCACGCTGTGTCTCAGATGGGCCTGGGGGTTTCCTGGAAGAGATCGTCATCAGTTAAGCCCCAAGTGCCTATTGCGTGAAGTGCAGGAAAGATGACAGGGAGCTGCAGCCAGACAGACTATCCCTTATCAGCTGTGTGTCCTCGGGCACGTTGCTTACCCTCTCTGGGCCTCATTTGTAAGATGAGCTAATATCAGTGATGATATTGATAGTCACATCTATTGAGCCCACGCAAGGCTTTATTCTCAGACCATCACACATTTAACTCATTTAGCCTCATAGTAGCCCTCTGGGCAAGGTGCTGTTATACTCCCCATTTTATCAGAGGAGGAAACAGAGGCACAGAGAGGTTACATAACATGCCCAAGGTCACACAGCTAGGGAAAGGTCCATTCTGGCTCTGAGCCTCATGGGTTGTTGTAGAGGTCCAATGGCATGATTCATACAAAATTCTTGCCACAGAATCCCACGCACACAGCACAAGCCAATACATAAGTTAGAGACACTCATGAATGGGCCTCATTTTCCTCTCTGTAAAATGGGATAACAACTACGATTTATTGGGTGTTTATTATTGACTCATTTCACAGTCTCCTGTGATGAAGGCTGCTATCCCCATTTTACGGATGGGAAAGCCAAGGGTCAGGGAAATGGAGTGAGTAGTTCAGGGGCGTGAATCTACTAGAAGATAGAGCAAGAATGCCCGCACTGGGTGGCCCGAATCTAGAGCCCATGCTCTTAACCCCGGCAGCGTAGCGATTCTCTGGCTGGTGCCCTTTCCCTTCGTGGAGACGTCTCTCCAGATTGTCTCGGAGAGCTCAGGGCTGCCACAGGCATTTTTGGTTCCACTGAATCCAGTCCACATCCCTCTAATCAGCCTGCCTCGTGCTCCGTGCTCCCATTTCTGCCACAAATGGCCCATGATGTCACACGGGCTACCGATAACTTCTTTCTCAGGAACCCTGAAGAAATCCTGGGCAGATTGGATAAAAAGCCCTTGTCAGACATCCTAATTTTAGTGTTCTCCCTCATGAATCCATTCAGGAAGTGTTTATTTAACACTTCACTTGTTTCGCCATTCTCCTAACTTCATTTTGCAGAAGCTGCTGCAATAACCCCGGCTCCTTCGCCACCCCCATGCTGTTCTCATCCTTGGGAAAGCTCAAGCGCCGTGTTCAGCATCTCCAGCCATAAATATGTCTGAGTTTCCTGATGCAGCACGAATGTCCTTCTTTATCTTCATGTGGCATCTCCCAGCATTTTTGCAGACTTCCGTATGTCCCATCTTCTCTCTCTCGGATATTGCCGCCCGCGAGCAAATGGACACCGTTCATGCCGTGAGTTTCCTCGCTAGGGCACCAGGATGAGGGGCTGTTTCTCTCCAAGACTCGTTTTTATCTTCCCTCTCCAACTTTCATTCTCAGAAAAAACCATCTCCCCTCACACGGCAGCACGGGCAGGTGGGCTGTTCTCTCCCGAGTGTCCGTTACCCTCGGCTGTCGAATGCCGGTCCCTGAACCACGGATGGGTGAGGAGGCTGTAGTTAGCCGTGTGTCGCTCACTGATGTGAGATTGAAATTCTCGTTGTATCGTGACCACAGGTCTGCTGTCGCTCACGCTTGTTTCTTGATTCAGTGAGTCGGTAACTCTATTAGACATTCCTGATACAGGATGAATAGAAGAAAAAGCTTCTTTTGATTGTACAGCTGTAGAAGGCTGTGGTTTTATATATTTATTTTTATTTGAAAAAAAAAAAAAAGAATATGGTTGAAACACCAAAAGAGAGATAGAAGTCTGGGTCTGTTGGGTTTCGTTGGTCTTCTTCTTTTTTTTAATTGAGGTAAAATTTACATGAAACAAAATTAACCATTTTGAAGAGAACAATTCAGTGGTATATAGTACATGCGCAGTGTTGTACAACCATTGCCCATCTAGTTCCAAAACATATTCATTGGCCTTAAACAAAACCCTGTAGTCAAATCTTGTATCTAGAATATGCAAACAAACAGCCACTCCTTATTCCCCTCTGCCCCCAGCTCCTCAAAACCACGAGTTTTCTTTCTGTCTCTACAGATTTGCCTGCTCTGGATATTTCATGCCGGTAGAATCACATACTATGTGGCCTTTTGTGACTGGCTTCTTTCACTTAGCATGATGCTTGCAAGGACCATCTATGTCATGGCATGTGTCAGAACTTCACTCCTTTTTATGGCCGGATAATGTTCCATTGTATGGATGGACCTCATTCACTTTACTCATTCATTCATCAACGTAGTTTTTAAACTGCAAACTTCGTCCCAGATCTGTGGCTGTTCTCCGCATTTAGCTGTCCCCCGACCCTGCATATCCTGTCTCTCTTCACTTGACTCTCTTTGGAGAGAAAGAGTTAGAGGTTTAGGACTTACCGGATCTCACAACAGGGAATCTGGCGCTGCTACTTGGAGTTGTCCTGCCACCCCATGGGGTGACCTTGACTCCCCAAAAGACAGCCCCCTCCAGGACTACTACAGTATCTACTCAGGGCTTGGACCAGTGGTTCACAGTGTAGTTGTACATTGTTATCATTTGGGGAGATTTAAGAATTACCCTAACTCCTGCTCACCGCCAGAGAGTCTGATTTGATTTATTTTTCATTTGTATGTTGAGTGGGTTGAATAGTGACCCCCAAAACATATGTTGAAGTCCTAACCCTCAGGGGGAACAGGGATAAACAGCTCTGAAAAGGTGCTGTGACATGCCTTGTTGGCTGCTTATCTGAAACAGACATGACCAAGCTGCTTTCATATAAAACATTGTTTAAAAGTGACCAGACAGCGCAAAGAATGGGAGAAAATATTCCCAAGTGACATATCTGATAAGAAACTTATACCTAGATTATTTATAAAACTCTTACAACCCAATTATAAAAAGACAACCTAATTTAAAAATGGGCCAGGGATCTGAATAAACAGTTCTCCAAGGAAGATATACAAATGGCCAACAAGCACATGAAAAGATGCTTGACATCATTAGCCATCAGGGAAATGCAAATCAAAAACACAATCAGATACCACTTCACACCCATTAGGAGAGCTAGAATAAAAAATACAGGTATAACAAGTGTTGATGAGAATATGGAAAAATTGGAAACTTCATACACCACCGTGGGAATGTAAAATGGTACAGCCACTTTGGAAAACAGCGTGGCAGTTCCCCAAACAATTAAACAGAGTTAGCATATGACCCAACAATCCCATGGCAAGGTATTATACACAAGAGTACTAAAAACATATGTCCACATGAAACATGCACACCAATGTTTTCAGCAGCATTATTCATACTAGCCAAAAGGTAGAAACAACCCAAATGTCCATCAAATGCTTAGTAGATAAACAAAGTATGGGGGACCTGGTGAAACTCCTGGACGTGGTTGAAAAACAATGCTACGTGATGCCATCTGTCAGGTAAGGCCAGAATTGGGGTGCTTTGTGTCGACTGAGGTGAGGAGAAACTGTCTCCTGATGTGAGAGGTACTGCAGATGGCCTTCCTTAGACATCTGGGTCCTGGACCCTCCGTGAGAAGATGCCGGCCCCGTTCTGTTGCCTCTTTGTAGGTGGTTTGTGGGGTGCTGGTGGAGGGAATAGGAGCGGGTATGGAAATGCCTCAGTCACTCACGGGATTTGTGAGGGGAAGGCTTGGGTGTGCTGTGGTCACCTGCCTGAGGTTCTGGGCTTTGTGTGGCGCCTTCTCCACCATTGTGCCAGGAAACCTGAATGGCAGTGTTGCTTGGGGGAATGACAAATGGCTTTGGATGCAGGGGTTCCAGGGTTCAGACCTGGAGCAGCCCCATTTAAGGTGTGCAACCTGGGCAAGTCACATAACTTCCCCGAGTCCAGTTTACTCATTCACTTAAATGAGTGTGACAGTTCTCTCTGTGTAGAAATGAGTAATGTCATTACTTCCATCTTCCAGAGGAAGAAACTCAGGGACTAGGAGTTCAGTGTCTTGTCCAAAGTCATGCAGCTCGGAAGTGGAAGAAAGAGTTTGGGCACTAGCAGTCAGACTCCAGAGCCTGTTCCCTTGACCGCTGTCTCGTGATGAAGGGTAGCTTCATAAACCCCGGTGTCTAACCTTTGACGAAGTCTACAAAAGACTGGGTCGAAGGGTCCTGTAAGATCACCTTAACCCTCATTTTAAGTGATTTTACAGATATACATTCTGAAGCTCAGAGAGGTTAGGTAACTCTCCCAGAGTCACACAGCAAACCAGCCAGACTCCTGTCTGAAACCCAATTCTACCTGACTCCCATTGCCCCTCTCCTTCCACTCCCCTGCCCCGGCCTGCAGAGGGTTATTGTGCTGAGTCCTGTCAAGCCTGTCCTTCCTGAATTCACACTCAGAGCCATTGGGCCACAGGGCCAGTGTCTCCCTTGATACTTCCCTGATTGATGTAAAGCTCAGTTTTCTGTCGCTGCATACTGACGCGTTAGACAACAGCCTAGCATTTCAGAGGAGTCTGCATGTAACAAAAAAGGGCAGCAGGTGTTATTTGGGCTAAATTGACCTTGAAATTGATTTCTTTATTTTATGACTTACTGAGAGGAGATTAATACTTTTTTTTTCCTGCAGTCTGAAACAATTTACATGGTAATAGAAGGCATAGTCAGTCAAATAAATTGCTGGAAGTGGTCGTGTTCCAAGAGAGAAAAAAAAATACAGAGCTTACTCACATTGATTTCTTTGCCCTGGGGAGAAGCAGAGATTTTAACATCTGGGAATAGGGAGCTAAATTTTATCTCTCATTTTAAAAGCAAAGGAATGAAGAGCTTAATCTGACATTTGCACAGAATTTTCTAAGTTGGAGGAAATGAGGGAGACTGAATTCCTTGCTGAAGGTTAACCAGCGCTTCCTTAGAAAGGCGCTGGGTGGTTTGATCCAGGGATGGCGGGTGGGGCCCAGATGACATTTTCAGAAGATGGGCCTTGGGAAGTTGGCTGCCTCACTGCTGGGCACTGGCGGGGAAACAAGCCGGGGTGGCGAGAAGCTGGTGACAGAAACTCATACCCAGGCCCAGGTGGGGTTTCTGAGAAACCTTGTGAATGGAGACCCTGCTCCCAGGTGTCTGGGCTTTGTTCTGTGGCTACCCTCCCCAGGGACAGGATGTGGTCTCAGCTGGCACATCATCGTGTGGGTGGGCATTTCTGAGTGTGTTGGGCTGGATTCTGAGACGGCATCTGGGCTCATTAGGAAAGTGCAGCATTTGATTAGTACTGCCTGCCCTGGCAACAAAAATGGCAAGAATAGCTTATGTGCCACATATTTGAATTTCTTGGTAAAAATCATTGCAATATTCCCCCTAGTGCCAACATTTCTGCATTAGGCCACATCGACAAGGCTCTTGTCCTTCAAAGAAATCTCAAATCATTTGCCATGTCGCGTGAGCTAAATTTTTTTCAGAAAATGTCAAAGAATGAATTTCGTACCTAAAAGGCTCTGCTAGTATCACCATATGTTACTCTTTTACAATATTCTTCTTTTAAAAATAACATAAAAATTTTAAGGTAAAATAATTTTTAAACATCAGAAAATACATGCCCAGGGTACACAATTCAAGAGTCAGAAGAGTACAATGAATTTCCTGCTCAGCCAGCTACTTCCTCTCTCCAAAGTCAGCTTTTTTAAACCAGTTTTTTAATCTATCTTTTGGGGATTTCAATGCATATGCTACATATGCTACATATGCATATATTCTTAAAACAATGAACAGATTGTGGCACGCCCGACATACCACTCTGCATTTTACTGTTTTCCCTATCATTCCATATCGAGCTGCCTTGTTATCTTTCCTGAGGGTGTCTCAATGCACTGTAATTTATTTACTTGGTCTCTGAATAATGGAAATTTATGTCACTCCCAACATTTTGTAATTAAAAAAAAAACACACTTCAGTGAATCCTTGGCATCAGTAATTTTCCACCTGTGCAGGCATTCTATAGCAGAAATGCCAAGAAATGGAATTGCTAGTTCAAATATTATCAACTTTTAGAACGTTGGCCAATGTCTAATTCCACGAGGTAAACAAAACACATTTTTCTCTACACTCTTGTGACCTCTAAACTTTGCCCAACTTTCATCTTTGCTAGTCTCAGTAAAAAATAATATATCATCTTAATTTGCATTCCTTTTATTATGAGTGAAGTCGAGGATCTCTTAATGTGTGTAACAGACATTTGCATGTGAATCGTCTCCTTGGCTCATTTTTCCCTTTGACTTCCATTGTTGATTTTCTTATTGATTTAGGAGACCTCTTTATAAATGTAGGAATTTTTCTTTGTTCAATGGGTTATAATTTTTTCATCTTATTTTTCGTCTTACACTTTGTTTAAGGTTTTATTTTTCATGAAGAAAATATTATTATTTGAAATTTTGAATCACTCATTTGTATGGTTTTTGGGTTCTGGGTCATAATTAGAAAGGTCTTCACCACAACTCTGAGATGACAAGAATCTACATGTTTCGATTATCTTATGTCCTCTAATCGGCCCATATATCAAGGAGTTATTTTGATTTTTTGCTTTGGCAAATGTGCTCTTCATGGTAGGGTAGAAATATGTGTCGTCTATGATCGATCACCCAGGGGCCATAATCTGGCCTCATAGCTTCCTCAGGCTGCCCTCTTTTTCTCGGTATCCAGACTTCTCAGGAAGTATCGCAACCCTGTGGTCAGGACATTTTAGGGTACAGTGGGCCCAGGGAGCCTGGCAGACATTTAGAGTGCTGACCTCACCTATCTTTCACAGCCAGGGTCCCCACAGGTCTTACTGGCTCCATTCCTGGAAACCCACCACGCTCTCAGCCCCTCACCTTCTGTCCATTGCTCAGGAAGCTTTTATTAGCCTTGGTCTTGGCCTTCTGTTAACCCAAAGGATATAACCCTTAAGGAATGTCACATTCTAATGACTCTCGCCACTGTTCTCTGGGAGCTCACGCTAGTTCACACCAAAGCCCCAGAGAGCGGGGCTTCATGGCTTCTCTCTCAGAGGCATCATATCTGGTCTCTGTTTTCCCCAGCCCGGCCTGGCTTACAACCTATTTATGTATGTGCAGCTCCCCGTTTTCAAGGCGAGGAGGGATATGGGCCCAGGGGATTGGGCATAGAGTCATCCACTTTGTTCAGGGATCGTGCTAAACGAGGCGGGTGGGACTCGTGGATCCAGTTGGGCGCACGCATAATTCCAGGGTACGGAAAGGTTTAAACGTGGCAGGACGGGCAGAGAAACTCTCCCGAGAAACACGACTGTGTTGCGCCATCTCCGTCTCCTAGGGGCGAAAGCTCCCTGCGGTTCTACTAATTAACACGATATGGACGTGTGGCACAATGAGGGACAGTCCGCTAAGGAGGAGAGCGGGCCTCTGGGGCGTTAGGCCCAGGGAGGTGGAGAAGGGAGGCCCCTGGCTGGTGGGAGGGTGGGGGGAAGTTTGGGGACAGAATGTGAGCTTAGGCACTGCTGGCACTTTTGAGGCAGGGGCAGCTCCCCATGTCCCATGTGCCATGTTCCCGTGTGCCGTGGCTCGTGGAGAAGTGGATAAGGCATCAGAGGAGGAATGCGGTGATGTGGGTGATGAACAGCCATCCTTAACATCTTGGTCCGAGCCCTGGCTCTGCTGCATCCCTGCTGAGTTACTCTGGACAGGTTTCTCCACCTGCAAAATGGGGCCGAGACTGAGATCTCCTTTTTACATCCTTGCAAGGGTTAAAAAAGAAAATGCAGGAGGAGTACTAAGCACGGATAAAATGAATTGTAATAATATATTTTATTTTAAATACTCATATATATTTATA
>NW_006436812.1:2687633-2716136 GCF_000325575.1 Pteropus alecto | reverse complement strand
TATTTTAAATACTCATAATATATTTATATTTTTAAATATAATAATACTTTACTTTCATGTATTATTAAATATTATCATTCTAACATGTAATTGATATAAGAATGTTAATGAGATATTAATATTAATGAGGCATTTTACATTTTTCCATAGTGTCTTCAAAATCTAGTGTGTAATTTATACTTACAGCACGTTTTAATTCAGACTAGCCAGTTGTGGTTAGTGGCTGTCATACCCGTCCATGCAGGTCTAAGAGAGGGTTAGAGAGAGGAATAGAGGGAGCTAGAGAACATGAATGAGTGAATGAATGAATGAATGGATGAATGAAATTGGCTACAGGTAGTGAGAGACTCGGGGTTATTCCAAATAGAACTTTTTCCTCAACTTGTGTTCTCCCATCTATTTTGTTTTTGTTTTTGTTTTTTTACCAGGACTACAAATCTGAAAATTCAGCTCTCCTCTCGAGTGCCAAGAACGGTTCAGAAGACTCCGTAAGTAGAAGCGTTTCGCTGATCAGATTAGATTTTGAAACTGCTCTTGCATCCTTTTCAGCCTCCTTGGTCTCCGTCATCAATCATCAGGAATGGTTTTTACCTGAAACCAATCTTGCTGGAGGAGTAACTGGGTTTGAAGGGAATCGAGGTTCCCAAGCGTTCACGGAATTTCTATGAGGAAGCACCTGGGGCCAGAGTCTGAGCCCATGTGGTGCATAAGTGTAGCAGCCCCATCGAACGAAGGGCCAGGCCCCCTTGGGGAATGGAGATGGGGGAGCAGTGACTGGCAGAGGGACCACGGGCTGGTGTCTTACTTCTTGATGTGAGGATGGACCCAAGGGTGCTGGGAAAAGAGAAGGAAGTTTAACATCATTTGATTATACCCATGATAAACAGACAAGAATGCTGACTGAGTGCTTCAGAGCCCTGTGTTACGGTGTTGGACTTGGGTCATTAGGGTATATGACTGTGGCTGGTGACGTGGGTACCTGTGAATCCCCCATCAGAGGTGACAGTGGCGGAGATGCTCCCTGCACTTGCAGTTCCAAAAACATTTGTACCAGCCTCTCCAGGAAGTGATAATTGTGTGGTGTGGTCCCAGAATGTGGTCTGTTTGTGTATTGTTGGTGACTATGAGATGATTTCAAGGGGCACATAGACTTCTGTTCCTTATTTTGTAGTAATCATTTTGTATTTGGTTATACGATTATCTTCATAGCCAATGATACTGGCTTTCCATTTATGGTAGTGACATGGAATTTCCTTTGAAAATATTTAAGTAAAAAAAAAAAGTGAGTTGATTTAAAGAAAAAAATTATGGAAATAAGAGCTTCGAAAGAATAATGTAGATATGGCAAGACATTGTGATAGTGAGAAGTGAATGGCTGAGAATAAATTCTTTTATCAAAAGATATTTGCGTAACCCTGGGCAGTGTCCGTGTGTGTGCTCTATATTTGGCATGCTGACCCAACTTCGTGCCCCATCCGTGCCGATACTTGGTTCAAACTAGACTCCCCAAAGACCCACCCCTTGGCCTCTGTCTATTCCACCAAAATGACTTTCGAGGCTGGGTTTTTATAATAAATGCATTGCTGGGTCACCCGAAAGAAGCGTTTATCTGTGATGCCGAGAGAAGTAGGAAGAAGAGGAAAGATGATAAGAAATGATAATCACACAATCAACTTTCTTGTCCCACTTTGCAACTGACCAAGTGTTTCATCTCTGCTCTCAAAAGTCCCTTCAATGTCCTCATAAAGTAGGTGCTATTTCTATCTTTGTGGATGAGGAAACCAGAACCCAGTGAGGGAAGGTAACCTGTCCAAAGTCACACAGGCTGGACTCACCCTATGACCTGCTCTGCCATTGGAGAACAATCTTGTAGCTTCACACCAAGTCTATGAAATAGTCTTCTCATTTTATAGAAGGTGAAATGACTCATGGAGCAGGAAAGTGTATTCGTTATCTCTTGCAACATAAAAAATTTACCCTGGACCTTAGTGGTTTAAGAGGACAAACATGATCTCTCAGTTCCTGTAGCTTGGGTGGGTGGTTCTTGCTCAAAGTCTCTCATCTGAAAGCTTGACTGGGGCTAGAGCAGCGGTCCCCAACCTTTTTGGCACCAGGGACTGGTGCTTCTATGACAATCTAATGCCTGATGATCTGAGGTGGAGCTGAGGTGGGGATGCTCGTGCTGGGGAGCGGCTGCAAATACAGATGAAGCTTCGCTTGCTTGCCCACAGCTCACTTCCTGCTGTGTGGCCCAGTTCCTAACAGGCCATGGACCAGCACCGGTCTGTGGCCCAGGGGTTGGGGACCCCTAAGCTAGAGGATCCACTTCCAGGATGGCTCACTTATAGTGTTACTATAAGTGTCAGGTGGCCTCAGCTCCTCCTATGAAGACCTCTCCATAAAGCTGCTTAGGTGTCATGACATGGCTGGTGGCTTCTCCTAGGGTAAGAAATCAAAGAGAGAGACTGAGGGGGCGGTGGGGGGGAGAGAAGCCACTGTCATAGGTAGGTCACATCTGCCTATGGTGGGGAAATAAAGAATGAAAGAGAAAGAGGGAGGGAAGGAGGGAAGGATGGAGGGAGGGAGAGAGGGGAGGGCAGACAGGCAGGCAGGCAGAGAGAGGCAGACAGAATCCATGATGCTTTTTATGACCTATAGTTGGGGCCGCTTTAGAGGCTGCCTACCACACTTTTCATAATCCTAAAATAACTATGTCTTATAGCTCCACACAGGATTCTTGTAACCTCACATGATGTCTGTGCAAAGAAAACATGAAGATACTAAACCCATTTTTCAGATAGGAGAATGAATGGTGCCTGGAGCAGGAACGTGAATCTTGAAGTTGGAGGTACAGTGCAGAGGCCCCAATGATCCCTCCTCTGGTACTTATGTCCATGTATAGTCCCCTACCACAACTTCATTGGGGTTGGTTTGCATGAGGAATAGAATATGGCAAGGTGACAGCATATGACTTCCCCACTCCTGACCCCCTTGGTGCTGCTGCTCTGGGGCCTCCTGGTAGGAATCCAGGGGTGACCCTCCCATCCTAATGTGTCATAGGTAGAAGCAGTCATTTTTGTGACCTCTGTTGGTGGCAGCATGTGGTGACCAAACATTCTGGATGGCAGTTTATCTTACGTGTTCAAAGCATAAAACAAGTTCACTCTTTGATCCAGTAATCAAACATCCAGGTATTTATACCTTGGGGATGATTGTACACATGGGGGAAGCTGTGTTTGTGTAGGATGATTGTATTAGCAAAAATAATAGTAGTAAAAATATACACCCTCATTATCCATCAGTAAGGAATTGTTTCAGTAAATTCTGTGCATCTGTAAAGTCCTGTTCGAAGCTGCTAGGATTTTGTGGTGAAAACTTGTATCTATTAACATGGAAAGATGCTCATGACAGACTGTTGAGTGAGAAATACAGTATATCTTATATGATTCCAGTGATGTGCAATTATATTCATATATCTCCCTTTCTCTGAATGCAGAGAGAGATGTCAGAAAGGCAGATGTGAAATTAAGCTAAATTGATGGGTTTTGCATTTTTCTTTGGACTCGTCTGGTTTTATTGTATCTTTTTTTTTGCATGAGCAATTATTTTCCTTGAAAGTAGTAATAATAATAATCTTTATCATGATTATTTATAAGATTAATCTATGAGTTCTGGGCTGTTAAGAGAGGTTTCCAGGACACCTGATGGCATTTTTATTAACGTTTCATTCTCAGTTGCATAGAAATGCTGCAGTCCTCGTGGAGGAGGGAAAATGAGGCTTCTCAGACTGAACCAGGGCCTGGAGACAGTCTTCTGGTCCTCGGCTGCCCCAGGAGGCAGGCTGCCTCAGGCTCCTATATCTCACCATCCTTTCTACTCACTGCCCTATGGTGCCAGCCAGCTCTGCAATTTCTGACTGCCCGCTTTCCATTGTAATAACACCTCAAAGAGAGGGCCTTTCTTGGATACAGCAGGTGCGATTCACTTGCATCCAGAATAAGAACAGACGACGATGATGATGATGATGATGATGATGATGATGATGATGATGATGATGATGATGATGATGATGATGATGATGATGATGATGATGATGATGATGATGATGATGATGATGATGATGATGATGATGATGATGATGATGATGATGATGATGATGATGATGATGATAATGATAATGATGATAATGATAGCTGGCATTTTGGGGCACTAAGGAAGTTCCTGGCATTGTGCTTGGTATTTCAAAAGCATCGTCTTCTTTATACCCTAGAGCAGCCCAGCAAGGGATGAACTGTCCCTACCCCCATTCTCACAGGTGAGGAAACTGAGGCTCAGAGGAGAGTGACTTGTTCAGAGTCTTAAAGCTAATGGGTGGTGGCTCTGGGACTCTACCTGGATTAGACTGTTTCCTGAGCTGAGCTGAGCTGAGGGTAAGGCCACCTGGTTCTGTTCAGTGGTACAAGGAACATTTTCGGGAACATCTTAGATGTAGGGTTGATTCTGGAGTCATCAGGTAAGGCAAAAATCACATCTGGTCAAAGTTACCTGTTAAAGATCCCACTGGAGGATGTCAGGTTAGATACCAACCTTCCTGCCCTTTGATACATCTAAGACAGCCATGCTTTCCTCAAATATTAGAATGGACTGGAGTTTTGCTTAGGTACCAGATAAAGTGGTTGTGTTGAGGTGAAACACTAGATGCACTGACATAGCTGTCTTTAAACATCGGGGTCATCTGCAGTCAAATGGTCACATGATGAGAGGTGTTTGGGAAATAAGGCTGAACGAGAAGCTTGCAAATTCACACTCCATTCTGAGGTTTGCTCTGGAGTGAACGTGTGTCCTAAGGTGGATGGAAGTGACACTGCCCAGCATGAAGAACACGTCTACTGTCATTTTTTCGGTTTCTTGATTAAACTGGAGACACAGTGCAGTTAAGCGGCAGAGCCCAAATTTCCATACTGCTCTGCCTTGTTCCAGAGCCATATTTTATAACCTCTTTACTTTTCTGTAACAGAAATATACTGTATTCATTTTCTTTCGCTGCCTAAGAAATCACGGGAAACTTAGCTTAAAACAACACCCATTTATTATCCATGTGTCAAGGGTCTGGGCATGGCATGCGTGCATCCTCTGCTTGGTGTCTCATAAGGCCGCGATCGAGGGATGAGCCAGTCTTATCCAGACTTGGCGTCCCTTTCTGAGCTCACAGGTCATTGGAAGAATCCAGTTCCTTGCAGTTGTAGGACAGAGGCCCTCTGCTGCTAGAATCTGCCCACAATTTCCTGCCACGTGGCCCCTCGTAGGCAGTTCACATCGTGGCAGCTTATTTTCTCAAGGCCAACAGGAGGGTCTCTCTAGGGCATGCTAGCAAGATAGAGTCTTACTATATATGTTCTAACGTAGTCATGGGAGTGGCGTCTCTGTCACTTTTTCTGTTGGTTAGAAGCAAGTCACAAGTCCTGCCCATGCTCTATAGGAGGAGATGTAGCCCGACGTCAGCACAGATCTGTCTACCCCTGATTCTGTGCTTTAAAAGTCCTGAGACTAGTCTTACTTTCTCCTGTCTCGGGGCCAAGTACACTGCTCCAGTGTCTTTCTGTCCAGCACCCTTCCTTCGTCCCTCAGTCAAGGGCTCACAGCTCCCCTAGGCACCAGCTCCCCATCAGTGCTGGACTCTGCAGCTCTCCTGGCCCCTGACCAACTGGGCATCTTAACTTCCTCCCTATGTCAATTGTATAGGATGCTCCCTGCTGCAGCCTCGGCAGCAAATGAATATTTAATGGAATGCTGCCACCTTTTGGAATTTAGCAAAAGTAATCTGTGTTGTTTCAAGAAGTGGATGTAAAGCTGGAGGAAGATAACGTGGTTATCTTCTACACACCCGGCGTCTGCATACCCACTCGCCCAGCCTTTATTTCCATTGGGAACTAAAGTCTGATGCCAGTTCCTCCCTGAGGCAGGTTTGTTTGGTCGTCTATGCTCTGGTTCGTGATTACTGTGAGCGCTGACGGGCCTGTGCCCTGATTTACACTCCAAGAGTCAGCAGCATGTATGAGCAGGAGCTTTGGTGCCGTGGAGGGGATTCCGTCCCTGGTTCTGCTGCCAGTTCTCCAGGGACTTCGGCTTCCTCATCTGTGAAATGAAGGTCATTCAGGCTCTTTCAACTCCCAACCCCCTGACCCCAGGTTATGGTGCCTGTGATCAGGTGTGGGAGTGAGACAGCGCACCATTTAGAGAGGACTCAAATAGGAGCCCTGCTAAGGCCATTTCTGTCCTCAGCAGGGAAGAGAGGCACCGCTGATTAGTGATATCTACATGGCCACAGGAGGGGAGAGTGCAGACGGGTGCCATCCCAGTGCCAGGTGTCTCATGCAGACTCATAGCGGCCGACACGGAACTGCCTGGCTGCCCTAATTTTTCTATTGCTTCTCTTCCTGTCTGTTCAAAAACACTGCTGTCCTCCCTGTTCCCCAGCATCCTTTGCGATTCCCTCTCTTACTCCCAGTCCGAAGTCAGCAAAGCTTATCCATTCTCCCCTTGGCATGTCCGCAGTGGGCCCACCGCTCCGGTGCATACCCACATTATGTAGCTTCCAGATTACGTAACCAGCTCTAGCCAGTCCTCCACTTCTGGCTTTTCCCTCTCCAATTTGTCTGCCTCACTTGCTTGGCCACGACTCTTTCTTTTTGAGCATGTTTCACTAGCTCTGTGTGATGTGAGAATAGAGGGCAGATTCCTCTGATTCCACGTTGGCATTTGGCCCCCATCTTGCCACTCCCCTCACTCTGATCTCCTTGTCCCCATGTGCCATATTCCCTGACTGTGGGCCCTCGCTCAGGTTATCCCCCCTGCTCGAGGTCTCCCCTCAAATCCAACTCTCCAGATTGCCAACCGTCCATCAAGATACATCAGAAGAGCCTTGTCCAAAAATTCTTCGTAAGTCCCTCTGGTTGCTAGGTAACCTCTGCCCTCCATCGCTCCCTCCTTTTCACACCTCCCCTTCTCATCTATCCCTCACTCCAACCCCCACCCCTTAAACAGACTCGGTTCCATTCATTGCTAAGAGTTGGAACATACAAACATGAATAAGACCCAAGCCCTCCCCTCAAAAGACTTACAGTCTATAAGGAAAGACAAACAATGAGTAAAAAGACACTCATAACTGAGGCACAATCTGATTGCTTTTTAGCAGAGACAGAATACACAATTTGGCGGTGGCGCAAATAGGTAATCAGAGCAGGCTTCATGGAAGAGGTGACACGTAGCGTCTTGAAGGACAAAGGGCGGTCTTCACACTGATTGTCGGGAGTAGGGGGTCCAGGCAGCAGGGGCACAGCTTAGGTTCTGGAGGAGGGGATGTTGGAGATGGGCAGGAGAAGCAGGCACACCCGGTGCTCCATGGTGGGCCAGGAGTTGAGTTTATGCAGTGATTGGTGTGGGGCCATTGAAGGGTTTTAAGCTGGCGATTGTCTTGATCCAATTTGCATTTTAGAAAGATCTCCATGGGACCTGGCTTAGGAGGCTGAGTGACTGGAGGAAGCCTTAGTTCCTCTCGGGGCATAGTTCCTCCTACGCCCCACCAGAGCTGGCCTCCAGAACAGAGGGATCAGCAGTCTGACACCCAGGCTTCTGAGCACGCTCTGCTTCTCCTCACTAATGTGCCTTTCTATAGCATCTGCTCGGCAGAAAACCAAGTGTGCGGACGAGATAACAGCATTTAGAGCAGAAGGACAAAGCTGATACTCGGGGCAGTGAGAGACACGGAGGCTTAAATTCTTTCCCTTCAAAGTCTCACACATGGTTGTGGCCACGTGATCCTGATTAAAGCAAGCCGGCTTGCCAGGATGAAATGCTAAGTGGTGCTCGTGACCTTGGGCACAGCCAGTGCAGAGGTCTGCTGCCCTGACGAGCTTCCCTGCCATTTCTCCCCACCGCATTCTGCCAGATAAAGGGGGACATTTATTTAGTGATTCTTCCAAATCCGTGAGGATGGCTGTGCCCCCTGGAGACACTGTGACACTGACAAGTTTCCAAGGTTAGCATTGAACTTCAGGTTGGGAATGAGTCTTGTCTCTGAGGGTGTGCTTAAAATACAGTGGACGCTCAATAAATGCTTGTTGCTAAAATGAATGAGTGTGTGAAAGAATCAGTCTCATTGATTTGGGGTGCCCCAAAAGGCTCCGTCACACCTCTTCCCCATCCATACTACTTTCCAACTACCCTCCTGGTTCTTATCACCAGAGACTGATTTTGCTCATTCATGAATTTCATGTAAATGGGCCCTTTGCAATATACATACATCTGTCTTCTTTTTCTCCACAGCATCCCTAGGAGATTCAGGAACATTATTGCATGTGTCAATAGTTGTTCTATTTTCACTTGTTCGATAATATTTCGTTGTATCATTGTATCATAATTGATTCATCCATTCCCCCATCGATGAATATTTGCGTCGTTTTTAGTTTGGGGCTCTGTGCACTTGTGTACCTGTTGTTTGGTGAACGTTTGCCTCCATTTCTCTTGGGAATATACTGAGGGATATATTTGTTTGGTCATAGAATAGGCTCATGTTTAGTTTTAGTAGATACTAGCCAAAAGTTTCCCAGAGTGGTTGTACAAATTATCCCTCCCACCAGTGAAGAGAATGAAGGCCACTTGAATGCATATGTTGTGAATTGTTACAACACCCCAGAGGGGCAGGTGTGGGTATCTCCACCCCCAGTTCACAGAGGGGCACGCTGGGTCCTCACTAACTTTGTGAAGCCTGAAGTGAGGACTCTGCCTCCAGAATGGCAGCAAGTCTTAAACTATCACAGAGTATCATGGATTCGGGGCAACCAGGCTCTGCTGTGGGTGTGCTGAGGTCTGGGGACAGCCACATGAGAGAGGAGTGGTTACATGCACAGACTTGGGGACGTCTGTGGGCACTGCTTCTCAGCTCTGCTGCTTACACCTCATGTTAGCCCGGGCAAGCGGCTGGACCTCTCCATGCCACGCTTTTCATGTCTGTAAAACGGAGTTTTCTGTGAGGATTAAATGAGTTAATATAGGTAAAGCCTTAAGGGTGGGCACTAGGAAGAGTTAACTCTTATCACTAGTACTTCGGCGCTGCCCAGTTTGAGTGCTCCTTGGGGAAGGGGGCTGCAATCTTAGCCAGCTCCAACAGTTGTCAGGTAGGCTGCATATTTCTCACCCCTTCCCCTACCCTCTGAAGGTAGCTGACTTTTCTGATGAAATCTGGAATCTAATTTTGAGCTCTGACTTTTGGCTTCACCAAGCCTGCTGGGGTGCAGTCCAGCAGGTCCCTTCTGAAATGAGTCTTTACTCTTTAGTGCTCCCAATAAGAAATGCAGTCTGTTTGCTCAAGGTTTTACCCTTTATAGAAATGGCCGGATTCCTTTCTCCCTACCCCCGGCTACTTTCCACAAATCCATGTCAAATATTGATGTTTGATAACTACAAATATCACACATAGCTTTTAATCAAGAGAGACGAAGGGAAGATAGGGGAGTAAATATGTCTCTGTAAGGAAGTTCAATATTCTCAGTAATGATTTTGCTAAGAAACGAAATGACTGGAGGGCGGGGAGAGAGCTCTGTGATGTGCATCGAAATGGGCCGGAACACCTGGACCATGCTGGACCGTGCCTGGGCCCTCGCTCCCAGCCCGAGGCTTGGATTTACGTTAGATGTTCATTACCCGATCGGTAGATGCTATCTCATTTTACACAGAGGAGAGATGTATTTTTAAATGTGAATTTCCAATATGCCATCGGTCTGCACTATTACCAGCAAAACACATTGAGCCAACTTCTGTCTTCCATCGCTCGTCTGAGATGGGAGTGGAATGTGAATGCCTGCCGTTCCCCACTCTAAAGAGTGGCCTCCTGCTGGAGCCCAAAGAGAGGTCCGTCTCCAAGCTTTTGTGCATCAACATTGTATCTTCGTCATGTGGGGACAATGAGCGGTATGGTCCCAGACTATTGGCATGTGTTGAGCATTTAGAGATATTTGGCCAAGGTGGACCCAGGGCTACTCCAAGCCAAAGGCTGGCCAAACCAAGGGAGACCTCATGACCCGAATCTAAATCCTTGTCCACAAGGTGGCCTCCACTAGCTCACTGCAACCCCAGCACCACCCCAGTGCCTGCTCCATGTGGGAGAACAGCACATTCCAACCAAGTGAGTGAATGAATAAATGAATGAATGAATTGATGGGCCTGCCTCCCCACCAGCATCACTGCTGCTGGGATTTTTTTTTGGCTCCAACTTTGGCTTTTCTCACCCTTCAATAGCCTTTTGCTTTGCATTTTGACGTCCTCAACTTCTTCTAAATGATAATAATAATCAATCTCAGAAACCAATGTCAACAAAAACCAGTGATTCACTGGCCCATTTATCCATTCAGTCATCCACCCATCCACTCTCCCACCCACCTACCCATTCATTCACCACTCATCCATCCACCCAATATTGGGGAACCCACCATGAAGCCAGGCCCAGTTGTCGAGGCTGTAGTGGTGAGCCAAGACTCACCTGGGCCTGCCCTGCCAGAGCCTACAGTTCAATAGGAGAAACAGAGATTAAGCAGATAATTACACTAAAGAATATCTGTAGAAATAAGTGCTTCACAAGGAGGAATGTGGCTCTGGGATGGCCTGTTGCGATGAACCTGGCCCAGACTGTGGGTGTGTCAGGGATTTCCGTGAGAGGAGACTCGTGAGCAGAGCTCTCAAGTAAGAGCCCAAGGTCAGGGCAAGGACAGCTAGGAGAGCACTCCAGATAGAGGGGGCAGTATGTGCAAAGGCCCTGAGGCCAGAGGGGTGTGTGTTTTTTTTCCCCAGGCACTGTCAGAGGTCAGCCAGAGTGGTTATATACTAGATGAGGCCAAAGGGATCCACAGGATAAAGGCCAGGCCATACATGGCTCCCAGGCCATGGAAGGATAGTTTATCCTAAAGCAGTGGAAGTTCTTGAAAATTTTTGCAGGAAGTGATCTGATTTGTTTTTTGGCTCCTTTGAGGGGCCTCGGCTGGAGTGGAGGCAGAATCACAGAGCCCATGAGACGGAAAACAGCTGGTGGCATGGCAATAGTTGGCCTCCTTCAAGCTTGAGCAGGACCTCCACCTGCCGTCCAGGCGGATTTCCTCCAGAAGTCTCAGAACACACATATGCCCACAGTTCATTTGCATTTGCACAGTTGAAGGTGAATTCCCCAACAGAAGCCTTCCAGTTCTTGGCAGAGGGAGCGCACATAGACATATTTCTGTATGTGGGCTGGAGCATTACCCCATGCACACAGGAGTTCTCCGCATGCCTTCGTATCTGCCCAGCATGCTGATGGAGCCAGGTGGCAGCCCAGAATATGAATGACTCCCAGAAGCTTAAGTCGTCTAAAAATAGGGAGAGGGGGTAAAAGAGGCATGGCCTAGTGGGGAATTTTCACTCCTAGTTGTCTACAAGTGGATAGCCACACCAGAATGTCAGATGCAGCTCATGGGACAGGTTCAGACTTTCATTTTGTGGGAGAAAGCCATCCAGCACCAGGGCTATCCCGGGGCTGTGTTTATGGGGCTGGTTCTATTACCGAGTGAAGTCCTCGATACCCAGGTGCTTCTTTGTGTGTCTCCAAGTTTGCGTTCTTGCCTTATCCTTGTTTTACTCCCCACATCAAAGTAGATGGGATCATTTTTTCCCCCCAGCCAGCATCAGATGAGCAGTTTCACAAACGGGCATCAGAAATCCCTCTTTCTGGTCTCTGTCGCCTCCCATTCGCTTCCTCCAGGGTCTCAGCTCCCCCATCAGTTCCCCTCTCCGTGGGGCTGTTGGAGGGAGTGTCAAATCCAGCGGGATTCTTGAGAAAGTCCAGCCTTTTACTTGCGAAGACTGGCCACCTCTTTTGGAAGACTCTTGTGTGTCCTCGCACTCACCAGGTCTCTTTTCTATCTTATCAAACACTCCCTCTTGGTTGGGAAGTGGGGATCGAATGATCGAAGTGGGGACCCTGTTCTGTTACACGCAGCTTGAGATTTGTATTTTTCTTTCGACAACTGGGACTGCAGACATTTTTAAACCAGAAGCATAAAGCAAATTTGGGCATGGCTAAAAACAAGCTCCATCTTCCCCCAGGGGACTGTGCAGGAGGAGGGCTCTGGACAGGTTGGGGGAATTTTCAATGCAACTTCCATCTTCTGGTTCTCCTCCCTGAGTCCATGGGGATTTCATAAACATTATGTTGTTCAATTTCAGTTCAACGGCACAGAGTTGTTGCAATGTGTTCTAATTACTCAGACATAAATGATTTCTGGTGCACTTTAAATGATTTCGGATGCACTTTTGTCTATCAGGCTGCTGATTTATAACTCCCTGGGACTTTGATGTTGTGCTTCATTGATTTCTTTTAAGGCTCTTCAGAGGTATATTTATTATAGACGATACATTTCCCTGTTCATTTGCTCCATAATTCTGAAACACTCTCATTTTCTAGTTGTCAACACTCCACCCCCTACCCCCTGCCCTCATGCTGTACCAAGAGCAAGGAGACACACTGCGTGCTTACCGAATGCAAATCCAGGTATTAGACACGATGGGTGAGTGATATATACTCAAGAATGACACAAATTAAATTACGCAAACGCATCCCTACACACACACACACACACACACACACACACACACACACACACAGGCTCACGTGACGCGACAGGATAAAGAACACAGGGAGGCCGTGGGGGTTCGGTCCATAAGCTGTGAAGTTTACTTGGAAGAGAAGAGGGATGAGAGGTAGGTGGGGTCAGAGCTTCGTGGCCAGATCTCTGCAGTGATGGTGCACCAGAGTGGTGCTTTGACAAGACAGCTCTCTGTGGTCCTGATGTGGTGGGCGTCCCAGGTGATTCCCAGTCTGATAGGTCTCGAGCTTACTGCTTGCTATTCCTGAGCCTTAGTTTTCTCATCCATAAGATGGAGCACGTCCTTTCTTGTTGCTTAGCCACATTGGATTGAGCACTAGTGTGTGGCAGGCAGGGGCAGATCCACGTTTTGTGGGACCTGAAGCTTATTCAGTTTGGCCCCTTTAAGGAAAAGAACCTCCAATTACGAGTGTCTGGATGGGTTTCTGCCCCATGGTGGAGCCACTAGGGTTAGTGCCGGGGTCGCCAATGCTCTTTAAGTTCTGATGTACAAAACAGATAATAGCAGAGTTTCTGTGATTGGGAATTCTTTCTTTCCCGCTGAGACCAGGCTCTGAGACGCCTTCAGGAAACGTTTTCTGTGACTGCTCTTGGGTTGGAGGCAGGGTCTGCACTCAGCCCTCCTCCCCACTCCTCATTCCCCCCCACTCAGGATGTTTATTTGAGAACATCTCTAAGGCAGGCCCTGTCTTGAGAAGGACAGTATGGACCAACTTCATGGGCAGAGAAGGGTGATGGTTCTTGCCACCACAAGCTGCTCTGTGGTCCCCAGGCTGGCTTTAGGTGGCCATCAGTGACGGGGACCCTTCCCTTCCCTGAAGCTTCAGGTTCCTGCAGTTGAAAGGACGATAAGGAACACACGCCACCTAGTGACTATTTCCAGTAGCTGCTACACCCAGTGCAGCCTCCTAGAGGAATCTTATCTCTGGGCAAGGATGAGTCCCGGGATGCTGGCCAGCAAGGTCCTGATGCTGCTCTTGGAGAGGGCGCGGCTCAGATTAGCATCTCGCTGCATCAGAGCGGGAGTGACTCATGTCGAATTGCCCCTGATGCTCCTGTGGCGGCTGTGCCACTGTGAACGTGGGCTCCCAGGGAGGTGACCGCCTCCCCTCTCTTCTCTCCCTTCACCATCGCTGTCCTCCCTCTCCTCTCTGCTTCTCCTTCTTCTCTCCCCTCCTCCTCCTCACCTTGGTTTATGCAGCCTTCCTTTGACTAAATAGGTATTGTTGGTTCTGTTATTTAGCTCATTTGAAATGGGAGTCAGCCATTGAGTTAGAGACGAGACCATGAGCCCAGCTGCGGGCATTGAGGGGTTGAGATTTCCCTCATTCATTCATTCATTCATTCATTCATTCATGCCTTTATGCATTCATTCACTTATTCATTCATAAGCATATGCACAGATTCAATAAACACATTTGAGGCCAACTATGTGTCAAACATTATGTTGACAGACTGCACTTCTGGCTTTGACCCTGGGATGTTTAGCACACACCATTCCTCTCTCTCTTCCCTGCCCGGAAAGCTACTACTCACTTTCAAAAGCTGGTGGAACAGTGCCCTGCAGTCTGAGCTGCACATCCTCCCTACTCTCGCCCACCAGTGTTGGGGGTCTTTGGACTGTTCTGCTTCTGTCTCCTCTGAGCCCCGTCCGGGGGTGCCCAGCAGTCAAAGCCAGCCTTCCATTGAGTCAAAAAACCCCGAAGCTGGTTTTTGTCTGTCTCAGACTCTGTATTTGCCAGTGGTTACACTGGTTCCTCTCCGTAAGGGTGCCCCATACACAACAGCATCCCTAGAAATCCAGGAAACTCAACATCACCAAGGTGTGAAAGGCAGGTGACATGTTTTCTGTTTACCAATCCTATTCTCATTGAGTGGTCTTTATTCTTAGGGATTTAGTGAAAACGAGTTGTTTCTGAGGACTTACAACTCGAGTTCTGTTTTCGGGTGGCTTTATTTCTCTTCCTCTATCTTGCCAAGTCGATGCAGGAAATGGGGAAAATAGGTTTGCACTTACATGTATTATTACAGAGCATGGGTTAAGGATAAATTATGAAATGAGGAGGAAAGGATGATGAGAGAGTCTACACTTTTACTTGGCCACATCTCACAGCGTTATCTGTGGCATCGTGGAAGATACTACCCTCATCCGAAAAAAAAATGTCCGAACTGCCAGTGACTAAGATCTCCTACACATACTCAATAAGTGGTTGGCAATTTCAGAAATTACAGTATAACTTGCATACCATAAAGTACCAATCTTAAGTGCACAGCTCCATAAATTTTTACATATACGCTCCCCTGGGATCCACCCAGCTAGATCAAGAAATAAAACAGTTTCTCACTTGGAAGGTTCCCCTGTCCCCTCCCAAGCAGAACCACCCCCACCCAGAACCCCCACTACGCCACTCGCTCCCTCTTTAGATCTGTTTGGTTTGCTTTTGAGCTTCGTGTAAATGGAATACGGACTCATTTCACTCAACACTATGTGTGTGAGCATCATCCACGCTGCAGATGGTTAACAAATCTGAACTTGAACTAAGCATCCACACTTTGGGCTTCTTATATTGGGTCGAGTGGAAGCAAGCTCAGGAACGTGAGTGAGTGGGATTGTTTCAGTTCAAGAGCTTTTGTTCCTCTTTACCTTTAATGTGGATTTTGGTGAGCCCTGGCACCGGCGTGTGTGGGATCCATGGCCCAGTCTCCCATTGCTGCCAGCCAGGTTCGAGGGATCTGAAGAACCCTGTGTAAGGTGTGAGTCACTGGGTCACTGGTGGACACAGGCTCCTCCCAGATATTTGCTACACGTTTCAGGGAGCTCAGGCTATTTAGAAGGCATCCGGTTGTCATCCCTGGACAGGACACGAAGTCTAATGTATATACAGTGGCTGTAGTTCATGCCCAATATGCAAAAGTGCCAGAGCCTCGTGAGGAAACTGACATGTTTATGAGCTGTCCTAAGGGGTCCCCTGTGATACTTTAGCTCTGAGGGTGTGTTTATCCTTGAAAACAGTGTTGGCCCCACTCTCTCCTTACTGAGGCATCTGGAGGATGCCCTCTGACAGGCCTTCTGAGCTCCTGCTGCAAGCATCAGGGTGAGACTGCCACCCCGGGACAGATGGCCTCAATTCCTGGACAGAAGTGCCCATGGAGGGACATGTTCTACACGAGATTAATAGGCTCTGGAGGGAGGCTTGGGGACCTGGGGCTGGACTAGATTGCTTTGCGAAGTAAGCTCTTGATTTCATGACCTCAGCTCTCGCCCCAACCCTGAGACTTCACTCACAATCCAGGTTGTTAACACGGAGAGATCTTATCCTGTTAGCCTTTCACTTGAAAGAAATTGGATTGAAAATCTCGCCAGACTGCCTCTGGACAGAGCTTTTCCACCAGCTGCGAATGACCCTTCGACAGGGAGAGTTGCTTTCCTTTACACACCATTAGCGGGGGGACAGAGAGGAGGCGTCCTTCTCCGCCTGGCTGCTGTCAGAAATTCTTGGACAGGAGCCACCACCAGGAGCTTGCTGCCTGACCCATGTCAGGACCCGAGAAAGTCACTTTCCCTCTCTGTACCTGGACTCACCTCTATTACATATGCTTATCTCTTAACAGAGTTTCTGCGAAGACAGTCACACCTGGGCAAGTCACCTGGGGACATGGGGTTCCTACCCTTCTCTAGGCGGCCCAGGGGCCTTAGAGAAGGGTACGCCCACTCTGCTGCAGCCATTATGTTTACTGTGCTCATTTTGCTTTTTAGTAAATCTCTGTGCAGTGTAGTGAGTTCTTGGGGTACAGGAATTCCTTAAAATCCATCCACCAAAACCTGAACTCATGGCACCCCCGGGTTGGCGCCCACTCTCTCGTGGGTCTGGTCTGCTCTCCTGGTCTCATGAAGAGTAACAATGGCTCCATCTGGAAAATGATTTTCAGACTCCACGTCTTCGGACATCACAGACTTAGGAAGATCAAGTCAGATTTTCTCCAGCCAGACGGGCTGACGATGGTGTGGGTTGGCCACCATGTTCTCAGCATCCTGCTCAGCACCTGCATTTCCTGAGCGGTCATAGTAGCCCAGGCCTGGCTACCTGGGCTCTCCTGGCTTTGCACACATTTCTGTGTGATCTATTATCCTCGGACCATGAATATTAGCGTTATCACCATTAAGTAGATGTGAAAAATGAGCCCCCGAGGGATCTGACATAGCCTATCTGAATTCAGGTCTGTCTGATTTCTAAACGTGCTTCCTTATCCGCCTCACTGCATTGCCTCTCTGCAGAACGGCAATAGCTAACATGACCTGCGGACTTTGTCTTCTAAAAGCTGTATTAATTTTCTTGGGGCCGCCATAACAAAGTGCCACAGACTGGTGGCTGAAACCACAGAAATTTATTTTCTCGCAGTTTTGGAAGATCGAAGTCTGAGATCAAGGTTGGTTTCTTCTGGGGCCTTTTTTCTCAACCTGTACATGGCCATCTTCTCCCTGTGTCTTCATATTGCCTTCCTTCTGTGCCTGTGTGTGTCCTAATCTCTTCTTCTTCCAAGAGCACCATTCGTATTGGATTCGGCCCACCCTAAAGGCCCTGTTTTAATTTAATTACCTCTTTAAAGACGCTTTATCCAAATTCAGTCACCTTCTCAGGGACTGGGGGTTAGGATTTCAACATATGAATTTTGGAAGGACACAGTTCAGCCCATCATAAGTGCTTTGCATGTATTTAATTCATTTGATCTTGACAACACATTGTGGACTAGATATCATTGTGAACCACGTTGAATTGATGAGGAAACTGAGGCACAGAGTGTTTACATAGAAGATGGAATGCAGGCTTCAGTTGGGCTCTATGCTGATTTCCCCTATCCCAATGCTATATGTGAAGACTAATTTTTACAATCCATATCAGCTCAGTGTGTCACAGGATGATTTAGGAAGGGGGAGATCTGAAAACTTTAGGAAGGGGAGTTCCTAAAAACTTTCCAGGATGGAAAGGATTTTCCCAGGCTAAGGACTTTGTCCAGCCCCACTGAGAAGGGATTGGTCCATTAGCCACCATACCCAGTGAGGCTGTCATCCAGGTTACTATACTAGGATTTCATACAAATGTGCATATATCCAGGTACATAGCAATGCGCCCAAGGGTTCTCGGTTTAGTGCTTAGGGATTGGGTAAAAAGGTGCACAATGTTGACACTTCTCTCAAGACTCAAAGCAGCTGCTGGAACCACTGGTCTAGTGTGTCATGGGAGGGATGGGGTCCTTGTAACAAGTAAGATCTTGGCCACATGTTCAAGGAAAACATGGCCATGGGGAAATAGAATTATCTGGGTTACCTGAAACTTTTCCAGAAGCACATGAATTCCAATTTCCCACATTATTATTATTTTCTTTTCCTGAAAAGTGTATTCCCCCCAAAAAAGTGCCATATGCCAATCAAACCTCCCCCAAACTTCATCCTTTTCTAGTACACTGAGGTCTTTTGGAGTCAATATTTCACAGTGAAGGCCTTCTGACCTGAAGTCCTGGGATGGCTATGCTCCTTCACAGTATAAAGGCTTTAACATAACAGCTTTATTAAATATAATTCACACATTAAGAGTGTGCAATGCAACGGTTTTTAGTATATTTATAGAGTTGCATAATTATTGACACAGTTAACTCTAGAACATTGTTATCGCTCCCCAAAAGAAATCCCACTGAAAGCCTTTTGCAGACTATTTCATTTTCTCCTTATGGAATTCCATGAAAAGAGGAGGACAGTTTCTACCCCATTTTACAGATGGGCAAACAAAGGCTTGGAGAGTTTAGAGATTTGCAAAAAAAAAAAAAAAAAAAAGCTTAGGGGATAATTTTAGGCCCTTTTAAACACAAGCAGGTGCCAGAGAGTTCCTAAAAACAAGTATTTGGAGTCTCTGAGTTCCCATAGGTTCCTGTCCCTCACTCCTGACCTGGGAGGCGCAAAGACAGCGGTGGAGACTGCCTGGGTAATGGATTCAGACTGCTGGCCATTCTCTGAAAAGCTGTCTCTGTACCATCATACATATGCATCAGGCAGGCTGGCTTGGACAAAGCCAACAATTTGGGGTGACAGGACCTGGGGCTTGCCTCCAACACCCTTCAGGGACCTTATACATTGAGTGCCAGGTGGCACTACGAAGCTCTTATGTGGGATGGGAAGACAGAGTCAGAGGGAGTCACTTGCTGATGGCTCTGGGAGCGGAGACAGGCCTTATGACGACTTGGAGATCAACTGATAGGTTCATCTGGAGCCAAACAGCAAAATGCACAGATATTTGCAAGTGACCTAGCCTGGCTTGGGGCAGTGTGAATGCGGGTGACTTGGTGCCAGAGAGCCTGGCATGAAAAAATATTAGCCATCAGTGCCATAGGCTACTGCAGATTACATTTTACATGAGATTCTGGGACACTACTTATAGGGCATGGATATGGACCGAGCATCAAAATTCTGCATTTAAGCCATCCTATCTCTCCTTATTAAAGGGCCCTTATTATCATTATTAGCTAACCTCCACCAGAAGATAAGCCCCACAGAGCAGGACGTTTTGTCAGTATTCCCATATTTAGAGCAGTTTCTGGACCCCATGTGGGCTCAGGACATATTTGTGCAATAAATGAAACAATGAGTTTGCTGAGTAGTCCCTCTGTGTCAGGAGCCACTCTACTTTGATCCTTGCTGCAGTTCTCAGATGAGGAGCCTGGCACAGAGAGGTCAAGGAACTGGCGTGGGTCATGTAGCTCATCAGAAATCTGGTTGGGATTTGAATTTGAGGAGTCCCAAACCTAAACATCATGCAGTCCTGCCTAACTAGCTGAGCTGTAAGGACTGGTTTGGATTTACTTCATGATTTCTCATGTCTTCCTATTTATCCTCCGTTGGAAAAATGATTTGGTTAATAAATCTGCTCTATTCACCACTGACCCAGCAGGCTCTGCTCTCATGGAGTTACAGTGTAATAGGAAGAGAAGAGACAGACTCTGTAGCTGAGCCAGGATATCTAAGACCATGTGTTAGTCAGCTCAGCAGCCATAACAAAGAACTACAGATTGGGTGGATTAAATGACAGAAATCTGCTTCTTGATTTCCTCTCCTTATAAGGACATCAGTTGTATTGGATTAGGGCCCACACCGATGACCTCATTTTACCTTAATTATCTCTTTAAAGACCTTCTCTCCAAATACAATAACATTCCAGGATACTGGGGGTTAGGACTTCAACATATGAATTTTTAGGTGACATAATTCAGCCCATAATAGACCCTAACCACAAAGGGTCAGGTATTCCACTTCTAATCCCTCCGGCATCATTTGTGCCCTTAGCCACTTGCCTCTCCCTTGGGAGTCGGATGTCAAATGTTAACAAGAACTCCCATATTCTCCAGTTCTAAACAGCTGGTTATAGCAAATGCGTAGGTGGAAATGAGTTCCTTTATTTTCTTGTGGTGGATCTTACTTGTAAATTGGGCAGAGGTTTCAATCAGAGGTTTAAAAAAAATCCTCATATCCCTTGTTTTCTTCTGCTCCCTTCTGAGCACATTTGAGCAATCGTTTTATTTTCCATAAGAAAGAATTTTGCTTAATTGGATCTCATTTCTGTTCT
This sequence comes from Pteropus alecto, assembly GCF_000325575.1. Lineage (NCBI taxonomy): Eukaryota > Metazoa > Chordata > Mammalia > Chiroptera > Pteropodidae > Pteropus > Pteropus alecto. Next base: position 2,695,834 of record NW_006436812.1, on the reverse strand, counting down.
CCCCTTAACAACCAAGTGTCTACAGTTCTTTTGGGATTGAAAGCCCCAATCAGTTCAGATAAATCAGCTTCTTTTTAAATTATGATCTTGGAGGAAATAATGATCTAACTTACTTTTTGTTAATTACTTTTAGGTGAATTAGACATCCTAGCTTTGCAGTACCTGATTTCCTCAGAAGTATTTAAGCCCTCAAATCTATTTAAACCTTTTCTTTTACTCAAATTAAGATGCTGAAAAATTCTGCTATTAGAAATAATTTAGTTTTTCTTTTCTTTTTTTTTTTTTTAAGTTCAGCTCCATGGCTGTGTAATTTTAAATAATTGGAGCTGCAAATGATTCTATCACATCTCATGTAGTGGCACCAAATTACCATTTTTCCTTCAAAATTGTCTCCTATTATTGATGTGTCAGACTAGTAAACAAAGAAATAGAATAGCAAGGTAATGAATAACATAATCAGGTAGAATTTTAAAACAAACAAAATTGTGTACCCCACAGATAGGAACTGTGCCTTTAACCATAGTGATCATGGGGTGTGTGTGTGTGTGTGTGTGTGTATCCCTATGGAAAATATCAGTTGTAAAGAACAGAAAGTGCTATAGCTTTTTGCACACGGCAACAGATCTAAAAATAAATAATTTTGTTTGTTTATATGAAAAATTTTAAACCTTAAGAAGCGAAGCAACAAGCTCATAACTAATAAGGTTATTAAGAAGGTGATTAATATTTCACAAGAGATGCACATAATTAAAACTTATAAGAAGTAGCCAAAGTAGTACTTGGAGGCATTTTCATAGCCTATGTTTTACTGCCTCTTCTGTCATCTGAGAGAGGAATTCTTTATAGTTTGAGTACTAAGTAAGAGTGTGGTCTTTCTACCTCTGCCACCCTCATCTCAATCAGTAAGAACTTTGTATAGTTAGCATATAAGTGCTTGTAACAGTTCAATATCTGTCACAGGGCAGCTGCCCTCATATCAGATAATCTATTGAGAAATATAGCACAGCCCAGTGTCTGAATTAAGACTTGGGGGGAAGAAGGAACCAGGAATCGAAGTCTCTCTCTTCCATGCAAATGGTGGTCCTGTGATGCCATTTCTCATAGACTAAATTTTCTTTTTTCTCTTTTCCCCTTTATTTCTGCTCTTTATTGATCTCTCTGGGTTGTGGGCACTTTCCCCATTGCAAACCAAATCGGAAGGAGCCCTTGAGTTCTGGGGAAAAGAAACCATTGGAATAGTTTAGGTTTCTAGGATCCAAGCTGGGGAAGGAACCCTTTAGGACAGCTGGGTAGTATTTAACTCTAGGAAAGATCCAAGATCTGAGGCTGGAAGTCACCTGGTGTTATTACTCTGTCTTCATCCCCAGTGAAAGTGGAGACACTCCAAGGACTTTGAGCGGAGACAGCTGGGATAAATGATGGAGGAAATCTTGCTATTATGGTCCTTGATAGCCAGCCAGGGCTGGCAGAGCTGTCTCCGGTTTCTCACCTGCCAAGTTCCAACTAGAGCAATTCACAGCTCCAAGAAATGCCAAATACGAGCAGCCTCATGGCTAAAGTGAGGTCCCATGGGGCTCATGTTTATTCTTTGTCAAGATGTCTTTTCTTTGTGTTCTGTAATGAATTCTGTGGCATCTGACCAGTTAGTCCTAAACTAAGTCAGGTCATGCACAAAGGCATCTTGTAGCTTTGTGTGGATAGCAAGTTATGGCTGATGTCAAATACTGTCAGAGTGAACTGAGTGATTGACTGTCTCTCTAATGATGCTATCTAGGCCCCAGGCACCATCATAGAGTGAATGAATGTACTGGAGCAGCAGGAAACACTAAAGAGAAAAGATAAACTAATGCTCCAAAGGGAACAAACTACTTTACTCTTCATTCTCCACTCATAACATACTGAGAGTTCAAGGCTGAAAGACTCAGACTGGGGATAGGGGTGCCACCAGGACCTGAATTCAACCCGAAGTGATCTGGAAGACCCTTCCTCTATCCCTTCTTCTCAGATTTTTAAGGACACACTAATATGACATTTAATATTTCATAACCTATAGGGGTTGGATACCAGTCAGTCCAAATTGATGCAGCAGCTAAACAGAACAGACTCAACTATAATGCCTGTACATCTGCGCAATGGTGAACCAGCTGACGAACAGTGATATACCACACCTTCCATTGTCTCTTTGACACTGTCTACAAATTCTCAGACAGTTTCCACAGACACAAAGCCTCTGCCCAAAGAGGGATGCATGGGCTATATAAGCACTGGAAAGCCAGTAACAAGAGTGGGGCCAGTGTCAGAACAAAGACTAAGAGGCCGGTCCAGCTGAGGGCCGATGCCACAGCTGCCCTCCTTGTTCATGCAAACGATTCTGCCCATGGCACCTGCCTGGGGCCCTGGTTGGATAATGGTTCCCCTGAGTCTTATTTTTCCTGTCCTGATCATTCTTCCTCATACTTTAAGGTTGTACTTAGTCAGCTATCTTTCAGCAGTTTTTTTGGCTCAGAGTTCAGCCTTTTGGGTTCCGTTGGAGGTAACAGAGCCAAGAAGTTTTGAGGGCATATTTTGGAATCTATTAGAATTGGGGTCAAATCTTGACTTCTTCCCAACTTGCCTTCAAGTCTCACTTTCTAAATCTTAATGAACATAAAGTACCCAACTTTATGGTGTTGTAGGCAGGATTCAATGAGCTAGTGCTTATCAAGCACTTAACTCTTAGCAGTGCTCAGTGCTTGGTAACCCCTACTTGGTTGGGGAGAGGCTCTCTCTCTGTTCTGAGGTCAGTAAAGATACATCTTAGAACCCTCCCGCCTGTTTTTTCCTGTCCAACTGTACCCATCTCTCAGCGGTCATTTGTGGCTCAGCGGCTCAGGGTCATGGTGCCTTCCGCAGGAGAAGAGAGTGAGAAGGAGGCATTGAGACTGTACACATTGCTCCCCACTTTCTGGTTAACGATGATATCAAATTCACAACAGTTTTTCAGGCTCTGTTCACAGATCACATCAAGTCTTTCAGAGCATCAGCAGGTGACTTGCATGATATTCTCCATGGAAAAGACTTGTGTCTCCAACTCTTGGTGCCAGAGCCCTCATCAGCCAGCATTCCCCAGAGATAAACCCACCTCGTATTGCTTTTTTCATCCTGATGAAGACTTGTCATTCAAAAGGGCTTCCTTTTTTTCATGTTGGGCTTGTCATTCAAATCTAGGCAGGATCGGGCGAGCTGACCCTAAGTCCCACCTTGCGACTTTAAGTGTTGGAATAAAGACAACAGGGAGATAAGATGTATGGATGAGGGGGCTATTGCAGAGGGGCAACCTGAGTTTTAAGTTTCTTTGGTTGCTGGCATTTAACAACCAAATATGGTTTTTGGATGGTTTCTAATATTATTTTCTCCATCTATTGCAAAACAGCGACAAAATGGCAACAGTTGACATTTAAGAGGGGGAAAGTAGGGCAGTAAAGTTATTTTCCTTGGAAAGGTCATACTTGCATCTGGAGGTTGTCCATGACAAATGGCCAAACCAGTTTCCAAAACTGTGACCGTAGACACTTGGAGGTGCTGCATCTATGTTTGAAAAACAACAACAACAACAACAACAACAACAAAAAACCAACTCAACTGGCCCTTCACTGTATGTCAGAATTTGTTCTGGTGAAGGTGATGAGGTTGATTATCCACATTGTTGGTTAGACACTCTGACACTTTTTCTGATCCCCCCATACGCATTTACAGGTCTCTCTTCTATGTATCTATTACAGCTTTTATTTTACTTCTATTATATACAATTTGTCACGCACTCCTGTGCCCATTGCTTTTATGTTTCCCCCTCTCTAGAGTGTGGCTGCTCATGATCTCTCTTTTCTCTTTGATGCTTTGCACCTGGTATGGGTCTTACTGAATATTCCTTGAATGAAATAAGTGTTCACAGTCTGGTGAAAGGAAATTGACTGTTGCCTGGATGAAGGGCTCTCTTCAGGAGCCAGAGTTTTGCCGAAGGCATCTCCCAGGGCAGGATCATTTTCTGGGATGGACACAACACTGGGGTAGTCCATTAGGGCTTGGTCAATGATAAGATGGCACACAGGTGAGAAGCCATCCCCCTGAAGAAGGGCTAAGCCTCCGCATGTTTGCTTTCTGTAAGATTCTGTCCAGAGACCTCAAAGCGGAATTGGATGCCTGAGATTTATTTTCCAGTCCTACTTAGAGAGCCAGGGAGAGCATGGAGATACCAGAAGAAGGGCTTTGCTGTGTGTGCCTTGCAGTCTCTTCGTAAAGGACACAGAATGCATGACATCTGTCACATGTACACAGTGACATCATCATCATCATCACTATTATTTTATATTAGGGAAGACATCAAGAGACAACTCAACTAGCCATGGTCTGATGTATAAGAGCAGGAATGGATTGGGGGTTGGACCTCCTGGGTCCACAGTCCACATCACTTTGGGCAAGTCATTTTACCTTTCTGAGCTGTTTCCTGGTCACCGTTTCTTTATCCCCCGCGAGATGGAGGCAGTTATACCTCCACTTTATTTTGTGGTAAGGGGTCAAATTAAGTAGATGTGCCTAGCAGAGTAACAACTCAGTAAGAAGAGCCATTATTATTGTTGATGTATTGTTATTATTTTATTGTTCGGCAAGGCAAGAACTTCAGTGTCTTTTAGAAAAAGTTGAATTTTGATGTCACACATCATATCAGTGGTGACTCATGCAGAAATAACCATCGCCACCAGGCTCTGCAATCTAACCCTGCCTATGTTTATTTTGTCTTCCGCTTTGAGGGCCTGTGAGGGAAAAGTGAGAAGGGTGAAGATAGGCACCGTAACTGTGATTTAGTGAGCACTTACTATGTGGCAGATGCTGTGCTAACACTTGACAAAGATGATCTTGAATTAGCCCTCATTTCATCCCTGTGAGGTAGGTACTGTTATCATCCTTCTTTAACAGACGTGGAGATTGAAGTGCATAGAAGTTAAGCAACTTTCTCAAACACAGCTAGGAAAACACGGGGTTGAGGAACCAACCCAGTTCACCTGCGTGCAGGGCCTGCCATCTTAACAACTGTATATTGGTGTAATTTAAAAGGTCCCGAGATTACTGTTCCTTTCTCTGGAACTACACATGTGTGGTTTCTTTTCTCATTCCAAAGCATAAACAGATACACTTTTTTTTTTTTTTTTTAGAGTACATTGGTTAACGAAATCCAATAAGTTTCCAGTGTACAATTCAACAGTGTAAGTCATACATATATCACATTGCATGTTCACCGCCCATAGTTCGATTTCTTTCTGTCACCCCATATTTGACACTCTTAATGGTCTACTCCTTAACATTAGCAAGCTCTCCATGAGTGTAATGGTGAGTGATTCCTCTACTGCCACCTAGGGACTTGAATTTAAATAAGTGACTAAGTTTTTGTTCAATTTCTGAGACCCAATTTTCAAATGACCCTCATTCTTTATCTTTTAGCAAATGAACATTTTGGATTATTTCATACTGGTTTTGCCTGCTAGATGCTGGTACAGTTTTGGCAAGGTCAGCAGTTTTGTTCTTAGAGTAGTGTTAGTGCAATTTTTTGCCAATTTTATTCCACTTTTGTCCTTAATACTTTACAAAGAGTGGAAAACAGGCGAATTAAAATGCTCATATGAGTGATAAGAAGCAGATCTCAAATATAATTGAGACAAAAATAGAGGCTATTTAGCTTTAATTGGATACTTACTAGATTTCAACTAATTAATCATTTTAAATTGCAAAGGGGGAAAATAAAATTAAAGAACTTGTACAAAATGCTAAATATATTTTATCAAAAACCTGTGTGATTGAAGACGTATCCATCCTTTCTGTAATCGAGTTCAAGTCAGAATGTTTTTAGTGACAGAAACTGCTTCAAATCATTTAAGCAAAGGGGAATTTATTGTCTTACGTAGTTTCGAAGGATCCTGAGTCAATTGGAGAGTTAAGGAAGAATTGCAGGAACCAGGAAGTTAGAGTGCAGAGTCAGATGTCAGGACCACTATGCTCTCTCCACTTATCTTTCATTTCTGATTAGCTTCATTCTATAGATAGACTCTGTCCAGATGGTATAGATGGTGGAGAAGATATCCACCAGCTCATTGGCTTTATAACCTCCTATTAGCAACACCAGAGGAAAGAGAATCATCTACCCACAGTGTTTGTAGATCAATCTTAGGATGGATTCTAATTGGCTCGTCTTGGATGATGGAGAGTTTACCTACCTCTCCACCAATCCTTGTGTCCAGGGGAAGAGAGTTACCGTGATTGGTCAGGACTGGGTCACACGATCCCTCATGTGATCAGGAAAGCCCAGAGTTTGCTGCTGGAAGAAGGATAATGGAAGAAAAATAGGCCAGGTGGCCGCAAACAGCAACCATCACAATCCATCACTGAACCATACTACTTCCTCATCTTTCTTCAATATTTCACTTTTGACTTTTAGGTAAAGCTTCATCACGTTTAAGAGAAAAGAACTGATTGTATCAGTGGGCAGCCATCTGATAGAATGTCAAGCTATTCAGCTGTATCAACCTCACTGCACAAATTGAATAAATAATTTACATTCTGTACAAGGATCATACAAATAGTTTTGGCATGGTGGGAATTTGGGTCCTCCCAACCCATCCCTCTTTCTGAATGATGTTCCCTAGGCAGCAAAATAGCAGCATCTGTTTTGAACACCTGGTGGCCTCCATCCCTCAAGGAGTTAAGCTGAAAGCTAAAGAGAATGAAAATAGGGCCAGGGACTGGAGGGTTTGTTGAGTAGAGTCTTCTGGCTTTGAGTGACAAATGTGTCGAGATGTGAAGGAGAGAAATATGTATCCCATACAGATTTGTTTTTCATGTAAATAAGTGTTTTAGCCTCAAACTTTCTGGCATCTCATTATGCAGGTGACTTAGTCATTGACATGCATACAATTTGCATTTCCCCCCTTCTTTGCCAAAAGTGCAGAGACTGTAACTTGGCTAAATTACATATCCTGGGTGCACAAGCAGACTCCATCTTGGGTGCATCTGTAAACGTGGAGGGATGGATTCAGCCATAGTAGGACAGGGGTCCTGTTGATTTGTAGCACTAGGCTTTTCTAGAGGATTTTATCCGATTTCATTGCTAGCATCTACCCTGTTTCTCATGTTGTGGATACTTCAAGCAGGCATGTCTGGGGCTGGGTATGGAGGGTGATATTAAAAATATTTAACAACCAGTCAGGTGTGGACACCTTCCGATTAGATCGAATACTGGCCGAAGAGCTGGAATAGGATCTGAGGACTTTCATGGTGCCAGACATTAATCCTTTAGGTGCTGGGTCACAGAGAGGTTGGGAGGGTGGTCCCAAGGGCATTTGGCAACATTGGGGCAGCCATCATTCACTAAGCAGTATGGCAAGATGTCAGTGATATATCAAGTGGTCTCGCTGCTCCGGTGCATAGGGCTGACAACCACCTCTCGCAGGCCTATGGAACTAGTGGAGTTCTAAGTAGACTTGAGCTCATACCCTGGGAGAGCTGCCCAAGGAGCCCTGGGCAGCTGACCAGACACTACTGCAGGGCTGCCTTCCAGAGTTTCTCCTGCTTGCTTCATTTTCCAATGGGAATTTGATTTAGGACCAGCGTTTGGTTTCTCCCAGACCTAGGAAGTAAACATTTCTCATTCTCAAAACCCACAAATTAATCATTTTTGCAAATCAGAGCTGAGCTCTGAGCCTCTGACCAGGAGGCCCGAGCCTGCTGGCCTCGGGAGCCTGGATTTGCCAGAGTGCGTGGCTCATGCATATGCATTTGTTCTTCTCGTGGGAGCTCAGGCCCGCAGGCTTCAAGGGGTGACGCTCCACTCACTAATCATAATGCAATATCAGTGTTTTCTGCAAATCCCCTTATTATCTCTGCATCATTAGCAGTTTCTGAGCTTGTCTACAACTAATTTCACAGTGAATCTTATTTCTACCCGATATTTTAAATATGCTATCATGCCGGGCAGCAGCTGACATGCCGCTGAGAAAGAAGCAAATCAACCTAAAATGGGCTTTCAAACAGCCTCTGACAATTAAGCTTCGGGTCATCATTTAGGGTGGGGGAATGTGGCAAGTTTCTAGAACAATCTCTGCCCCTGATTTATTTAGTCATACCTTCATAGTTAGGGCAGTGATCTCTAGAGCCAGGTTTCCGGGGGTCTCATT
>NW_006436812.1:2658486-2687623 GCF_000325575.1 Pteropus alecto | reverse complement strand
CTGTGCTGCTTCCTTAGCATATGAAATAATGTCTCTGAGCTTCAGATGACAAAATAATACCTACTCGTAGGATTGTGTGGATTTAATGAACAAATGGTTACAATGTGCTTAATGTAATGTACCTAGTATATTGAGCACCTAGCGTGTGCTCCACAAATACAGTTCTTATTACTTTTTATTCATTTATGAACTATTTAGGGAGTGACACTTTTGTGTTTTGCGCCGCACAAGGCACTGACATTAGTTGGCCATTTTTCACCTCTGGTCAATCCAATTGTCCTCTGAGGAAGCTGATGGGAAGACATCCTGAGAGTGGAAAGAGATTTATACAGCAGATCCAGGCAGCAGTGAGAAAGAACTCATGTTCCCATGTTGAAGAGCTATCCCTGGTGAGCATTGTGGAAGGAGGGCAGCTGGGTTTATACCTACTCTGGATTCCAAGGACTTCTCCTACCCCTGAGCCGTGGCTAGCTGCCACGCCACTAGAGCACATGCCACCATTTCTTTGACTGAACCCCACACCACTTTAGGAAAGCACCTGGGAGTCCAATTTTTTGAAATATTTCCGATATGAAGATGCAGTAAGTCCCATGGCTATTTATCCTTTATGTAAAATGGATAATTCCCCCACTCTCATCCCACCCCAGCCCCGCACATGGGAACTCCTTTTCAGAATAACTGACAGCAATCAGGAATCAATTATAGCAAATGTTACAGAGAATTCTCATTCCTATATACAATGCTAACTGCGGCACATATATGATTATTTAATACCCACTCTAGCCCTGTGGACAGAGTGCAATTATTGTTGCCATTTTATAGCTAAGGGGAGTGGGGCTCAGAGAGGTACTGTCACGTGTCCCCAGCTACCCCGATAGGGGGTGGGAGAGCCCAGAGCCTAACTTAGACATTCTGATTCTGTCACCACTATCCTTCCCCACCCCATGCCATGGCTGTGACTAAAAATGCTAAAGGTTGTTTGATCAACCTTTAGCAAACAGCCCTGGCATAGACATGGCTGCCTGGTAAATGACCATCCTGAGTTTGTAGGCTGGGATTTACAGGGGCTTCCATTTCATCTTCCTTCATCTTTGCCTGCAGCTGCCTGGAATATAATCTCCCTGCCACACCCACTGCTCTTCTCAATAAACATACTGCTCTCGTGGAAGTGATCCAGAAAGCTGTCTTGGGGACCTGAAGGAGATGTGGGAAAGTGGGACTGTAGGAATGGGATTATGTCTCAACACCTCCCCCCAACCCCCCATTAACATTTGATATTAATAATTTTTTAATTCTCTGTAGATTCTAGATGTGGAAGATTAGAATGGGAGGAAGAAGGGAATAGATTTTTCCATTTACTATCTGTCCCCATGGATACTGGTTCTCTATATCATAAAGCTTCAGTAAGACACTGTGCTTGTTCCAGAGCATCCAAGGAGAAGAAAAGAACAGAGTTAGGTTCTGGGCTGACTGGTCTCAGAGAAAGCAGGAAGGGAAGATGCTTTGGTACTTACAGTTCCTCTGAACCACATCCTTTCTCTGAGAAAACTCCTACATATCCTGTAAAACCCAACCCAAATGGCCCTTCCTTTATGATGCCATCCCTGATTCCTACAGAAAATTCAGTTCCCTTCTACACAGGTCATTGTAGCAGGAAGGAATAGCATACTTGCTCAGAAGAAATAGGCCTCCTAAGAATGCTAAAACATGGTATTCTTATCTTGTACACTCACCTCCTTCTTTTCCCAAGTCTCCTTATCCCAGTCTATGAGATTTCTTTAGGCTAGGAACTGAGTTCTGCTTGTATCTAATCCTGAGGCAGAATGGGCTTTCTCTACCCACTTGGTCCTTTTGTTGGCTTTCTATCACAGAAGATGCTCTGGTATTGTGTGTGTGTGTGTGTGTGTGTGCGTGCGTGCGTGCGCGTGCGCACACGCTCATGAGCGTGTGTACAGAAAGCACCCTCCCTACGTGTATAATTGTGCTGACAACTGCATAAAGGCTGGAACTTCAAATATCTAAGCTGTTTTTCTCACAAGTATGATAATATGGGTGTGTCTTGTTCACACATGTATTTTATTTGCTTGCAGAGTTGTTAAAATTTTGGATTTACTTGTCCATGTTTCAAAACCAGGAAGTTTAATGAGAGTCTCAATTCATAGCTTTTCTTGAAAAATCAGAGAATCTGCTAACACTGGGTCCGCATCCCAACATGACACTGGTCAACTGGAATTGGGTAGCAGCTGCCCGCTTTAGAAGGGGCATGGACTGTTTGCTGCAGTCCCCCCCACCACTCCTCATGGCCTTCCCAACACGAGCATTGGGTTCAGTTTTCATTTATCATCACTCTGATGCTGCCATCTCTCCCTATCTGCCCTACTGCACTCATGTATGTGACTTGTCAGGCTGTAGGTATGTGAGGCAGGAGCCTGATTGACACTTGAGTGGAACCAGGTGACTGTAGGTACTGGGGTGTCTGGCAGAGTGTAGGCATGGGCTCCAGTCCCCTAGGCCGATGTCATTTGATTCTCCTTGTTGTGATTGTCGATTCATTCATTTTGTGACTTCAAAGCCACACAGTATTTGATTAGGAGGTGTTTTCTGCTAAAGTAAGAAACATTTTGCTAACCAGACAAGCTAAGCATCTCCTTTACCCCTTCCTGCAAAGAGCTGTGCTTTCCAATCAGCACTGTTCACTGGGCATTTGACTCTTTCTTTCCATGGTGCTGGTGCTACATCCAGTGACGATTATGTGGCTCATCTTTGCTGTATGCAAACCCTGGGGAAGTAGGGAGACTGCAAAGGGGGCTTCTGGAGCAGCTAGAGAGCAGAAGGGGCCACTTCCCAAGTTTGGGGGCCCATTCCTCTCCGTTGAGCTGGACGGCATCACTCAAGAATCTGCGGAAATGAAAGGGGTTACTGTGCAGAAAAGTTCAGTTTATCTATCAGTCCCAAGCTATTGTGAATCAGGGGAGAGAGTCTGTTTAACCTTGCGCATGTGCCACATGCACACAGATGCATGCACAAATTGCATCCCAGTTATTAGATAGGCTCTGTTCTAAGTGCTGAAATTACAGTGTGTGTGTTGGGGGGGGGCGGGGTTGAAAGCAAAGGCCTTGATTTCATGGAGAATGAATTACAGCAAGGAAAGACAGGTAATAACCAAAATAAACAAGAGATTTGTGACGTAATGTCAGGTAGTGGTGAATGCTATGAAGAACAACAAAGTGCGTAGAGGAGAAAGAGCCACGGGAGGCTTTTTTTAGATAACAGTGATCAGGAAGCCTTCTTCAAAGAAGTGACACTTGCGTAGGTACTTGCACAGAGCAGCCATGCCACCCAACTTTTGGAGACACCATTCAGATTGTAGCCTGGAGCTGGGCTGCAGGGGGTGCCATTTATGTTGACAGCCACATGAATGGCATTCCCAGGAGGTGGTCCCTACAATGGCTTGGGGAAGCATACCTGGGCAGAGAGCTCTTCCGGGGCAAATGTCTTGAGACTGGGGCATGCTTGCTGTGTTTGAGGAACAGCAAGGGAGCAGGTGGAATAGAGTGAGGGAGTGGGTCCCCTGACCCAGAAGTGGTCAGGAGTCAGTTAATGAAGGGTCTTAAAGACCAGCACATCTCAAACTTTGATGTGCACATGATCGCATGGGGTTTTGACTAAGATGCAGATCTGGTCCAGTGGGTCTGACGTGAGACTCAGAATTCTGCATTTCCAATGAGCTCCCAGGTGATGCTGAGGCTGTTGGTGCCTGGACCACACTTTGAAGATCAAGGCTGGAGGCCGTGGTCCACACTTAGTAAAAGCCACTGGAGGGTCTCGAACTGGTAGTTTATTCTGCCGGGCTGAAGAATCATTCACATTAGAGTCCAAATGCTCATCGAATCAGTCCGTGAGGGGAGCGTTTTTGATCCCTTCGCTGCCCAAGCAAGGAAAGGGAAGCTGCTGGGAGAGATAAGGACAGCTTTATTTGTGTAGCTACTCGAACTTGGGGCTGTTTATAGTCGATGAATATCTGTCTTTAAGCAGCTGTGTGAATTATCCGAAATACATGAAAGCAATCCATTCGAGATCAAAAATCCTTAATTCCAGACCTTTCCAGGTTGATACATCTTAAAAGAGGGTGGTTTGGTAACATTGTTGAACATTAATTAGGCAACACTTGTGCGGGACTTGGAGGATGAAAAGCCTCTGTGTGTAAGTGCTTGGGAGCGTGGCTGTGAAATGGTGCAATCTGAGGCTGGGATTGAAATGAAAATTTCACATAAGCAAGTGCTCATCCCCATCAGGCGCGGTGATTGGAGATTGTGCAGAGTTTGAATGTGCCCTGCGCTCCCCCTCCCCAGCAGCACAGCCCCAAGTCCTCCCAGAATAGAAACCGGCTTGCAAATGAATGGGGAATTTACCAGAGGTAATTACAGAAGGAGGGAGGGAGGGAGGCCCCATGTGCTCCCGGAGGGGAGGGGTCTTTCTTTTTCCTTGTCACAAAGGACCCTTTCCTCTGGCGGTGGTATTATATAGCCTTTGTTCCACCCAGGACTCTGCGAAGAGAATGTACTGGGAGGAAGGTGTTTCTTGTTGCCACTGTGGAGACCCCAGGAGAGGTCTCTGTTCAAAAGCACAGGCTCCTTGCCCATCTCAAATGTCCCTCCCCATAGGCCCACCTGGTCTTCCTTTTCAGTTGCTCTCAGGGCTTCTGATCCCAAGAGCAACAAGAGTAAAATTTGAGGGTTTAGGGTTCCTGTGCTGTCCTGTGAACCCTCTTCATCTGGCAAAGCCCACTTCAGTGCCACCCCAGGGTGAGGTCTCCCTGATGCCCAAGGCAGGGCATTCACTACTCCCTCTGGGAGGGACTTCCTGGACCCCTGGCAGGAAGCAGAAAAGTTCTGTCTTCACAGTAGGGTTTCATCTGCCCCCCCCCCCGCCTCCCCCCCCTCGCGCCCTCCAGATTCCGTGACATGGGAGGTGCTCTGCATTACCCAAGGTGGTGAGCTATGGTCATCATTCCCATCGAAGACATGAAAACCAAACAAAATGACTTCAGGCTCAGGATAGTGAGGAAACTTGCTTAAAATCCTGTGTCATATGAGTGGGGGAGCCCTGCGGTTAACCCAAGCCTGCCTCTCCATAAAAATGACGATGCCTTCTTGGCCAGTCCTGGTCATCTTTCTCTCAGGGCACATGGATCTCTGCTCGTTTTCTTGGTCACTCAGAAAGGTGGCTGAGCCTGATGCAGGAACATTTCCATTTCAATGCCTCCATCATGTGGACTTGGCCCCATTTAGCCCCTGGAACCCCAGCCGACTTCCTAAAAACATCAAGTAGAGTTGCTGTGCCGAGTTAGGGATGCCTCATATCTGACTTCACAAACCCAGCCTGAGGAAAGTCCAGAGTAAACCCCACATCAACCGGGGCAGTGAATATTTCTTGAATTATTGTTGTCAAATACCGATGAATCACAGCAAGCTATTGTTAGGTATGGTGTCCCCCGAAAGGGCTGAAATGATAATTTGATGTCCCATTGTCTGCTGCTTTCATAGCCTGAGTCTGCTCAGATATGATGGCACCCTCTTATTTATTTTATTGATTCTTTTACTGATTCAAGACTCCCCATTCTACCAGAATCTTTCCAGCCACCTGTGTCCCTGACTCACAAGGTAAGCTGACAATGTGCCAGGCATGAGAAGGGATTCACCTGGAACCAAGCTCAGCTTGCAGGCGCGTAAACAATATAAATAAAAATTAACTTAAAAATCTTTTCTCCTTCCTTGAAAATGACATTATACCAATGGGCCCACTTAATTTCTTACATTTGTACCTTTTCAAAAGGGCCCGCTGTTTTACGATGTCAAATGTGACCTTTACAACAAAACGTGCAAACTGCGTCGTACACAGAGGACTCTTCGAAGCTAGTAATTTTCATGATGCAAATTTCAGAGCAGAATGAGCCCATTAACCAAATTAGCAATTCATAAAAGCAAAAGTTCATGGTCAGGAAACAATCACGTCTTTTCACAAGGTATAATTTTAGCCCATTGTAGAGTTAAAGTGTGTTTTTTTCCCCCCTTAAAAAAAAAAGTAAATTAGGGCTCTAATTAAATAGGTTAAAGCTATATGTGAAAGAGAATGCAGGTTATGTGCAGGAAAGTGAATTAGTGATTCGTAAGAAGCCAAAGATCCTTGGTAAGGGCCTAGTCGTGTTACCCCACGTAAATGAGTGATTTTGGCCATTGTGGGAAGGAAACTCCTATGGTGGCGGTGGCAGAGGAAGGGCGAATTCGGTAAGGCCACGCAAAAGAGTCTCAGGTTGAGGCTGGATTGTATACAGCAGAGGCAAAGCTCCACCCTGCACTCCGTGACTGTACATGGGGCACCGTGGGGGAATATAAGCCATGGAATCAGCCCAAGATCCATTTTCAGGAACACAGCCAATGGTGAAGCAGGTAGGACTGGGAGACACGAGACCGGCAATGTTTTTGATCCTTGATCTTTTCATCAAAAACTTTGGGGGGATAAAATACTATGTATTCCACAGCCCCATTCTAATCATTAACTGAAATCATGTCCACGAAAAGCCTCAAGTATCTGAGTAGCATTTCATTGTACGTTTATACCACATTTTTTGTTATCCACTCATCAGTTGATGAACATTTGGGTTGTTTCTATCTTTTGGTTATTGTGAATAATGCTGCTATGAACATTCACATGCAAGCTTTTGTTTGAATACCTGTTTTCAGTTGTTTGGTGAGTATACCTAGAAAGAATGAAGTACAGATATATGTTGCCGCATGAATGAACCTTAGCAACGTTATGCTGAGTGGAAAAGCTCAGATATAAAAGGTCACTTGTTATATGATTCCATTTGTATGAAATGTCCAGAACAGGCAAGTCTGTGGAGACAGAGAGGCTTGGTGGTTGGGGGAATGAGGACTGAGTGTTTAATGGTCCGGGGTGATGACAGTGTTTTGGGATTACATAGAGGCAATGCTTACACAACTCTGAATATACTAAATGCCAGCGAATTGTTCACTTTAAAATGGTTAATTTTATGTTTACCTAATTTTTTGTGTTATGTGATTTTTACCTCTATTGAAAAAAAGGCCCCATGTAAATTGCCACAGGCTGTACAAGTTGGCCTGGCCATGTCTTGTGAGCTTCCTTGGGACGGATTCTGTGTTTGCTTTATTTAGAAATCCTCATTCCCAGCACAGTGTTTGGCAACGCGTGGGCTCTTGGTGAATAACGCCAACTACAATAACAGTGGTTAACTTGCATTAAGTACATGTGACATGCCGAACGCTGGACCAGATCCTTCGCAAGAGTGAGGAGATGGAGAGCTTGTTCTCCTAGTTCCTGGGAGGAGCATACAGAGAGGTGGACATGGGATCTGGTGTGCCAGAGGGCCATAGGAGGTGGCATGGCACAGGGGAGGGGAATGCCCGGGGGTTGGGCAGGGAGAGGAAACCAGGGTGATGGCAGAGGGACGGCATGGAGAGGGCACAGGGCTGCTGTAGAGGTTCTGACGGGAGGATGCAGGTGTAGGTGTTATTCCTATGTGACTCACTGTGTAAACTTATGCTTCCCTTCCAAGGAATACTTCATTGTTCCTAAATGCTTATGGGATAAGTGTGTGTGTGTGTGTGTGTGTGTGCGCGCGCGCGCGCGCGTGTGGGTGTGTGTGATGCATAGGTGGACAGAATCAGGCCTCAAGGCAGCTCAGTTATATCTGGGTTACACATATACCATTTCATTGAATGTGATCCCTGGGTTTACAAAACAGTGGCGCATGGGAAGGCTAGGGCATCCACCCAGGGTCATACAGCTTATAAATGCACATCCAGAATATAATCTTATTATACTCCCTCAGATGAAAGTGGGTTTTAGACCTACCAGAAGGCTCTTAAATATGCCTACAATTGACACAATTAAATACGATTCTTTGGTTTTATATCGTTTCTTAAGATGTGAAACACGAATACTGTTGTCTGCTTTGCAGGATTATTATGAAGTCAACAGAGGTAGATTGTTGAAAGCTCGTGGCACACAGTAGGTGCTCAGCAAGTGTTAGTCCCTTTCCCTGACACCTTGCTCCCTCACCTCTCCCTCCCCCACTTCTCCTATATGGGGCAAGAGGGAAAGAAGAGCGAAAGAATGGATTTCGGGAAGAGAGCAGGTTTTCTGGTTATTAGGGTGGGAAAGACTAAACTACGATTCAGCATCATGAACCCGAAGGCCCAGGTTCAGGACCACATGCTGCCCCTTGCTCAGCTACGGGGACTGAGACAGGTCGCAGGGCTTCTTTGAGCCTTAGTTTTCACATCTAGCCAATGGATTCTGGTGGAGTTCAAAACCAAAGAAGAAAGTGCATGCAAATGCCCTCAGAAAACGTCCAAAATGCCAGCGTGATTTTTGCTCCCAGCCCAACGACGCTCAGCGATATCTAGATGCATTTTGATTGCTACAACTAGGGGTGACATGCCATTGACATCTGGTGGGTGGAGGCCGGGGCTGCTGCTAAACATCCCACAATGCACAGGACTGCCCCCTACAGTAAAGAATCGTCCTGCCCAAAATGCCAGCAGTGTCAAGGCTGAGAAGCTCTGATCTAGAAGGAAGAAAATAATGCGTGGAGATTTGGTCAGGGCGGGAAACATTGAGGACAGTAGAAGTAGCTTTTCTTTTGTCTAGATTCCCTTTTGTTTTGCTTGTTAGAAAAATCAGATGTAGATGAAAGGTACATAAAAGCACAGATAATGTAAAAAAAAAAAGAGAAATGAATGACTATGTTCTCACTACCCCAAACTGATAATTGTTATCTTTTTCTCAATATTTTAAATAAAATTTTAAAAATCACAGATAAGTTACCCCATCATCTCCCTTTCTCATTTCCCTTTCGTCCTCCAGAGATGCAGCCTCTATCATGAATTTTTCTCTTTTATCATCCATTTTTTGTGTCGATTTACATTTTTTTTTAATGGATGCAAATAGAAGGGTATCATGTGCATTGTGTTTTTTACTCCATGAAACAACTACTCGTGTTGGTCATATGTAGGTGAGGCTGGATTTGATCTGGGTCTTTTCAGTGTGATTGATTGTCCAAGTTGAACCTTTAAGTCCTTCATACTGTGCAGATCATAGAGGACAGCTAACTGCTTCCTCGGAGTAGGTGGCACTTGCGTTCCTGAGAATGGCCTCCAGTTCAATACCTCCCAAGGTGGCAAGTCCACGAGAAGACGTGAAAGCAGATGTCATGCAAATATCACATCTGTCTTCACGGTCAACATTGATCGTCTGGGCTGCTTAAGCAAACACAGGCTTTGAAGGCACGTTGGGGTCCTCACGGATGAGCTGCTGCGTTATTTTTCCTGTCAACAGCCCCCACGGTTTGGACACAGCCTCCAGCCCTGCACTCCTGGTGAAATCGTCTCAAGATGAGACTCTCAATCTCACCTGAACAAACAGATCAATGCTTGGGCCAGAGAGGTTTGCACTGACGGCACCAGGAGATGTGAAGTGCCCTTTCTGGGCTTTTTGGCTACACTTGTCACCCCTCTTCAGAGGCAGCCGTGGTTGCAGTGGTTTTGGGGAGAGGAAGGCGCCCTGTTGAGTGGCCCTTCATTATCCTGCAGTCACTGGGAGAGAGGGGAGGTGAATGCCCAGTCTGCATTTTTTTTAGAGACAGAGATGGAAAATAAAGCAGCGGCTTCCTGCTATTAAATGAGAGTGTGATTAGTTATAGGAAAATCAATTCATTCTTTGGCTTTGGGGAAGGCTTTTAAGTGTGAAAGGGGATGCTAATCCCCTGGGAAATGATTTTTAAGCAAAACTGCCTTAGTTCTGCCAGCTGCTTAGATAAACACCAGAGGGGAGGGGACGGCTTTTCTCTCCATGTGACAGAGGTTCCAGAGGAGACTCCTTTTCTCCTTCTTCCCACCACTTCTTTCCTCCCTCCCTCCCTTTCTCCCTTCCTTCCTTCCTTCCTTCCTTCCTTCCTTCCTTCCTTCCTTCCTTCCTTCCTTCCTTCCTTCCTTCCTGAATTACCTTGTTTTCCTTCTGTCTTAGGAAATCAGAAAGGAAATCAGAAGCAAAGTGATCTACCATTGTCAGACCACTATTCCTCTCTCCCTCCCTCCCTCCCTCCCTCCCTTTCTTACCTCTCTCCCTCCCTCAGCCATTTATTGAGAGCTCACTTTGTGCCTTGACAACAGATACAAACAATCTATTCTCCTGGAAGGTGGGGCCTAGGGTGGAGGTAGGGTGGAGACAGAAACTCAGCCAGTCCAGGGCTTTTAGAGAATACCTTCGGGCAGGGATGAGTGCCTTGACTCTCCCCTCCCCTCCTCTTTTTAAATTTTTACCCGCTCTTTTTCCCGCTGCTTCATTTCTTCTCTTTCCTTACCCCTGCTGCCTTCCTTTCTGATCACTTCTCTGTCTCCCCTTTTCTCTTCCTTCCTTTCTCCTCATCTTCTCTGGGAGAATCTTAGCATCTTGAGAACCATCCCTGAAGCAACGTGCAGAATGTTGGGTGAGGAACCCAGGTGAGCCCAACCATCCCCCACCCCTTCCCCCACCCCACGGTTCACCCTGGTGCGGAGACACATAGAATCCTGCCCCGTGGTGCCTCCCAGAGCTGCGGAACCCAAAGCACTACTCCCCTTTAAGACCTGTGTCCATTTCTGTCCTCCCAGCCTGTCAGGAGTCAGCATTCCTTTGCGGGGAAGAGCACCCTTTGTTCTGCTCTGCGTGTGACCTCCTTCACCACCACTTGAGCCCTGGTGTCTACAACACAACGATCCCAGCGCTTCCTCCTGAGATGTTTTATCCTGCCTGTGTCCACACTGGCTCCCATCCCTCCATCTTTTATGCTTTCCTCTCTGGATATACACAGGGAGTGCTTGTTACATAATTTCTTCTGATCAATCCTGCCCAAACATGTGTCATTCGCATATCAGTGGAGGGGTATAATGGTAACAAAAGTATTTTAATGATGACAATGTTGATATTTACAGGGCTAACATAGCATGAGAGATTACTAGTCATCAGATAGTACATAGCACTTTATATTTTTGATCTCATTTAATTTTTGCTGCAACCTCATAAAATAGCTGCTATCATCAACACTTGTTTTTCAGAAGGAAAAAGTGAGATCAGTAAGAATAACTAACTCCCCAGAGGACCAGATCTGGGAGATGAGTGCAGACTTGTTTGACCCCAAAGCCTGTGCTCATAATCACTGGCTTTCCTACCCCCTGGCATAGAAGGAATAAGGGAAGGAACCATGTGTTACAGGAGGCTAAGAATACATTGTTTTTCAGCAGAGTCTTCACTCTGCAGGAACGATGACAAGATCATATGCGTGTAACCCTTTTGTGCTTCGCTGAGACCATACCATCCTGATCTCTATTCCAGAAGTCTTCCCATGTCCTGTTCCAGGCCCCTGCCTGGCCACCCAGCATTCAGAAGCTTAGTTAAAGACCAGTGGGTGCAGAAGCCCAGCTACTTGGGATGGGCACCGTGTCTATTTTAGGGAAGTACAGAGGCAAGAACATAGGATTTGGAATCAGACAGACTAGAACTCAAATTCCTGACCCACCACTTCCTAGCTGGAGGATCTTGGGCATGTGATGGATCTCTTTTTCCTGGCTCATCTACCTCATCTGCGAAAGATTTCCAAGTCACAAGCTCGCTGCAAGGATGGGTGGATTACTGTGTATAATGTACCCAGCACATAGGTGGTTCGCATCACCCCTATTCTTTCTCAAGTCAGGGGTGAATGGGATCTCTTCTTGTAGGTCTCTCTGTGTCTCAGCCTGTGCATGCACATGAGCTCGCCTGTGTGGTGAAGTTGGGGGTACTGAGCTGTGCGTCAGGTTTGGGGTGACTACCTCTTGCCTGCCTTCTTTGTGCATCCCTCCCCTAACAGAACAGCTTTTTTTCTGTCTCATAAGGAGCTGCCCTTCTCTCTTTGGAATGCTTGACTTCAGGGACAAGTGCCGACTATGGGAGATATTATTCATTTTCCAAAAGTGCTTAGAGCTGCTCATTTCCACAGGTCATGGCTGGGGTGGCTCAAGTCCAGCCGGGTTACCTGCAGCCACTGAGTCCAGGCCATATGTGCCCTCTCGGAAAGGATGCAGAGTTTAGGGGGCTGTGCGAAGCTCAGCCAAGGCCAGCAGGCAGGAGGGCTTCTCTCAGCTCCTGAAGGATGAGGGGATAAATCCGGTGTCTGCTCTTCCATCTTCCTTCTCACTTCGTTGATGTTCTCAGATCCCATCTGGTCGGTCACTCACCCAGCTGGGTGGGCAGGTGGGGGCCCAGCTGGTGTGAGGTTTTCATTGATGAGCCTGATGTCAAGAGTTCGATGCCTGCAGTGGAAAGTACATAGACTTTGCCGTCTGATGCATTTGGGTCAAAGCCTAGCTCTGCCGTGCTCTTGCCGTGTCACTCCGGACAAGTCAATTTGTTCTCTGGCCTTAGTTCTCTCATCTATAAAATGGACTCATAATCACAGCTTCCTAGGGTTGTGTGACTGTTCACTGAGATAATCCACGTCAAGTGCTTTAAGCTACACTTTGGCTCATAATCAACAATAATACCCATGTTGGCTTCTGAGAGTCAATTGTTCCTTTCTCTTTTCTATCTTGGCTGTGTTCTCTTCTCTAATTTAAAACCATCCTCCAAGACTCAAAACACAGACATTTCTGGGCCATCCTAGCCTGTATGGGATGTAAAAGCACACTGTTCCTTTCCCACCCAGCTCCACTGAGCCTTGGAGAGCCCTGTTTTCTTTCACATCTCTCAAAATCGACACGACAGCCTGGGGATGACATAACCCAGAATCCCAAAGATTCTCTGCCTGATGGGATGTGCCCCTCCTTCCTACTGCCCCTGTAGTTCTCATCCTCTCTATTTCCCTCCTTCCCTTCTTCCCTCCTTCTCTCTCTCCATCACTCCCTTTCTCCCCGTTTTTCTCTCTGCCTCTGATTTCCACTACACCCTGCCTTTATTTATAAACTCCCAGAGGATAGAAAGTGTCTTTTCAGCATCTTGGTACGATTTCAGCACCTAGGACAGCTCTCCCCAGTTGGAGAAGGCTCTTCTGCTGTGGATTATATATTGCATTGTGTTGCATTGTGTTGCATTGTGCTCTTGGTCCAGCCTGCACCTCTTATCCCAGACCAACATTTTCAGATTCCAGCAAGAATGCACTCACTGAGCCTTATCCATTTCCACATCTAGGAGAACAATCGCAGGGCGGGGTTGACAGGTGGCACCATCTTCAACTGTGACCCGTTCGATTAATATCTGGAATTTCGGTTCCATGACGGTAGCATTTGCACACCGTCTTAATTCCAGGTCTAGCAGAGTGCCTAGAGCAATGGCTAGAACAATGCCGGGCTCTCATAAATATTTGAATTAATGAATAATAATCTGTAATTCCTTTGTCATCTTTTAATAACCTTTGGATGCAAAACAGAAATCAACTCTGCTCGGAGTGGAGTTGTGTGGCTGGAACCTTCAGTGTGTCACGGCATTTTCTTTTCTTCTCCATTGTGTCAGCCTCACGCTCCTTCACAAAAACCCAGACACTCAGACTTTAATAGAATTTTTCAGAAAAAAAAAAAAAAAGAAAAGAAAAGATCCCAGTAATTTTTTTCCCAGGGGATCAGATATCTTCTTACCACCACCCTTTTACACAGTGGGAAGCTGTAGTCCAGAGAAGAAATGAACTATTCAAGGTCATTTATTTAAGGAGAAACACAGCCCTCTTCTGGGCACACATAACCTTATGCGAGAGCCTGACTGTTTAACTGTTATGCTAACTTGCCTTTTCATTTTCCCTTGGCATCTCAAAGGCATTATCGATAAACTATAGACAGCCTGGTTAACCAGCACTTGTCACCTATAGGTCCCTGTCTTGTCCAAATAACTTATTCCTGTATCGGTGTTGGGGAGAAGTACATTAATTAGCTATCATGTGCCAGGCACCAAGCTGAGCACTTTGACATTCTGTTGCCTCATTTAATTCTCCCTACAGTTTTAAATGTTAAAGACTACTTTCTCCATTGTCCAGGTAGGAAAATTCAAGCTCCTAGAATTTAAGCAACTTGTCCAAGGTTATACAGCTGGTAAGAGTCAGAGCCAGCATATTTATCAATGAGTTGATTGACTCTCAAAATTTTTTGTGCCTTTTCTTGTAATCTAAGAATATTCTTAAACTGTTTGCTCCTGGGAAGAGATAAAATATGCGATAGGTTTAAAAGAAACAGCAATATGGTAAATAATATGTGAAATAGGTATTAAATCAATGGAACTAGGCATAATAGATTGAATATGTATTTAATTACTGCCATGTGCTAGGCATTAAAGTGAGTTAATAAACACTGGCTGTGTGGATACAAGGGCAGAGAATTTAATTTACATCAGCTCCAGAAAATGAAGTCTAGGCTCTTGTTTCTTAAAGGACTGCCGGGTTAGAAGAGATTTCAGAATTCCAATCCTCACCCTCATGCAGAATGCCCTCTACAATGTCCAAAGACTCCGAATGACTACCGCATGTGATGAGAAACTCACTATGCTCCATTCTTTCCTGAGATAGCTTCAGTTATTAGCAAGGCCATCCTCACGATGTGTCTCAGGGCCTCTTCTGTAACTCCAATCATCGGTTCCCAGGCTGTGAGCTTCACAATAGCCTATGCCATGTCTGTCTTGCTCTCCATTGTTCCTCTAGCACCTGACACAGGACCTGGCTCATATTAGGTGCTTGACAAATTTTTGTTGAGCATATAAATGGATGGATGATGAATGGTACCAGTTCTACTCTGAAAACCCAGAATAAATATGATCTCTCTTTCACATGCCAGTATTTTGAGCCAGAAATCACATCTTTGGTGGGAGACTCTTTTATTAACTGTTATTTTATTTTTGGAGAGGTGGCGGTGGGGGTGGGGGGAAGGACAGTTATGGATTAAGTACTTTCTATATGCCAGATGTGTTAACCACTTTACATGTGTATATATTTTTTTATTTCATCCTTCCAACACCTATGTGAGGTACTGTGATGATTTCTGTTTTACAGGTACATTGAGAGTTTTTGTGTGAGTTACTTAAGATGACACAATAGCTGAGTCAGGATATGAACTCATGCATCTCATTAATCATTTTAATCCTCTTTAGGTAACAAGGCTTGCATTCACTTGAAACTCGGGGCTTGCTTAGCATTTGATAAATGTGGGGGAAATTCAGGTCTTAAATTTTCTAGCCTCAGAATTGGAAAAGAAATCATGAATAATAGGAGATATGCATTTCTTGGGATGGCATGGCTTCTATAATTATGAAAATTGCTGCTTGTGATACAAATGTGGGGTCAAGGATAGTTGATGGGTAAATATGTTCCATGAATCTTTTCAGTACAGACTCCATGATGGCTTTTACCCGTTTCATGGGGGTAAGAACTGCTGTGGAGAAACTAGTCAAGAGTCCCGTTGCCTGAGAATGGAAAGACCCTGAAAGTCGTAAACATTTTCCTGCTGCTTGGGATTGGAAGTTGATTGAGGCTTTTTATAAACACATCTGGCAGGAAGTGACATCTGTAGCAACAGCTGTCTGGAAAAAGACAGGATGGGTGGGGCTAGGCTCAGTGATGAATGGTGCTTTAAATTCCTTACCAGAATTTTCCAAAGAGAGTCCTGTTACAACTATAGAGGGAATAATTGGCTGAGGAGCTGTCAAGTTTGTCTTTTGCACAGCAAAGTATTCACGCATCTTTGTTCAAGCTTTGCAGGCAGATGAAATGGGTGTGCATTTTGTACTTCTCTGTATCTCACAGGCACAGCACAGTCTTTGAGAGGGCTGGGAATTAACATCTCCTAGGAACTCGAGAATATACCTAAGCTTCAACCTTGCAAACAGTGTGAATAGGAAATGCCACCGATGCCCCCAAATTATTCTCTATTTCTCTCTGGAACTAATTTACACACTGGGATTTATCTTTAAAAGCGTGTGTAATTATCGACTAAGTATCTTTCCTATCTATTTTTAAGTTGTGAGCTCTGGGAGGGGCAGGGTGGAACCCACCATGTCTGTCTTGCCTACTGTCATGCCATAGCAATTTTCAATGTCGAGCTTGTAGTAGGTGCTCAATAAATGTTTATTGAGTGAGTGACTGGGAATCAGTGTTCTAGAGTAGTAACATCAATTATAATAGCAAAAATATTAATCATATAAATGATTTTGGGCTCGGGAAAAAAAGCGAGGTTCAAATCTTTGCTTCACTACTTCTTAGATATGTGTTCTTAGGCAAATCACTTTGAATCTGAAGTCCTGAGTATCTCATATTATAAAATGTGAACAATAATACCTGCCTTAAAGGGTTTTTGTGAAAGCTAAAAGAAATAATGCATCTCAAGCACTTAGCACAATGGCTAGCATACAGTTAAAATTGCTATTTGTTAGTATAATCATCATTATTAGTGTGTCTTGCAGCTCTCTTACATTCGTTTCAGAGTGCTGGCTGGATGAAGGTTGCATTATTATTTTTTAAAACACCTTATTAAGATATGACTGACATATAAAAATCTGTACATAGTTAATGTATACAACTTTTGGAAATAAGTGTACACCCATGAAACCATCTCCAGAATCTACACCATAAACGTACCCATCACCTCCAAAGGTGTCCTCTTGCCCTCTTATTTGTTATGATGATAATAATGATGATGGTAAGAACACTTAACATAGATCTAAAGCTCCTACAGTTACACCCAGTTTCTTTTAAGTAGACCTACTGTGAATGTGTGTGGTTTATATATTTTTTAAAATGTTATTTTGTTTTATGTTAGTTTCAGGTGTATGGCACAGTGGTTAGAAATTTATATAATTTATGAAGCGATTCCCCTGATTACTCTAGTACCCACCTGGCACTATACATAGTTATTACAATATTGACTGTATTCCCTATGCTGTACTTTACATCCCCATGACTATTTTGTAACTACTAATTGATACTTCATAATGCCTTCCCCTTTTTCACCCAGCTCCCCAAACTGTCTCCTATTTAGCAATCACCAGTTTGTTCTATCTATGAGTCCGTTTTCATTTTGCTTGTTCATTTTTTTTCTCTTGGATTCCACATATAAGTGAAATCATATGGTATTTGTCTTTCTCTGTCTGACTTATTTAACTTAGCGTAATATCCTCTATGTCTATCCATGTCATTGTAAATGGTAAGATTTCATTTTTTTTTTGTGGCTGAGTAATATTCCATTGTGTATATGTACCATAACTTCTTTATCCAATTATCTATTGATGGACACTTTATCCAATTATCTATCGATGGACATTGGTTTATGTCTCTTCATCGAGGATTTATTTACCAATTTTCACTGACAAACTGGTTGAATTTTAGACCTCTGGTTTCACCAACTTCAGAGCAAGCCTTAATGGTCTTAGACCCATACTTTTCTAACAACTACATCACTAATAACAGTTAACATATAAACTCTTACTGTACGACCAGCCCATTGCAGTCTTTTTCATACTTAATCCAAGTAACAGGACAATGAGGTGGATCCTATTATCACTATTTCACAAGGGAGGAAATTGAGGATGGAGTAAATAAAATACTTACCCACAATCACAGGGCCAGTCAGTGGTGGCGGAATAAGAATGTGAACCCAGAGGGTCTGATTCCAGAGCCTGAAATATTGACCAGGACACTACAGTTTCTCTCTTACATAGAGATACTCAGTATTCACTTGTTGAATAAAGTGTGCGTGTGTGTGTGGAGAGGGAATAGATTGTCATTTGTAGATCCTTGATCCTATTTCATGATCTAGACTATAGGACAGGGCTGGGGAGGGCTTCTGCTATGGGGCTAAAAGTCAATTGTACACAGAAGCGACGCCAGGATTAACTCAGCCAGAATGGTGGTGAGAGGAGCTGAAGAAATGCCAGCAGGCTTGGAGTGTTTATTCTCTTCAGCTGTTTGAGAACTTAGGCAAACGACCTGCTAGAAAGCTTAGACTCCAAGGCATCAGTTAGAAGCGGAAAGATATCCTGACAAAAGCAGAGCAGAAATCTCATTGCAATCCAAGTCTGGAGCTGAAACAAGCTGAGGAGAACCAGGCTGTACTTTGTGAACATGGACCTTGATGACTACCATCTAGGGTCATTGTCTAACTTTGGTCATCAGATTGGGACACTTGATTTACTTGATGAAACTTAGAGTGGTGCTTTTTGACTTAGGACAAATTGCAGTGAGGTTCCAATTCGATTTACTCTGATGATGGGTCATCTGTTCTCTGCCATTTCTTCACCAAAACAGAGTTTGACCATGGACATTGCATACAGGAGAATTCAGGGCCCCAGTACCAGACTGGGAAAGACAACTGGCCATTTTAGCTAAAAGAGTAAAGGTGTGCCTGTGATAATGAATATCAAAAAGGTAAAGAATAATCTGCCCATCCACTTATCCATCTATCCATCCATCCATCCATATACACATTCACCAATCCACCTACCTATTCATCATTCCATACAAATATCCATCTATCCAACACATACTTCTCAATGCTTCCATACACTCACTCTGCTGAGCACTGGGAGTATAGAGTGAAAGTCAAAGACATGGTCCCCTGACCTCAGAAAGTTCACAGTTCTAGGGAAGGAGGATATGTTGCTTCTCATGGTTGGCAACTGCATCCTTTATCTTTGTTTATTTCAGATTTGAAACACTTCTTGTTATTTTATAGGCACCCAAGAAATGTATGTTGGATGGATGAGTGCACAAACCACATAGACGCTGTTAAAAGAATGTAAGGCCAGGAGAAGAGGAAGCCCGGCCCAATTAGAGAGGCAGGGCATGAGGTTAGGCAGACAGGGAAGCAGCATTTCAGGGCCACAGGCTGGTTAGGTTAGGAAGGCAGAGACATGTTCAGACGATGAGCCCTGTGCCCAGGAATATACCTTCCTCCAACTGACTATAGCTTGCAGATTAACCACTGCCAAGATTCTCGAAGGTTCTGGACCACACATGGTTACTCTGGGGTCCATGGATGGAATTCAAGGAGTCTGTGGACTTGGATGTGAAAAAAATAACATCTTTATTTCCGATAACTCTTAACTGTAAAGTTAGTATTTCCTTCCATTATGAATATAGAAAACAAGCAGAATCCGTGACTGTCATCAATCGAATTATAGATCTCTTCGTATCACATTACGATTGTTGCCGATATACCAATGTATTATTTATGCCCATTACTTACAACTTCGAAATTATGATAGTCGCCACAGCTACTGCTAGATCTTGTTATTTAGTGCGTTAATAAAGAAATTGACCTCTTGCCAACTCATAAGTTGGTTTAAAAAAAATTTTGGTAACTATTGCAATATCATTGATGTTCTTTGTAGTCCTTTATGTTCTATTTTTATGAGTTTAAAAACATTCTGAGAAGAGATTCAATAGCCTTCATTAGTCCAAAGGGGTTCAAGGCGCACACACAAAATTTTAGAACCTCTGGTTTAGAATTAATGCCTTTTTTCTACATACTGAAAGAGTGAGATTCAGGTTGATTGTGGATGCTGGAAGATTGAGGTCAGGGAAAGGATGTTTGGAGCCAATGTCTTTTGTTTGACTGGCTGGTGTTAAATGGTATTCCCTAGTGACCCATTGAGGGAGGGTAATTTAGAACAAGCTCTTAACTCCCTGTTGAGTCCTTATGACCAGGTTCCTTTTTGACCAGGGAAAGAAACATCACCAGGTTTTCCTCACTGCCCTCTGATGTGCTTCCTTGGCAAAGCCCATTAACTAGGAAGGAAGCTTTAGGTGATCACTTCACCACTAGAACCCATCTGCCCTCCAAATGCTTGTACCAGACTTTCGAATTTATTATCGTTTGAAGGTGAGCAATGAATGTCATGCGTTGTGCGATGTATTCTTTTAGGTTTATTAAATCACCTGGATGCTATTCCAATTGAGTGTTTTCATCACCTCTTGAAGAGATATGAAATTTATGGTTGCCGTTTTCTCTCTTTAGATAATTTCAACATCCCCTCCCCCAGTACGGTTCATTATTTTTTGTATGTGCCATTGAAATAAAGTGCTTAAAATAACTAATTTAGAGCTATGCTGATCATGCTAACAGATCCGTAAATCGGGCCATCAGTGATCCTCTAAGATGCACGAGGCGAGCTGAAGCAGGCTGAGTGGCAGATGAGCCATTACACTTCAAGGCAGGGGGTGCTTGGGGACGAGAGTCCCAGTGCAGAGCACGAAGTCCCAGTTGCAGTTGTGGCTGCAGCTGCTGTGTATGCAGATTGAAACTGAATTGTCAGCACATCCAGGAGGGAGTTCTGTCCTTCCAAGAATGGCTGGAAATAGGGTTGAGGAGGTAAATGACATGTTACATTAGCCCCAAGCTTTGTTCTGACATGGCCAGGGGCTCTGGCTCAATGGCGTGTCCGTCCAATCATCCGCTCATTTTGCCTCTGCCGTTTTCCTTGTAGGGCTTAGAAGAGACAGAAACTCAAAGGTCTCCTGTTTTCCTTCATCACGTCCCTTCGTGACTCAAAGTGGAATCTGTTTCTCCCACTTATTTTATTATTAAACATACATAGAATTTAAAAGAATAATATAATGAATGACTCATATAATGTGTCCTGTATATACATATATATATACTCACCACCCAGATCCAATGACTGCGAATGTTTTGCCACTATAGTGTTGTCTACATATATGTGTGCGTATTAAAATGCGTGTGTGTGCATGAGCCACAATGAGTTGCGGGCGTCAACCCTAAAATCTTCAGCCTGCATCTCCTAAGAATAAGAACATTATCTTTCATAATGACAATTTTCACACACCCAAGGAAAAAACTAACAAAATATTCCGTAATGTTATCTAATATACAGTAAATGTTTAAAAATTTCCCAGTTCCCTCAAATGTTCATTTAAATCTCCCTTTAAAAACAGGGATCTCATCAAGATTTACACGTTCTATTTGATAATTAACCTTTGAGTTTTATTAACTCCAGAGAAAACGTTCTCAATATCTTTGTTTTCAAGATCCCTTTATGCTCTTAAAAATATCAAAGAACGTTTGTTTGGGTTACGTCTGTTGATATTAACTGTTAGAAATTGACACTGAGGTCTTCTTAAAATGCAGGAATACATGACCACGTATTCTGTTATCTGCTACAGCAGTGATAACATCATGCATTCTGTAATCTCTGGAAAATGCCAATGTGTATTCATGAGATATGACATTAAAGAAGGGAAATACCATCATAGTATTAGACTATGAAATCGCAGGTCCCCTAAAAGAGTCTTGGGGACCTGGACCATGCTTTGAGAACCACTGACCTAGAGTAATTCCTTGCAAGTTTTGCTTTATGACAGTTTTTTTCTTTCTTTAAAAATCCGTTCATCAAAATTTAAAACACACGAAAAGTAGAGAATCATATGGAATTCTTTTGAATCTTTGCAGTAAACAAATTACAGAAAGCAGTGTGCTATCGTAGGTAAGAGAGCTGTCACTGGTTGGAACTGGACAGTTAGGTTAGCTCGACCACCTTTGAATTGTGTAGCAGCCCCTTTGTCTCAGTTTTCTCATCTATAAAATGAAGGTAGTAACACCTATCTCATCATTGTGTTGCAAGGATTAAATAAAAAGTGTATATCATATGGCTAAGACAGTGTCCAGCATATAATAAGTGCTCAATAACATTTATTGAGCACTTACTATCTATAGCAGTGGTTTTCAATGGGGAGTGATTTTGCCCACCACAGAGGACACTGGGCATTGTCTGGAGATATTTTCATGTGTCACGGTGGGGAGAGGGGATATGCTATTAGAATCTAGTGGGCAAAGGCCAGCTATCTCAATCCATCCAGGCTGCTATAACAGAATACCATATCTCTCATGGTTCCGGAGGCTGGGATGCCTAAGATCAAGGTGCCAGCGGATTCAGTATCTGATGAGGGCCTTCTTTCCGGTTCATAAATAGCCGCTTCTCACTCTGTGCTCACGTGGTGGAAGAGGTGAGGCAGCTCTCTGGGGTCCCTTTTCAAGGGCACTAATCTTGTTCATGAGGGCTCCACCTTCATGACCTAATCACTTCCCAAAGGTCTCACCTCCAAATACCATCACACTGAGGGTTAGGTTTCAACATATGGATTGAGGGGCTGGGATAGATGCAGACATTTGGTTAGTAACACCAGGGATGCTGCTAAATATCCTACGATGCACAGGATGGCACTCCTATGACAGAAAATTATACAGCCCCAGACACCAGTAGGGCCGAGGTTGAGAAATCCCCGTCTATAGCCAGCTAAAATGAGTTTAGTCAAGTTCAAGCTCTCAATTGTTGAGAGCTCGGGAGATGCAATCTAATTTTTAATGTTAGCCTCCTCCAAAGCTAGTTTATATACTGATTGTAGTCAACATTTACGAAGCCCCTACTCAGCACAAGGCACTGTGCCAGGTGCTGTAGGGGATGCAGCCATGTAGAATGCTGTGTGTCAAGCCAGCATGAAAGCGGATGGAAAACTAAAGGGACAGTACTGTGTTCCAAGTCACCTCTTGTCTGCGTTTATCTCAGCCACTCACACTTTCCCCATCACAGACACCTAGGAGGGAATGGTGGGTCTTCAAGTTGGTAACTGAAACTGGATGGGGAAGCAGTGATGGATTCTGCTATTTTTTGTCACAAGCAAAGCAGATATTCGTAAATGAGGCAATGGCCTTCTCTTTAGGGACAAGCCAGCACTCAGATGTTCCAGGTGCTGTGAAATTCCTTGGCATGTGGGCATCAGAGCTGCTCCCTGGAACCCCTCACATTGAGCAGACAGATGTTTATGGCACCTTGTCTTCTCCCATGAATGACTGCCCTTCTTGTTTTCATCTTCTCGGCGTACCTCTCACTATGGCTGCCCTGCCTGTCTGTCTGCTTCATCCATGTTTCTTTTCTTTGCGTGGCTGACTTTTAAGTAGTAATCCCTTCAAAGGCAGCATCTCTTGGCTCAGGGGTCCTCAAGCCAAGCTGTACACCAGCATCAGTGTGATCTCGACAGAAATACAGATTCTAGTCTTCCTCCCAGACATTCTGCTGCAGGATCCAGGAAGCTTGTTGACTATAAGTCCCGCAGGGATTCTTAGAGTCAAGGTGGAGAACCTATGCAAATGTGTTATATGTGTCAGAAAATGAGAATTCCATTTCTGAGAAAGGCTAGTACTTGGTCCTGATGGGCCAAGTTCCTTTTTCTCTTTTCTTAATTCCTGGATCCCATAGAAGGAGAATGCTGCTCCCGGCTTACAATCCTCCTCTGACTTCTCACTGTCTTCAGGATAAAATACCCATAGTCCTTTCCTGATGTGCAAGGCCCTGCACGCCCCACCCTTTGTCCACCTCTCTCATCATCCTGGGCTGCTCTCTCCCTCGGTCACTCTGCTCCAGCTGCACTAACCTGCCAGCTACCTCGACAATTCGTTTTCTGTCTCAGAACTTTTGCACCTACAAGCCGTCCCCTCTGCCTTAGTAGTACCCTGCCTCTTGCTTTCTAGTTAGCTGGCTCCTTCTCCTCCTTCAGGGTCAGCTCTAAGGCCACCCCCTCAGACAGGTTGTCTCTGACCTCTTTAGTGCTAAAGCAATTAGTTCCCTCTTAGTATCTCACATAACACCCTCTTTCTTCCATTTCTAGCAGTAGACAAAATTGACAAAATATATGGTGTTGTGTATTTGTTGTCTCTCCAACCAGCTAGAATCACAAGGGTAGGGAATCTGGGGTCACTATTGTGGGCCCAATACCTGGTTCATTGTTTGGCCTATCATTGGCACTCGGTAAATATTTAGTGGATGAATGAATGAGTGTGTGGCTAGACTTTCTCTAACTGTTTTCTTGTATTTGCCAAGTGCCACTAATCTTAAAACAGATCCCAGAAAACTCAGGCTGGGAGGAAGGAGGGGTTTGCTCCAGCCCTTTGGACTCTCCTGGGCCTGACTGTGTTCAGAAGCCTCACGTCCACATGCCTGCCCAAGCCGGGCAGGGCCACACCATGCCCTGAGAGCCTACAGAAGTGGGGGCCAGTATCAGCAGGCCCCAGCTTCTCAGAGGCCTCTGCTGAAAGCAGTTGTTGGAATGAGTGTGTCAGGAGAGAAGAAGACCTGAGGAAATGTCAGAGGGTGAATGGGATAATCAGGCCCCAGCCGTCAAAACTGCCACCCACTTAAGCCTGTCAGACTCTGCAAGAGAAATCTGCCAGACATGTCAGCTTCTTCATGTGTCTAATGGCGAAAAGGATGCACCCAGGGAGGTTCCTGGGGCTGGTACTGATTAACCAGAGCCTGCCCCAGCCCCAATCAGGCAAATCCAACGTGGGTATGAGGTCATTTAGAGGGGGCAATGGCTGGAGAGGAAGGGGAGTTCTGTCAGGGTGTGGGGTATCTGATTAAGTTCCCAGGGTGCGAAATAAATTCCAGAATGGAGCCTCATTATCCCATTGTTTCCCTTTTATTTCTTCCACGTGGGTGCTCACGAAACTAAGCAAAGGCCTTGCAATCCCTTGGCATGACAAACAGAGCTAAGGAGCGTCTTCAGTGATATTGCACGTTATTCCCACGACGAGGTGCATTTCTTCATTCATTTAATTAATATGATTCCCTGGATCTCTCAGGTATTATACTAGAACCTGGGGGAGAGAGCAGCAGGCAAAACAGACTAGATCTGTGCCCTTGGAGCCTGCATTCCAGTAGGGATAGACAGACAATGTGTTAATTAAAGACACAAGTAAACAAGATACTTATAGACTGCTATGACGTGCAGAAAAGAAGGAAGCAGGTGATGTGACTGGGAGTGGCCTGGGGTAGGGTGGGGATGTCTAATTTAGACGAGAAATGACATAGCTGGAAATCTGGAGGAGTTATAATCCACATCCCCCCTCAACTCCTTTTTATTTTTCCTGAATAGAGAATAGAGCTCTATTTTATTTTTTTTCTTGTTTAAAGAATCAAAGAGAAATTTTTATTGGAAAACATCAGGGTGGTGGAGATGTGATCTTTGTGAGCTAACCCAGGATTTTTCATTGAGCCCCTGGAGGACCAGTCTTGATTTCACCAGTCCTCAATTTGCGTGGATTAAATATCTGCCCTAAGTGTCTCATTCTTTCTAATCAAATGCATGTGGGTGAAATGGGGAAAAGCCTACAAATGTTTGGCCCTGGGGTTTGGCTTGTTCTTTGAAAGGCTGTTTAGAGTCTACCCCAAAGTTAATTGAGGTTGAGAAAG
The DNA here is from genome assembly GCF_000325575.1 of Pteropus alecto. NCBI lineage: Eukaryota > Metazoa > Chordata > Mammalia > Chiroptera > Pteropodidae > Pteropus > Pteropus alecto. Next base: position 2,662,333 of record NW_006436812.1, on the reverse strand, counting down.
ATGTCTGTGCCTTCACCTACTTTCAGGACAAATCATTTCCTAGTTTCCTGATATTTACAAAGTAAAAGCATTTGCCTTTTTTTTTTATTAATACACTCCATTGTTTTTGTGGCTGTTGTTGCTTGTTTTTTTGTTTGTTTGTTTTTGTTTTTATTTTTTGGTTTCATTAACAGTTGCTTTTACTTTTAAAATTCTTTTGTTATCATTTCTGTGGGTTTATTTTACCCCTCGACCCCAGATTCTTGAGTTGAAAACTTGATTTCATTATTTACTCCTTCTCACTTTCTAATGCATACATTTTAAGGCTATTCATTTTCCTCTGAGGCCTATTTTGGCTGCATCATGTCATTTTTTTTCTCTGTAAAACTTTATCATTCGGTTCTATATAGCTTGCAAATTTTATTTTTATTTTTCTTTCTAGAGATATAATTTTAAATTATCAAATATACATATAATTCTAGGAGCCAATTTTGAGTTCTTAATTTCTAATTTTATAAGATAGAATGTGGTTCGTTAACTATTAAACAAAATCTTGAGATTTCCTTTGGTCTGGTACATAGTCAATTCAAATTTGTGTGCTGAAAGAGCATATGTATCTTGTTTGTGTTATTTGGGTTGATTAAATGCTCTATAGCTTTTCTTATTTTTCTGCTTTATCTATGGCTTCCTTTTAATTTATACTCTCTAATTGGTGTTTGTGTGGGGAAGCTCTATTTGGATTAGTTGTTTGTTTGTGCTTAGCTGTAGTGCCAAGCCAGAAATGCCAAAGTAAAAAAGAAGAAAAAGAAAAAAAAAATCCCTTCATTACCTCTCCAGGTTGGTCAAGGGGACAGGTCTGTTAATGAGACTTTGCAATAAAGTGGGGCTGAGCTTACTGATGCAATAAAATTTCCCATGGCAAGGACACCTCTGCAAAGACTGAGGGGTCTGCCTCTGGACCACTTTTAGGGGATGGCAGTGGCTGCATTGGTTGGCTTCTTAATGAGACATTTCTGGAAATATAGACTTTGTTTACCAGAGGGGAAAACATTCCAGCAACCACATCATCAACCGGCACACTTTTTAAAAAGCACTTTTAAAAAAGACTCACAAAAATATAAAATTAAGGTCAGCTCTGAGGTCTTTGGCTGAGCTGAATAAACCGTGAAGTAAAAATGATATCTTTCCCCAAAGCTTAACACAGAGCTTTAGAGATCTGTGAGAAAGAACAGCACTTCGAACATAAGGCTTGATTGGTAGCATAAAGCACTGGAGGTGGTTCTAATAACCACTGAGGCTACTGGAAAGCACTTCAAGAGTGATCAGTGACACACTTGTAAATTTCCAGGTGTTTCCACAATCCCTTATCTGGGAGCATAAACAGGCTGGATCTAAGCTGGATTATTTTCCAATTCGATTAAACTGTAGCCTTTGGGGAAGTGACAGGTAGGTGGGTATGTGTGCTAATTCTTCATTTAACCAAACCAACAACTTCTTCCTACCCTTTCCACTATCCTAAAGATGTCACTATTCTTCCTTTGTGTATGACAAAGCTTTTGACAGCAGGCTCCTCCTCATCTCCCTCCCACTTTTGTTTTTTTTAATGCCTGTTTTAACACATGTGGTTGTTCACCATTATCTTGGAAATGTGTATGTCTGGTCTGAAGTCACTGGACTGGTAGCAGAGCACACTTTCGATTCCTCTGGTTTGTTTATCTCATTCAATTGCTCTGGCTGCCCAGGCTTTGGGTAGGAGAAGCATTACTGTAATAAGATGCTGTTTTAGTCAGGGTTCTCTAGAGAAACAGAACCAATAGGATAGGTATAAATATAGATATACAGATAAGTCTGTATCTGTCTCTTTACACATACACACATGTGTGTGCATTTATTGTAATAAATTGGCTCATGCAATTACGGAGGCTGAGAAGTCCCAAGATCTGCAGTCAACAAGTGGAAATTCAGGAGAGCCAATGGTAAAGTTCCAGTCCAAGTGTGAAGGTCTGAAAACCAGGAGAGCTGATAGTGTGAGTTCTAGTCTAAAAGCAGAAGACCACTGTTCCACCTTGAAGATAGGCAGAAAGAGGGGGGAATGGAGGGAGAGAGAAAGAGGGAGAGAGAGAGAGAGAGAGAGAGAGAGAGAGAGAGAGAGACAGACAGACAGACAGACAGACAGACAGACACAGAGATGAGAGTGTGAGTTCTAGTCTAAAAGCAGAAGACCACTGTTCCACCTTGAAGATAGGCAGAAAGAGGGGGGAATGGAGGGAGAGAGAAAGAGGGAGAGAGAGAGAGAGAGAGAGAGAGAGAGAGAGAGAGAGAACGTAAATTCTCCCTTACTCAGTGTTTTTGTTCTATTAGGTCTTCGACTGATTGGATGAGGCCAGTTTGCATTGGGAAGGGCAATCTACTTTACTTAGTCTACTGATTCAAATGTTCATCTCATTCAGAAACACCCACATAGGCACACCCAGAATAATGTTTAACCACATATCTGGGCACTCTGTAGCCCAGTCAAGTTGACACATAAAATTTCCTTCACAGCTGCATATATAGTATTCATGGTATATTACAAAATTTAAATTAAAACAATTCTTGCCCATTTACGGCCATACCACCCTGAACAAGCCCGATCCTGTCTGATCTTGGAAGCTAAGCAGGGTCGGGCCTGGTTAGTACTTGGATGGGAGACCACCTAGGAAGACCAGGTGCTGTAGGTGTAAAAAATAAAAAAAACAAGGGATTGTAAGCAGACAAGGTCCTTGCAATCTGTGAGGTCAACCAAGGGTTGCCTCGCCTCAAAAAAATTAATAAATAAAATAAAATAAATAAAACAATCCTTGCCCACTCAACCCATCAGTATTGTCTGAGCATCCATATATAATAGTTGGACAACAACAACAAAAGTCTGAACTCAAAACTAAGTTGTATAAAAACAAATCTTACAAAACTGAAAATTCCAGAGGGTAGGGCTTTCCTGTTAGTCATGATGGAACCTGGTTTCTCTGATGATGCCTCGAGGGACCTCCCTTTTCTCTGCTTTGGCTCATTCTCAGGCAGGCTTTCTCCTCTCTCGGATGATGGCCTCCAGCAGCTCCAGACTTGAGTTTTATCACCTTGGCTCAACCAGCAGTAAGCATGAGCTGAATTTCTGCAAATGCCACAGGACTTCTCTTCCTTGGGTCAACCTTGGTCAAGTACCCATCCCTCAATCAGTCCTATAGAAGGGGGTGAGGATAAGCTGACTGCCTGAGATCAAACCATGGGGAAAGAGCATGAGTAAGGGGTGATTCCTGAGTAGAAATGTAGGGTATCGAAACTAGAAGTTAAACATAGAATTACCATATGATCCAGTAATTTCACTAAGTTCATAGGTCCACACAAAGACTTGTACACAAGTGCTTATAGAAGCACTCCTCACAATACCCCAAAGGTGGAAATTAACCAAATGTCCATCAACCGATGAATAGATAAATAGAATGTTGTCCATCTAGACCATAGAGTATTATTCAGCCATGAAAAGAATTGAAGTATTGATACATACTACAAGATAGATGAACACTGAAAATATTATACTTGTATGAAAGAAGTCAAACACAAAAGGTCAATTAATTTATGGTTTCACTTATATTAAATATCTAGAATATACAAATTCATAGAGACATGAAGCAAGTAGATGATTGGTAGGGGCCAGAGGAGGGAGATTGAGGAGTGAATGCTTGATGGATGTGGGATTTATTTTTGGAGAAATGAAAATGTTCTGGAACTATATAGTTATGATGGTTGCAGAGCGTCACGAATGTACCAAATGTCACCAGTTTTATGTTACGTGCATTTTACCACAATGAAAAATAAATATGAATCCATT
>NW_006436812.1:2617466-2658458 GCF_000325575.1 Pteropus alecto | reverse complement strand
AATGCCGAGTGGGCAAAATCATTCTGTAGCCCATATCCAAAGAGAACTCACCCTGATCAAACCCAACACCAATAAAACTAGCGATTGTGGGGTAAGATGTAGAAGATACAGAAACATCTATGCATACACTTCTCATGCCACAAAACCTAATTTTTATTTGTAAGTTTCTGCTTTTTGATACTGTCTGAGGTCCTGGGCATTTGCAGAAGAGTCAGCTGTTACTGTTTACAGTATGGATCCTATACTCACACACATTCCTTTTTTTTTATTATTCAAATACAATCTGAAGTCCAGGGCACCCCACAAGGATGTCTTTCTTATTGGTTCAACCACATGAGTTTATTGAGTTCCCGTTATGTGCCTGGTACATTTCTTAGACACGTCATCCGAAACTTGGGTGCGTATTAATGGCAAATCTAATAACTAAGTTTAATAAGTACTTACTATGTGCCAGAGTTTCTGCTAAAGATATTACTTTTCTCATTGGATTCTCACAACAGCTTTTTGAGATAGCTACTGTTATAATCTCCTCCTCACAGATGAGAAAACAGGCTCAGAGAACTTGAGGAAATGGCTCAGCTACTAGGTGGCAGAGGCAAGATTCAAAACAGAGCCCCCTGATGTCAAAATCCTGCTCTAAACCATCCAACACAGTAAACGAGGACATCACCAAATGCTGGGTGCTCTTAGGCCCACACAAACCAGAGAAACATTCATTGGAAGCACAAATTAGACTATCTTGCTGTCGTCTGTGGTGTCTCTATTTATGGAGTGCCCAGTGGATGCTATCTCTAACTTAAACTAGAAGGTTTTCTTTGAAAGTTTCAATCTGCAACTTAAATGCAGAGCGAGAGAAGAAAAGAGCTGGGAGTGCACGTCACCAAAAGCTATTCTGAAATCTAAGAGCAAGGACACCGGAGGAGAAAGATTATCATCTTATTAGCGTAGGAGGATAAAGATGATCAGGCAGGGATGCTCCATTATTTATAGGAATCCAGCTCTTTTCTATACACTTCACTGAGGCATTTGATATATTTGTGCTGGAGATTAACACTGATGTTATTTTCTTTAATGTCTGTTTTTAGCGTATGCGATGCATGTTGGCATTCAGGAAATTCAGCCAGAGGAGAAAAACAATAGTATTAATTAGGAATGTCAGTCATGGGTGTTATGAAATTCAAAACTGCCAAGTTTCTGGAGCATTTAGTGGTAATTATAATAGACTGTGGAGACAAGCTGTTCTTCATTTCCTATAAAAAATGCACAGTTTGATGGGCAAGTGATCAAAGTGCTAATGCAAACCCTTGTGAAAGGGGTGCCTCCTTCACCCTGTTATTTTTAGGACTCAATGCTTTTGCTAATTCAGAGCTGCCCAGAGAGAGAAGACTATCCAGTGAATATAAGTCCCCTTGTCTTTTTATAATTTAAAATTACTGCTTGATTTTTTTCAATATCTCCACATAAGTTGTGTGTGTGTGCGTGTGCGTGCGCGCGCGTGTGTGTGTGTGTGTGTGTTGGGGGGGGCGTGTAAATGATACCACCCACGGGCCTGGCAGGATATTCAGATTTAAATCGGAGCCAAAGCCTTTTTCCAGGTAAAGTAACACATATAATCAATTTCTTTCAAAGTGATGAATAATAAAAACCCATCCTATGTTCTTTGGATAACCCAGTTAAATGGGTGGAGAGATTTGCATTTTTGAGAATTGGAATAAAAAGCGTACTACTTCCCTGAATTTTCTCAGTTTTTTGATTCGAGGTGTATGTTTCTTGATTTGTTTTTGGAGTATTTATGTCAGGCTAGGAATAGACCAGGTGGAACCACAGGGATCTAAGGATTCCATTGTCAATCCCTGATGTCCTTGTATTACCTTAGATGAGCCTTAGAATGGCCCTTTGAGGCTGTCTGGGCAGGTCCCAGCCCACTTGATGAGGAAGTTCAGTTGCAGAGATCAAGAAACTTGCCCATGGTTATTTGGATGCTCAGTGTCAGGAGGCCCCCGCCACCTTCATGCCTGGTGCTGTCTGCACTTTCTTGCTTCCTGCCATTTCTGGACACACCCCGGGGCCTTTGCACATGCTGTTATCTATGTTGTGCTGAACCTTTTAACTCCAGATTTGGGCAAACTTTTTTTTCTCTCGTCCCTAGAAAGGACCCAACTTGTAGGAAAGGGCAAGTGTGCCATGTTCCTACAAGACTGATATTTCACCTGATTTTAAAAAAATGTAATCAAACTGGGCTCGAAGAGTAATTTATATTTCTCCAGGAAAGAGCACAGCAATGGAAGACTCAGAATTATCTATTTCTGATTTTTTTTTTTCAGAGTCACCACCCATTAGCTGGAGATAATGATGTAAGAGGAGAAAACTCTAGCTATTGTTGGTTTGCCTGTAATTTGTGTGACTTACAAGAAGCCCAGCTATTATAATGGTATCTGATGATCCTGGCTGGACATGAGAAATAAGCAAGAGATGATGAGAGGTTCTTTGCTATATGTTTGTGTCTCTGGTTTTTGTTTTTAATAATTAATAGCAGGTCCTTCTTTATCCTGAGTTTTTTCAGAAATAATTGGGGACCTTGGGGTTGGGTCAGTAATTGCTGGGAGATGTGCTGGCCGTGGATAAGCCTCCTCTTCCAGGCTGGTATGTCAGTGGGAACAGCCCCCTCCCCCTCCCAGTGGTTTGGAAGAATATCTAACAGCATCTCTGCATCCTTTGGGAAAGCAAGGCACGTTTTACTGCTGCCACACGCAAGCCTTATAATTTAGCATTAGAAAAGAAAAATGGTTTAGAACAAGAAAATATATTTAGAGCTCATTATTCAAGCAGGAGTCACAGAGAAGGGGCAAGGACGGAGCCAGTCAATGAGAAACAGCTCACATTACAGGGTCAGAAGGAAGCGTGTGACTGGCACTCAGACGCTAGGCAGGAAGGGCGATGGGGTCGATATCAAAGTCGAGAATCAGTAAGGGTAGGCGCGTGAGGTTGCCTTCTCCCTGAGTAAACCTGTCCCAAAGACTCACTCCAGAGCTGCTTTCTCGCATGTCCCTTCCTCGTCCTGGTTCTCAGAAAAGGGCAGTTCACAGTGAATTTCCATGTTCCCGCTCCAAGGAGGCCTCTGCTTGGTGTTCAGATATTGGCATTGCTGTCACTGAGGCCAGAGCTAGTTGTCCCATCAAATGGAAAGGGGTCTATGAGGCAACTGTCCCCACTTGGCAAAGTTCACGTCTACCTTTGGGTGGAAGGCCATAGCTGCAGTGTTTGACTTGCGTTTCTTCACTCTCTCTAGCTCCCTGCTGTGCCGACCTGCCAGCCATCTGTCTCCACCTGCTCATTCTTCTACCACATATAAAACGAAGTGAATCATGATCCTTCCTGGCTACATTCCAGGGCATGTAGCCCTTTTCAGTGTTGCCCAAGACCCTTGTTAGCACTGCTCCCTTTAGCATTTTTGCCTGCATTCTCTGCTTCAGCCTACAGCTTTTTTCTTCTCCATCAAGGCTGGTCACAAAGGGGGAGGGAAGCTAAGGAAACCCCATGGGTCTCAATACATCCAAGGTAAGAGGAAAAAGAATTAATCCTTGCGAAGGCCTTTAGTGTGCCAGGGATTGTGCTAGTTGCTTTATAAACATTATCCATGGTAATTCAGTAATGGTTTCTTGCTTATCCATTACGTGTCTAGTGCTGTTCTAGGAGGTAGTTATACAACAAAAGACAAGGCAGATATATTCTCTTATCATAACTCTTACAGTCTATAAGGGAGACATGTAATTAAGAAGGAATTACAAGCCTAATAAGTGTTATATGAGGAGGAGCATAGGGTATTGTGAAAATCTCTAAAAGCGACTGGATTTAACCTGATTTAGGGGCCAGAGGAGGTGATTCTGAGTAACTTATACTAAGACTTAAAGGATGAATATGCTTTTTTCTCTCATGCAATCTCCACTTTCCTCTAAAATGGACGTAATACCAATATCTATTTTGCAAGCGAGGGGACTGAAGTTTAGTGATACGTGGTACCATATTCAGATACAGTTGACAGTGATGGATCCAGGATTCAATCTCAGGTTTGTCTGACTCCAGAACCCACTTCTCTCCTACTAGATTCTGGTTCTTCCTGAGACTTTTCCATCATGTGTCAAAAAGTCTTAACAAAAGGAGTTAGAAAGCAAAAATAGACGGGAGTGGGGCTTTCTGGCAGTGCTCGAGTTCTGTTTGCTTAGAGCCGGAAGCATCTCATAGTTTGCATGGAGCTAATATAGTGGGAAAAACATCAATTTTGGAGAAAATTCTGGATTCAGATCCTGTATGGAGACTTTTATAAATCTGTGATTTCAGGTGAGCCATTTCTCCTTCCCTATAGTGAAAACTTGGGCAAAGATATAATGTGTGTTGGGCCATGGGACGTAGTAAGCATTTGAAAATAGCACATCTTTGAGTTCTAAGGAAGGAGAAGGGGATTTGAACAGCCCAGAGTTTCTCTTGTTTGTAAGAGGCTATTTAGCACAGAATCACTTCTGGACTTTGAGCTAAACATGTTTGTACTAGAAAAGAGAGAAGCATCTCTTTGGGTTTTCAGCCAGGCGGGCCACAGATGTGGACAATAGAGAACTCAGCTCACGTGCCTCATGGGAAGAAGACAATTGCTGCCCAAACACAGCTGCCTCCTTCTCAATTGGACCCAACTTTGCCAGATAATGGAAACACAGAAAACAAGGCATGGAAAAACGAGCTGTTTATGTTTAAACATGGCAATCAAACCTCAACACTGAGCCTTCTTGGATGGCACCCGCATGTCATCTCACAGCCTGTGCGGCTGCTGGGCCCAACCTATGGATTCCCAAGATTATGCTATGGCCCACCTGTCAGGTAGAGATGGATGATTTAATGGCACCTGTTCCAGGCGTCCTCTCTCCTGGGGATGGCGTGTGCGGAAATGCTCTGCCTGCCCTCTCCGCTTCTCTAGTAACTCCTGAAAGTTGCAGACATTGCTTGGAAGAAAAGACGTAGTTTTAGGAGACAAAATCCTGTTGCTGGGTATATCATTTTCTGTGCATGAAGGCTCTATGGGCTAAGATTCGTCTACAAAACAGACCTTGATGAGGATCACTTAAAAGATAAAGGCATCTTACCTTTCTACCCACCCCACATATATCCACCCACCCATCTATCCACCTGTTATTCTGTTCATCATCTATCCATCCACCTGTCTGTCTGTCCATCCATTCATGCATCTGTGCATGTATCCATCCATCCATCCTTCTTTCTTTTATTAAAGTTACATTTGTTGAACAATTACTGTGTATCATCACCCATTATATATTACACATATAATTTAGGGAGTTGTTAAGAGTTAAGGGGACTCTGGGACTAGGCAGTCTGAGTTAGAATTCCAAATTTCCCTCTTACTAAGTTGTTTCACCTTGAGCAAGCCACTCGACTTTTCTGAGATTCAGGTTCTTGATGCGTAAAATGCAGGTAACAATGATAACAATTCGCAGTGTTGTCATGATGATTGAATTAGATTGTTCATGGAAGTGTCTAGAACAGTGTATGACATACAATAATGTTCAATAGATGTTAGTGACTACTATTATTATTTAAAAATTTATTTTAATTGCGGTATAATTGACATAGAATATTATATTAGTTTTAGGTGTGCAACATGATTTGTTAATTATATATTGTGAAATGATCACCACAGTAAGTCTAGAGTACTCACTGAAAGATGAATGGATAAGGAAACTGTAGTACACATATCTACATACACACAAAGGAATATTACTTAACCATAAAAAATGAAATCTTGTGTTTTGTGACAACATAAATGGACCTTGAGGGTATTATGCTAAGTGAGATAAATGAAATAAGTCAGAAAGAGAAAGACAAATACCCTATCATTTCACTTACATGAGAAATCTATTATTTTTAAATGTATACATTGATGAATAAAACTGAGGTAGTAGGATTAGATCTCAGTCCACAAACAGGTATAAAGGAAATAGCTCAACTTTTTTTTCTTTCAAAAAGTCACCTTAATTTTTTATTCCTGTTCCTTATCCTGCCATCCTAGTGGAAATACCAGTTCAGTCGCGATTGAAAGCATGGCCAAATGGCTAGTAGTGGGGGGGCAGTCAGGTGTTGAACCCAGGTCTCTCACTTTGCCCACTATGGTGGACTCTCTTGGATAAGTAACAACCAGCTATTTGGTGCTTCCTGTTCCTTCTGAAAGGACAATTGGTGCCAGTTCCCTCTAGGCTGTTGAATGGCCGTCACCAGAGAGAAGATAGTTGCATACAGAATATTCTCACAAAGGAAGCCAAGGCTCTGGTATAAAATCCACCTGCATGTGCATGTTTTAGTAAAACCGAGTTTTGGTTTTTGAGCAGTAAGGGCTAATAAGAGGCAGCTAAGGAAATAGTGGGGGAAAACCGACTTTCCAAGAATCCACATTTATAGTGGACACTTCAGCATACTGGGTCTGGGGAAAAGATGGTGTAAATGGGCTAAATGGACAAATAGACTAAGGCATGATGCTAAGAATTTACCTACTATTCATCTGCCTCCTCCATGTTATTTGTATTTTAAGTCAGGGTTGAGAGAAATTAATTGAACACGTACATACTGAACATCTACTATGAGCCAGTCGCTACACTAGCTGCTGCAGACACAGCAGAGAACCCCCCGGGTATATTTCCTGAGTGTACGGAATGATCATGCAGTGCAAAGAGAACTTGTAACACAGGCTCTCAGTCAAGTCTGGAGCAGGCGTTTCTCTGAGTTCAGAGGGCGAGTCGCAGCTAACTAAGGGAAGAGTGCTCTAGACAGAGGATTTCATATGTACCAAGGCCTGGTGGTGAAGGAAACACTGTGTTCTGGAAGAATGCAGGAAGGACTTGTGAAGTTGTGCTATAGACATGAGAGGCATGACATGAGGAATGCGGCAAGGGAGGTAGGAGCCTTTAAGACCAAGGTCATCAAAGAGCTCTGTCTTCATCCTAAGAACTGTTCTCTGAAGTGAGCGATAGGAAGGACGTGCTTGGAGGAGGTGTGTATGCGTGTGTATTTTGGCCACTCAGCATCTGAACTTCCTTTTTGCGATCATTGTTGGTGGGTGTTGTCAGGAGTCAGGAGGTTAAAAACACCAGATACTCATCCTCCCCATTCCTGGCAGCTTGGCGTGGGCGTGTGAGTGTGGGCCAATCTGATGCTTCCTCTTGGGACATTGACCCTGGAGGGAGAGCTTAGAGACTGTTCATGTGACAGCACCAGTCAGTCATTGTCCTGTGAAGACAGCAGTGTGGTCCGAATCTGACTGTTCTGTGGTGTCACTTGGGCATGGTGGTTGGTCTTACTCCGGAGTCTCCATAGCAATTTGGTGAGCAATCCAATATCCTTCCTAAGAATTCCTTTCTTGATTAAGCCAATTTCTACCAGTGTCTTATCGTTTGTAACCAAGAACCCTGACCAGTACAGGAAGGAATGTGTGTACTGGGGCTAAGGGCCAGTGATGGGGATGAGGAAGTCATGATTATCTCTTGGACATTTTAAGTTATATAGTGCTCAATAGTCAAATAAGTTCAACTAAGGAGTCCTGTCCATGGTCCTGAATGAGTACCTGGTTAATTATTGTTTCCTTCTGGATGCTTGAACACCTCCCCAGGAATGTATTAGCCACCATAGACAGGTGAAAACCTCAGCTAAGGGCTATGCTCTTATTCCACTACCTCCTACTGCCTATTTCCTCTGGACAGATACTACATGGAGTTTGTCATGTTTTCAAATGAAGGTGGTGGCAATATGTGCAGGGTGGTGGCAATACATGCAGGATGGTGGTCATTAAAATCCATTTTGGATCAGCCCCCTGTTCCTGCACAGTTATATCTGTTTCTGAAAACCCTCTCTTCCTGTTTTTATTTGCAAACCCAGCTCACGAGTAAGGGTGGACAGATTCCTAGGAAAGAGCGATGGCTTAATTAATGGTAATGCAAAGGATGTAGGTGCCTCAGTGATTGGGGCTCTGTGAATGCAGAATTGGATGGAGGGCTGAGATGCAAAATGGGATAATTGAACTGTTAGCTGAACTGGAATTTAGCTGTTAATCACTTTTATGAAACCTGCATCTCAATTCATTACTCCATTTATGCCTTGTTGCAATACAGAGCTGTTCAGCTAATTGGTAAACAGGAGCTAGGCAGTGTACCTCCGAAAGGGCAAGTCTATCAAAGGTACCGTCATATTTTTTGTGAGTGCACATTTCTATTCAATCCAGCCAGGAGGTACCTGTTAGCCTGGGCTTCGTGTTCTTTCTCAGGTAGGCACTAAACAACATCGTGAAGTCGTGCTCATACATCTCAAATAGTATTGCTGACCATCAATTCTATTTCATGAAGTTCTCTAACTAATTACTACCTAGTAATGAACTTTTTATTTAGCATGATGATAAAGATAATGGGTTTTGGCGGCAGAGCATTCCACATTGGAGATGGACTCTGCCGTAGATTTCCTGTGTGATATTGGACAAAATAACACCCCTTCTGAATCTCTATTTAAGTTGTATCTACCTCAAGCATATTGTAATGAAGATTACATTTCATAATGAGAGTGTATTTCATAATGGAGTACATTTCATAACGAGAACAACTTTTCTAGTACAGTGCCTGATGTATAGTATGTGTTCAATCAATACTAGATCTTACTATTATCTTTCACCTAGTAATCTTTTTTTTGTTTTTGTTTAAGAAAAGGAGGAATAAGGAAATATCTCTCCCATACATTTATTGAATCAGAGACAAAAACTGAAGGGAATATTAGAATAAGAAGCAAATTGATCTAATAGAGAAGTTTATCAACAAAGACTTCAAAAAAGTAAAGGGACATCATGAGAACAAAGGAAGGCGTGAGGGCTGTAAGCTTTGGATGGGAGATGTGAATGCAGGACATCATTAAGAGACCTTTCATTATTTGAGGAGGGGTGCTTAATGAAACAAAAGGCCTTAGTTGGCCAAAGATCCATTTGTTTCACTTGATGGAGGAATAAATGAAAAAAGAAATCTTCATTTTGCAGCCAAGACCATCATCTCCCAATATCCTAGTGAACCTTCTCCTCTTATTTAATTTTATAGCTCTCTCTCTCTGTCCTAGGATCCAGATGTTGGACCATCGAGGGGAGAGGGGGTCTAAGGGAAGCACAAATCTGAGTGAGGGACTCTACTGTGTACTGGAATTTTCCTTGCCCTTTCATGTCAAGCTACAGGTTTTTGTTTCCCCTACAAATACATTTCTATTACACCTCACCAGACAGGCTTGTTCGATGTGTGGATTGGTAATCATGAGTCGAGGTGGAAAGAGTCATAGACATGAATGAGAAAATGCTGAGTAGGAAGGAAAAAATGTCTTAGGTTAACCTTGAAAATGGCAACCTTTAGGGGCCATCGAAAGCACTGGACTTTGGACTTTAAGAGAAGGTGCTTATGTTAAGGTGGTTTAGCATTCATTCTCACATTCAACAAAGATTTATTGAGAATCTGCTGTGCCCCAGGCATAGTTCTAAATACATGTGTACACTCCAGTGAGCGAGAAGGAGAGAGAAATGAACAAAACATACAAGGTCCCTGCCCTCTGGGGCTTGCATTTGTGGAAAATGCAGACTATATAATTAGCAACAATAAACAAGATAAACTTGGAATGTTCTAAGTACTGTGAAGGAAATAAATAGGGTAAAGTGAGGATGAGTTTCTAGCAAGGATCTCTTAGATAAGATTTGATCTGAGATTTGATCTGAGACTCGTAGTATTAAAAAGATCCAGTCAAGCAGAGGGTCGGGTCAGGGTGGATGTTCCAAACAGAGTTATCAGCATGTGCAAAGGCCCTGAGGTGGAAATTAGCCTAACTGTCTGAGGAATGTACTATAGTAAGGCTAATCTGACTGCAGAAGAGTGAGTATAAGTGGTCTGAGATGAGTCTGGAGTAGGCGGGACCTTGATAGCCATGGTAAGGAGTTTGAATATTTTCCGGTGTACATTGGGATGCATGAAAGCATCTCCTCCTTGTTGAAATGCATGAGCACTGGGTCTAGAGGGCTGCGATACATTAACTCATGTAGGACACAGTCATAGTTTGGTTTCAGATTACTGTTTCATGTCAGGCACTGGAGTATACGACACTGAAAGCTATTAATGTAAATTAATGATTGCTCCTGCTGGCTTTGTTACAGTTTACTCCAATGAGGGATTAATAAATGCATCATGCCTTGCAAATTTGCATCCATTAAAAACCTTATTATGGTGGGGGCAACACTGATCCTCTTTGGGGGTTCTAAGAAAAAAAAAATCACACAGCTGTCACAACTAGTATTCGATAAAAACCGGTTAGAATGAGATAATTAGGTGGAGCTAGAGATAAGAATGATACAATATGACAATCACAGTCTGGATACCTCTGACACATACTTGCAATAGAAGAGATTATCATTTGTTAATCCCGGACTGGTGCCAGGAGCTTTCATAAATGTAGTTACTTTTAATTCTGATAACCCTGGGAGGTAGGTATTATCCCCATTTTACAGATCACACAAGTGAGTTTTATAATAGATAAATAATTGGCCCCAAAACTCCCAGCTGGGAACAGAAAGAGCTCAAGTTTTTATCCAAGATTGTCTGACTCTAACAACACTACATTGAAAGAGAGGTGTCTAAATCCTTGGCAGCCACACATTGAGTCGATGGAAGAGTTTGAGAGATCTTTGAATTTTTCTCACTAGAACTGACAACCAGATATGTGAAATGTACTGCTGCTCTTTCTTTAAAAGTAAGAACTTCACATTTCAAAGACTGGCACAGTTTGTGTGTGAGGTAAATGACCAGTAAGATGCAGAGCCTTGTAACTCAGAGGTGGATGTGAGTCCTGACACTGCCTCATGCTTAAATTGTGACTGTGGACAAATCATTTAATCTCTTTGGGACTCTGCTCATTCATTTATAAAATGAAGATATTAAGAGTGCCCATCTATTAGGGATGTTGTAGGGATTTAGTGAGATACTGCGTTGTATCATATATATAAGCATATATATATATGTAAATATATATAAAATAAATAACCTGGTATATAATAAGCTCTTACTACAAGTTGCCTATTATACTTCTCTTCATGGAGAGATTTGAACAATGTAATATGGAGAAAGTAAAATTTATAGTTACAACTACAATGTTAAGAGCCACTGTTTGGTTGGAAGAAGAGGCAAGGCAATGGTCATTTTAATTTTGCTAAAAAGTATAGAAAGCATTACTGAAGTCTCAGATTTTCAACCTGAGTTTCTCAACCTTGGATGTAAAGTGAAATCCCTTGACAAGCTTTTGAAAAATACTTGGGTATGGATGTGGTTCCATAGTGTATCGGTTAGCACGTCTGCTTTACATGCGGAAGGTCGTGGGTTCACACCCAAGTAGAGCCACAGTCTATGGTCTATGGCCATGCCACCCTGAACAAGCCCGATGTCTGATCTCGGAAGCTAAGCAGGATTGGACCTGGTTAGTACTTGGATGGGAGACCACCTAGAAAGACCAGGTGCTGTAGGCATAAATAATAATAATAATAGTAAATACTTGGTTCTCTCCCTAGAGGCTCTGACTCAGTTGCTCTGGTGGAGGGGAAACCTGGGCACTGACATCTTTTAAAGCATCCTGGGTTGAGAATCACTGCTCTCTATTGGTCACCAGATTTCATCTCGTTGGGATGAATAAGTGACACCACAGTGGTCTATACCTCTTACATGGCAACAGCTCTTCTCTATTTTATAGCCACTAATGTGTGTGTGTGTGTGTGTGTGTGTGTGTGTGGCACGCATATACACCCGGGCTAGTCTCATACATGTACATTTTTTTTGGTTCTCTCAAGCCTTCCAAGAAAGGACACCTGTTTATAAAAATGACCCCATTGCTTAGTGAAGTGACTTCTAAATCTGTTTTATATGGGATACAAAGTCGGGAGTGATTCAGCCTTTTCAATCAGCTTCTTCCTCAGCAGGGAGCCATTGAAGCTATCACGTTATATTTCAGATATATCGCCCCGCACTATAATGAAGTATATCAAAACGAATGCTTGGCTGGTGCATCAGGGTCTTGTCCTGAGTTGTTTATATTTACTTATATTTTAAAATCGCTCAGGAGTATTTGGTTCCCTGGGTTGGGATTCGAATGAGTCTTTAAAATATTTTTATGTGAAGCTGCACTTGAGTTCCAGGCATCGGGGAGCTCCAGAGCAAAGGGCAGTGACAATTTATGTGGTTTCTCAGATATGGATAGACCAAGTCATTAAAGAACAGGGGAGGGCAGCTTGGTTTTATTAGGATCCGGTGGAAAGTGCGTGTGATAGAAGCAGTAATGATTCTCTCCCCAGCTGAGATGAATTGGTCTCATAAGCAGACATGGAGAGAAGACAAAAGAAGTATGTGTGGGGGGTGGTGTGGTCTCAGCAAGATCAGCAGCAATTGGAACCATGTAAGCCAACTTACAATAACTATATATTGCAGCTCCAAGAGGCAGATCTCGTCAGCCTATTAAGGACATCATTGGCTTTTTGATTGGACACCGAGAAATTGATGCACTGCCTTTGGTTCTATTATGTTTTCAAACTTTAATTAAGTTTATACCTCTCCCACTTGGACCTCATAAATAGTTAGCCTCCAAGTAAGTCATTTGTCATGGAGGGACTCTTATGAGTAGATTCATCTTCCAAACAACATTACTATTGCCTAAAGTCTTGCCTTAAATCCATCAACTCAATACGAGCTTGAGTGCCTTACTCAATTTTGATGTATTACCCCAAGGGGTTATTTTCTGATGGGCAAGTGGCTAATTCATTAAGTTATCACAAGGTGGGAGAATGCAGATACATTATTAGCTTTTAAAATGGTATAACTGGCGATTAAAGGGAATTAAATTAAAACTTTAGTTTTGTTTTTTTTTTCCACGTAAGTTAATCCATTCTCTTTTGTGAAAAGTTGAGCTCTTGGCCCAAGCTGAGGCCACCTCAGCCTAAATCTAAAGATAGACCTGGCGGGCATGGGGAGAAGGTATCTTCCACTAAGGCTGATATGACTGTAGATTGGCATGGCTTCTTTGAGGAATGAATCAGCAGAATCTACAAAGTTGAAAATAGACATTCCTAGGACATAAGAATTCCACCTTTAATCATGTGCCCGGGACAAACTCTTTTACAGCTGTGCAGAGATGTGTACAAGGCTGTTCACTGCAATAGTGTTTGTAATGGCAGACATTTGTAAAGAACCTAAATGCCCATCAGTGGAGGCATGGATAAGGAAAATGCTGTGCATTTATGTAATGGACTACAATGCATCAGTTAGGAATAGAGGTAGTTCTTTTTTTAATGTGATGCTGCACTCTGATGCCTTTTATCAATACGGGCAGGCTCAAACACAGCCTTGGGTGAAGAAAGCAAAAGGAAGAAGTTACTCGTGTGAGTTTTTGACTCTACATACAAAGTAACACTAGATATGGAAACATATCAACAGGGGAATACACATCAAGCTCTTGTCAATGGCTGCCTGGGGATGGGGCTTTGTGGGGAGGGATGGGACTGGGCTCATGGCCTTAGCATTATCTGTAATGCTCTGTTTTAAAAACTGGAAATAATTACGAGAAAATATAAAAATATGTATTTTTGGGTGGTAAGAATATGAGTAATTTCTTCATTGAATTGTATTATTTTTTAAATTACTTTTTAAAGTTTTCAGAGGAGGTTAAAGGTAGGCTTTCTGGGAACAGTAAGGGGTGTGTAGTCAGAGCCGGACCTGGAGTCTGTCATGATGAGCTTTCTTCTGCTCCAGGGCAAGATTCCATCTTTATCTATTCAGGAGGCTATTGAGCAATTTCTGCTCAACAATGGGTCTCCTTTCTTGACTTCAAAAGGAATCGACTAAGATTATTCATTAAGGAATTTGGTCTTAGAATTTGGCCTATTGTTTTTCCTACAGGATATATAAGTTGGCTTTTCTATATGTATAGATTTGCCAAGAGCACCCCATTCTACTTGGCAAATCACTGTAAGATTTATTGCTCTTAATGAAAATAATACCTGTAACAATAAAGGGGAAAAAGTATATGTTAATTGAAGGTAAGGTCCCAGTTGGAGTTCAGTAAACTTTCTGAACTTCTCTGCATGTGTCCTCTTCTGCCACTGGCTCACAGTCATCCTGGAATAGACATTTGACTCCCAAAATTTGGCAAACGAAGGAAAAGTAGAGGCTGTTTCATCTGATGAGATGACATAAAGATTTTAGTTCCTAGCGTCAGAAATTCCAACCAGTATTATTTTTGGTGCCTGGACACTAATTCAACATTTGGTCTAGGCATGATATGATTGTGACTTCGATCACAAGCCTGAACATGAGGGTGGTGGAGCCAGTATTGGTTTTCAGACAGCAGGGCGGGATGGGGCCGGCTGCTGCCTTTGATATTTTCACGGGTGTCATGGACGAAGAATGCATGGGGCTTCCAGGAGAACAATCTGTTATCCCAATGCTTTTCCGTTCTCTCTCTCCCTTGAAACCAGTGATGCCCCTACCTTATTCAACACTTAGAACAGTATTTTGAAGTTATTTTCTAGAACATCATAGCTTGGGAGTTAGATATTCACTGATATTGACTACTAACCACTTGGTAGACCTTGAGCTAGTTGCTTAGGAAAAAATGGTGCAAAGAAAGAGCCATATCCTCAAACTATTCCTAGTACGGTAGGATAGAGGGACAATTAAGGTTGACTATCATGTACGTTTAATAGGAGCTGAACAACATGTGCAAAAGACTGTGGTGCCTTCATGAAACTCACAGTGGTTCGGTATGGTGGAATGAGGCCTAAGGGAGGTAGACGTATGTGGAATAGGCTGCCGGCAACTGCCTCCTTGCCAATTACTGGCTGTATGACCTTGGGCCAGTCATTTAACTTCTTAGCCCTCTCACTGTAAAACGGGACATAGAAAGTGACCTTTTCAGACTATTATGAGTATTAAATGAAGCAGCAAAGATAAAGTGCCACTTTGAAAGCTATGTTCGGAGGCTTTGGTACAATTACACCGATTAGGTGAGTGGAACCGACATAAGAATTATCTTAAAGTTTATGTCTAAGACACTGGCTTCCCTGACAGGCATGTTAGCGAAAGTCATTGTAACGTCACTCTCAAAGCAGCATCCCCCTAGGGTGACCAACCATCTCAGTTTGCCTCATACTATCTCAATTTTAGCCCTGGAAGTTCCAAGTCTGGGAACCCTGTCAGTCCCAGGCAAACTGGCACATTCATTCACCCTGATCCCCACTCATGGTTCTGCTGTCAGAGTCTGAAGTATCTAGTATCTGTGGTCTTAATGTCGAGTGCACACTTTATATTTTAAATAAATTACGTTGGATTGAGGTTGGAGTCTTCCTCCACCAGCTTCAGAGACATTTAAGCTCTCTCTACATTTAAGAAAATGGACAGTATTTATAATTTTTTTTTTTCAACCGAAACTTGCAGTTGAAGCATTTTCCTTTCTTCCTCTGTAAGGGTCCAAGTTTTAGTAAAAAAATATACTTTGAGAAATCAATACAAGATTTGATCCAACCAGGTCAAGCTCTCCTGCTGACCTAATCTTAATGCATTGTGAAAAGTATTTCTATTTATCAAACTCTTGTAAGTTTAAGCAAAAGCTGCAAGAAATGGTGTTTAGGTATGAAAGAAAGGGAACTCAGAGGGCTAAATTTAGATAACACCTGAGTCGCTTTGCTGCTAAGGAGAATTTAATGGAGGTGCATCTCTGCAATCTTTATATGTGTTTGGCATGACAATTTATTTTGTTTGTCAGGAATGAATACTTAAGAAAAAGAGCTTTTTGAATTGCAACAAGAATTTCATATCAGTGAGGGCCATTCTAATTTAAAGGCTACTCATTTTTTATAGCAAGGGAGAATTTATATGTAGTGGAAAGCTGGTTGCCCTTGCTTTGCCAGGCAGAATTCTTGAATAAATTTGGCCTTTTGACACATGTATTCCTTGTGTGCGAAAATACAGAGAGGTGGTTCCTGCATACCCCAAATGCCCAAGGATGCCCTTTCCTCTCCTACTCAGATATTGTGGTTGGACTGGCCCAAACATGAACTGGGTGGCCAGTGGCCTGAACTGGTCTCCATGAGTTACACTAAAGAAAAATTCATGACCTACCCATTGCCTCACATGTCATTAATGAGACATACTTAGCTACAAAATGACAAAGGTTAAATTAAAATCACTCAGGCCAAATGGAGAACTTATTGGAGAAAAGTTTGGACATTCCAAGTAACCTGAGGAGGTGGAGTAGAGCATCCGGGTTTCAAAGAAGACTAGAGCTAGAAACCCATCAATTGCCAGGATTCTCTCTCTCTCTCTCTCTCTCTCTCTTTTCTGTCTCTCATCTCTGCTTCTCTTGGTATATGAGTTTCAATATCTCTCACCACAGACCAGCCGTGGGAATGTGGCTGCCAACTCTACAGGCTCAAATCTTATAACTCCACCTACCAACGTGGATCCCATCTCTTCCTTTGAAAACTCAAAGGCAGGATTTGATTTGGATCGTCTTGGGCCAAGTACCCAACTTTGTATTATTACTCTAAAGTCTGGAAGGCTCGGTTATGGAACACACACATGGTACCTGAAGGTCCCACTCCACATCTCAAGGTCATGCCCAGAGAACTGGGACTGTGGGGAGGGCAGCTATTCCAGGTCGTGTTAACAATGGTGCTTATTCGTGTCAGTCACCTCAGTTCCACCACAGTTATGAGGCTCTGAGCAAACCATTTACCAGTTACCTATCGGGAATGTGGGTATCATAATATCTACCTTACAGGACTGTTACAAATACTTAAATAATATATATTCAGGGCATAGTATGGTGCCTGGTATTTGGGAGGCAGATGATAAATGGTAACTGGGATTGTAATAGCGGTGGATTTGGTGAGATGGGGATCAGGAACGGGGAAGATGGTGTGAGCCGCCTGCTTACATTTCAGTGGAATCTTAAAGATCGTCTGGCATACAGGAAATGTTGCACTGAGCCGAAAAGGAGGCCTTATTTGGCACATCAAGGAAGTCTTCTTTGGGCCTGAGAACATTCCTCTTTGTCCTCTGCAAAGAAAGATCAGAAACCTATCAGGACAGAGATTTCTCGTGGAATTTCTGTTATGGTCACGTTCATTCATTAACTCATCCTTTCATCAAATGCATATATTTGAACTATTAAAGCCCAGGAACTTTTCCACAGCAGGATCTACAATAGAGAACAACACAGATAAGGTTTGTTTCATCTTGCAACAATCACTTTAGTGGTGGGGGGAGGTGGCGGTGGGGAGGGGAGTACAGACCGAAAAAACTGATAAACAAAGCAGTCAAGGAAGAAAATAAGCTGGATGTTGTGGGAACGATGGGATGGGATGGTCAGGAGAGGTCTCTCCGAAGAACTGACACTGCCACTTAGAGCATGAGGAGCAGCAGCCCTACAGAGAACCAGCGGGAGAGCGTTCCTGGCTGAGGGGACAGCGAGAGCAATAGCTTTGCAGAGGACAAGACCTTGGCATGCTTGAGGAAGCTAAAGGAGAGGTGGAGGGTAGTAAGGACAGAGGAGCATGGTCTGAGAGGTCGGTGAGGTCGGCCCACTGAAGGCTCACTGGCCGGATTGTTTTTCTCTGAAAAGCAGTCTTAGTTTTCACTTTCCGGTCTCATCTATTTAACCAATTATAAGGCATATGTTGAACAGAGCCATCCATTAACTCCACCCAAATGCATGTTTTTGCCATCACGACGTTGTCGGTGCCCATGAAATTCTTCTATGTTACAGAGACAATTTTTTTCCCAGAAGGAACACTCTTCAGTGTAGGACTCCCAAGAGCCAGGGATATCCTTAAGAAGGGCTTGGGGCACTATCCGCCTGCCTCTTGGGGCTCAGGCAGATCTGTCTACAGCTCTCCAAACACTGGTCAGTAGGTCAATACCTTCCACAGAACCTTGTGAGGGTTGGATAATACGATAAATGTGACCCCTTGACACAGGACCTGACATGAAGAAGACATTGAATAAATGCAACTATCACTGCTACTGTCATTACTAATTTGCTTTATTTTTAAAAAAAATTTTTTTTTTACCTCCCTCATTAGACTTTGAAGAAATTGAGGGCAACTACTTGATTTTACTTCTCTTGCATCCCGAGAAGCTTAGCAGAAAGCCTAGAACATGATTGGTATTAAATAAGTGTGTTTCAAATGAATGAATGGATAAAGAAAACAGATTTTTCGGAAGTCATCTCTTTCTCTAAGAAGTCATTTTCCGTCGAACGGACAGCAGACCCTGGCAATGTCTAGACTGAGCTTTCCAGTAGGGTACGTGTTACACTTCCATTGTTTTTGTGTACCTAGGATTCATTTCTCCTGATGGCAATTAAATCCTGATTTTGTTTTGGGGTACCAGTTGTTTCCAACAGGTAGCAGTTTTACGGGAGACTGTGAAGTAGCCCCATACACTCAAAGAAGTGGAGCAAGTGACTCAGCACAGGTCAATCATATGCTTCCTCCTGGAGTCAAATCTTGAGTGGAGTGACACAGAGATGGACAATAGTATGAGCTTATTTACCCTGGCTGTAGGTCTCAGAGGAGGCTACCCCATAGTACCAACTACCTGCATTCTCAGAGCTGGCCCTTAAGCTTTTTCTTTCAGTGTTCTGAGCTTCCCAGTATCCCTCTAATAAATTATCTGTTTTTCACGATCTCCATAGTTAGTTTCTGAGTGATGAAAGATTAGGATGCAAGTCATGAAGCAGAAACATGGCCTGAAGCACATGGGCTCAGGGAAGCTGGCATTCCCTTTGGGATCTGTGATGGTGGGAGACACATTGGGGGACTGGGCTGGGCCGTGTGGTTGGTAGACCAGTTCTCTCCTATGGGACATGCATAACTGGAATGGTTTTGCCAAAGTCAGAGGCCAGCCAAGCAGACTGTGATCACAAGAACATAAATTTGTCTCTGGAAAGAGGAAAACACACTTTAGTGAATTTTAAAATAAACAGTAGATGGCAGAATCTTTTGTACTGCCTTCCAATGACTGTGTTAAGTCAAGTTCTTTGTAACTAGTGAAATGGAACAACAATTAGATCATCGGAAAGTTTTTTCAACAAGCATGCTATGTGTTTGTGTGTGAGTCACAGGCCTGTTTGTGCCTGGCTTCACTCAGGAAGGCACTTAGAGTAGGTGCTCTGGCCTGCTGGGGCCTCCTAGAGCTGAAGTTCAAGGCTGGGTTCTGGGTGTTTCCTACTGGACACCCTTGGTATTGGACAGAATTTTCTAAATTTCCAACCATTTATGGTATAATCTTCATGGTAGGCACTATGCAGATGTGGAAAGACTGATGGAGTAGGAGGTGTGATGGAGAGGCTCTAAGATGTGTATTGCGAATTAGCCTACTTGTTAAAATTGATTTGTAAGCCCCAAATGGACTAGGAGGTGTGATGGAGAGGCTCTAAGATGTGTATTGCGAATTAGCCTACTTGTTAAAATTGATTTGTAAGCCCCAAATGGACTAGGAGGTGTGATGGAGAGGCTCTTAAATCCTCAATTATTCATGCCTTTGTACAATTCCCTCCTCTTGAGTTTGGGTAGGATTGGTGACTTGATTGTAGCTAAGTGATTATGACAAATGTAATAGGATGAGATTAAACTCCCTAGATTACATTAATATATATAAAGTATATGTGTTATATATACATATATATAAGTATATGCCATAGCATGTATCACATATAATACTTACATGTATTATAATACTTATATATAATTATACATATGTACTTATAAGCATATATAGTTATAATACCATTATTACGCAATATTTATATATAGTATATATTTATATAGATGTATATATATTTGATTCTCATTATTTACGATAGTTATGTTCTATACAGTTGTCATACTTTATATATATATACATACATACATACATAAATATATGCACATATACACATAATACATACATATATGTGTATATGTACATATTTCCCCTGGGAACAATGGAACAGTGGTTCAGTATTCTCTAATTCAGTGTTCCCAGCCAAATGTATAATATATATGTGTATACACACACACACACACATAATGTATTTGCCTCACATAGATCATAATCTTAAATCCTAAAAGCAACTCATCTTGGTAGATTCTGTTTTCTCTATTTACAAAAGAGAGAATGGGGTTTGAAAGTGGTTAGTGACTTGCCCAAGGCCGCCCTGCTGACAGGTGCCAGCGCTGAGATTTGAGCCCCATTCGACTGGCTTCAGAGCCAGAGCTTTTTTGCACAGCACTGAGCTGCCCGCTACCACCTCCGTCCTCCGGTCATTTCTGTAGGAAAGCTGAAACAAGGCAGAGCGTCGCCTTGCTCTGCCTCGGCTGGAAGTGTGTGTTGGGCAACTCATATTTTCCCTGCTATATCTATTTTTAAACAAATGTCACCAAAAGCACTTCAGGTATTGATTTGGGGCTTACAAATCAATTTTAACAAGTAGGCTAATTCACAAATACACAACCCACAAATAATAATTGACTCTGTGTGTGTGTGTGTGTGTGTGCGTGTGTGTGTGTGTGTGTTACCACTAGAGAAACTTTCCTTCCTGATTTTGAGGATGAAAGCTGCTTTTGGAAAGGGCCACATGGGAAGGAACTGTAGGCAGCCTCTAGTAGCTGAGAGCAATCTCTGACCAGCAGCCAGCAAGAAGGAACCTCAGTCCCACAGCTGTAAGGAGGTAAATTCTCCCAACAACCTTGGGGGAGCCTGGAGTGGGTCTTTCCCCAGTCGATCCTGATGAAACACAGCCGCAGCCAACACCTGGATTACCACCTGATGAAGACCTTGAGCATAGGACCCAGACATATTATGCCTGGACCCCCTGATCCAGAGATGCTATAAGATACTTAGTGGGTGTTTCTTTAAGGTTCTGAGTTGGGGATGGTTTGTTATGCAGCAGTAGAAAAGGAATGCGGGAGGTGAGTCCTGACTCTAAATGGAGACCAGGGAATCCCTGGTTACGAAGCTCATCTCTTCTGGTGATTCTGGTGTGATACTCACTTGTTGAGGATCCGGCAGCAGGTATGGTGGGGTCATCAGGGCATGGCTCACCAAATGCAAGAGAATGCTGAGGCCAGGCCAGAGGGACGGGGTCATCTGGCAGCAGAGACATAAAAAAGTGAGGCCGTACCTGGAAGACCAGGTAAACAATAGAGATGCCAAAGCCAAGTACATGGCACAAACGATGTCCCGGATGAGAGGACAGAAGCATTTATTCAGTGTTGCAAATGTCTGCTTTCACTACATAATTCACTCTTTCGCAGCTACCCCCGACCTGGGATGTCACGTTAGGGTGTTTTCAGCGTTGGGAAGTTTTTAGATCCTTGCGAAGACAGTATTCTGGTTGCCATGGAAGAGAGCTGAGTGGACAGACGTGGGTGTAATGCATCCTGGTGTGAATTGTTAAGCGTATCAACCCTTCTCTTGCCAGCAGACCCCATACATGATAAATCTTCCTCCTATTAATGGACACTTTAACCCTTTCCTGACATTAATTTCATATGCGTACAGCTGTAGTTGTAATGAGGCTTGGAAATCATCCAATCTGTAGTTTTGCATTAAGAGAAAATGATTTTCAGCTTACAGTTAATGCGATTCTAATTTACTTATTTATTTTTAAATGCATATTACACAAAGAGCAAAAACAAAATCTGAACCCACATCGAAACGTTACAATGGATATGCGTATGTCCTACGTGGAGGATATCGGGATGGATTTTATTTACTTTTTTCTTTTTCACTCCTTTTTGTCCTGCACACAATACTTGCAGAATAGCAAAAGGTTAAAAAACTCATTATGTATTGGGGAAAAGAGAAAATTCTTTCTTAGAGGTCAGGCCCTCCTTTCAATCATGCTGCCGTGGACAGTGGGTGGTGATGGATTTAAGTGTGGGTGTTTGCAAAGGATGCAACTCGCCTTCTGATTTCAGAAGTTTTGGTGCCCATGAAATTAAATAATCTTAAATGTCACCTTCAGTAACTCCCTCTTGCCTGCTCCATCCAAGCTGAAGCCCATAGATTTGATTCCCTGGCCTAGAATGCCCTCATTTCCCATCTTATGAACCGGATCTTGTCACTCCTCAAACCCACCTCAAATGTCACGTCTTTGCGAAAGCTCCCCTCAACCAGAGAAGGCTGGGGGTTCGGTTAGGGGACCCTCATCTGTGCTGCCTCAATGCCTCGCCCCCTTCTATGTTGTAACAGCCCCATATTGCCTGTTTTCCCCAGTTATAGTATGTATCTTTGGTATCTATTGCCAGTGTCTAGCACAGAGCCCGAGGGCACAGAGTAAAGTGCTCCGTAAGTGAGATAAATTTGAGTTTAGCTCTCATTTTGCCTCAGAGTCGAAGATGGAGCCCAGCTGTGCTTGGCTCAGAAGTAACCCTAAAAGGGTGGGAGTGAATGTTGTGCCGAACCAAAATGTGTGGCCAGGGATTTTGCATTCTGCATTTTTCACTCCCTAACTGGGGTGTGCATGCAAGCCTGAGGGGTAGTGATTTACCAACCTCATTTTCCAAGGCCATTATCCTTCATCTTGACACACTATTAAAATCATTTAATTATCACTATTTTGCCTTGTCATTACAGAGCCACTGTGATCCATTATTTAGGGTTTTCAGGTTTTTCCTGCCTTCCACCTACTCAGTGGGGGCAGAAGCGGAGATTTCCCGTGAGATTTGGGTTCTGTAACTTCATGAACACAGAATTCTGAGTGAAACCAGCAGGCATTTTGGGGGTGATTTGCAGTATCTGCTGGGCTCCATTTTTACTGAGAACGTAATGATACTCATTCATTGCCTCACTGCATTCTCACTTTTCCTGTTCTGCAAACGCTCTAAGATCATCTCCGCCCCGGGATTCGGGTCCTCTCCGCCTGATGCACTCTGTCTCGAGGGCTTTGCCAAGCCAGTTCTTCCCGATGAAAGCTGTTAGAGAGGCCGGCTCTGACTCCCGATTTAAATTAGACCACTCGCCTCTCTCTCCTGTCCCCTGCCATTATGATCTCATCAAGCTGCTCCTCCGTTTGATTTCCTAATTATAAATGTGTAATTAATATATTTTTCTTAATAAATTCTGAAATACAGTAGGGTAAAAAAGTCACCTCTAATGATCCTACCACGTTGGCATTCACGATGGTAATATATTTGGGGATGTCTCCTTTCAGTTGTTTTCCTATGCATTTAAAGTTTAATTTTTTTTTATTTTTTTACCTTTCATTTCCTTTTTAATTTTGGGCTAGAAATTTTTAAGCACTGAAAAGTAGAGAGGAGAGTACAAAAAGTTCTCACGCATTTATCATTCCTCTAACAATCATTAAGTTTTCATATATCGGGGTAAATACTGAATAAAGAAGAAAAGCCACAGCAATAAGAGCAAGCAGATGGTAAATCACCTAGAAATCCCTAGAAAACCACTATTTTGCAGGTCCTAATGAAATAATAAAGGTGGGCAATAATGATCAAGAACTGCTGAAACCATTAGGTGACAGGATGATGAGGAATTTGATGATGGATGGACGGGATGACGCCACCTGAACCCGATGTTCGATCTTAGAATCACTAAAAGTGGGAAAATTAGATGTTATGTACCTCCTTATATGATGCAACAGGAAAGACCAAGTACCACCCATGATGAGATTTTGCTAAAAAGAAAACAAATCCATCTGAATCCAATGCAACTTTTAGATCTAATTGACAGTTATAAAAATATGAGGGTTAGAGGAAAATGTTAAACATGATTTCAGATTTAGATAAAAACAGTAAAATTCAGAAATTCAGAAAGCAGGAAATTCTAGCAGAAAATTAGGGAATAATGTAATAAACCTCATGTGCTCACCTAGCTTTCTCATCTTAATATTATTTTATATTTACTTCAGAATTTGTAAATATTTTTTAAGTGTGAGTTATCACCCCCATTTGTTCTCCATTCCCATTGTCTTCCTTTGATGCCAGAATTATTATTCCTATAGATATTTTCTAGATATTTATGAATTTACAGACAAAATATGGTATCCCATGCATTGTTTTGACTCAGCATTTTTTAATTTATCTACATTTTTGTATGTCACTCTAGTTCACTCAATTTATCTTCCATGTAAGATTTTCCTGCGTGACTACACCACAGTTGGTTAACCATTCTCATATCAATGGACATTCAGCTATTTTGTGCTTTTTTAAACAAGGCTCCTATGAAGATTTGTGAACTTATATCCTTGTGCTTAGATTAAATACATAGGTGTTAGATTACATGGTCAGAGGGTACCTGCACCTTCAAGTTTACCAGATGTTTCGAAAACCAGCTCAAAATGCTCCAAAGTCTTCATTATTCTTAGTCCTTTATACCTCTATATGAATTTAAAGAAAAGTGTGTTAAAGTATGATGACAAATTATTATAGTTTTGATATGCATCGCATTAAATTTGAAGATTTATCTGAGAAGAGCTTACACCTTTATTATATTGTTTTCCTGTCTATGAATATGGTATATGTCTCACTCTTTCTGACGACTTCTTTCATGTCTGTCAGTTATGTATATTACATATATAACATATGTAATTTACTTATACATTTAAATAATTTATGTATAAATTTTATTTCTACATACGTGTTATGTAGAAAATATATATTTATATTTAATTAAGTAATATGAAATTTTATTTCTTGGTACCTTAGAAATTTTTGTGCTGCGTGAGTGGGATTTTTTTTTTTCTCATATAATTTTGAATTGTTTATTTCTGGATATGATGCTGTTGATTTTTATATATTGATCTTTATCCAGACATATTGCTAAATTCTTAGTAATGTTAATAACTTGGTTTTAGGTCTTCTTGGAGATTCTATATATGTTATCCATATCATTTTGTTAAGATTGTTTTGGCTCTACCTTTCCAATCTAAATAAATAAACCATATAAGTCTCTACAGGGATATATAACATAACATAACAACATAACATAACTAATCATATTTATCAATATATAATAAGTTAATTGAATATTATATATTTATATCAATTAATATATTATTATTTTTATGTACTGATTGATAATACACTTATTATCTATTGCATTAGCTAGAAGAACGACAGAGCAATGATGAATAAAAGCAGTGATTAGTCTCTACAGGGATATATAACATAACATAACAACATAACATAACTAATCATATTTATCAATATATAATAAGTTAATTGAATATTATATATTTATATCAATTAATATATTATTATTTTTATGTACTGATTGATAATACACTTATTGTCTATTGCATTAGCTAGAAGAACAACAGAGCAATGATGAATAAAAGCAGTGATCGTATAATCCCTGACTATAGCAGGAATTCATCTATAGTTTCGCCTTTAGGCATAATTGTTTCGGTGGATTTTGATAAATAACCTTATTGGGTTAAAAAATTTCCCTATTATACTTAGTTTACTAAGAATTTTTATAATGAATGTGTATTAAATTTTATAAAATACCTTTTCTACATGAATTGCTAAGATTACATGCTTTCTCCTTAATCTTTTAATGTAGTGCATTGCCTTACTAGGAGTTCTGATTCTGAACCATTATTGCTTTCTTGGGATAAACCCTATTTGATCATGATATATTTTTATTTATAGACCTTAATGAATCCAGTTTTATTGTGCTGTATTTGAGATTTTCACATCTATGATGATAAGTGAGAATGGTTTATAATCTTCTTTTCTTATACTAAGGTAATACTACCCTTTTTAAGTGAATCATGACCGACTTCATATTATCTGAAAAAATTTATATAAGGCCCAAGATTTTTTTGTTCCTTGAACATTTGATAAATTTTGCTTGTTTTTTTCTTTTTCTTTCTTTTTTTTCCTTTAGAGGGAGCATATCGAACAGGAAGAGCAAGTTTGCCCCCAAGGAGACATTTGGCATTGTCTTGAGACACTTTTGGTTGTCAGCTAAGGGGTGGAGTGTTCTACTGACCTCTAGTGGACAGAGGCCGAGGTAGCTGCTAAATATCCTCCAGTGGACAGGATAGCCCTCCATCCGCAGAATTGTCCAACCCAAATACCAGTAGTGCCAAGGCTGAGAAACCCTTAACAGTACCATGGCATAAATGTTACCAGGCATTTTGTGTCCATTCTGTATTTATTAATTGGAGTTTTAGTTTAATCTTTTTAAAATAGTTACTTATAATTAACATTTAAAATAGATTGCCAACATATTTTTTGTTTCATTTCTGGGCTCAACTTGGTTTAGTATGTTCCTTCGTATTTATTATCTTTATTCTGAAGCCCACTTTGACAGTTCTTTTTGCAAGGGTTGGTGGATAGTAGACTCTTTTAACCTTTCTGTATTTGAAAATGTCTTTGTGTTGCCTTCACTCTTGAATCACAGAAAAATATTAGAGTCACAGTAATTTCTCCTATTATTCCATTGACTTGTGCTCCTCATGAAAGTTTTTTTGTCAATTCCAAGTGTCATTTTTTTGTAGGCAATAATCTTTCCTCTGTCAGCTTTTAAGATTTTTCTTTATTCCTTATGTTATGCAGTGTCAGTATGATGTATCTAAGGGTACATTTTGTTTATTCTAATTAAGACTGTCAGGGGACCCATATTGCTTCGACTTTGGAGAATTCTGCATGATGCTTCTTCAGTTGTTCCTTGTCTACTATTGTCTTCGTTCACTTCTGGGACTCCTCTTAGATGCACATCGGAGCTTTTCCATCAATCACTCTTATCTCTTGCTTACCTTCCTTTTTATTTCTTTGTCTCTCTTTAGTGCATTCTGGATGAATCCTTTCTATGATCTTGAGTTGGCTCCCATGCCCATGCATGAACCAATCATGGGCTGGCCAGACGTAGATCACGTGTCCACAACAGGAGTTTGGTCTAACCCACAGAGGCTGAGAGAAGGCAAGAAAAGGAGAGTTCTTCAAAGACAAATAAAAGAATGCCACTAACTCTAAAAGAAGAATGGCACTGGCGAGCAGGCAAAAACAAGAGCTATTCGCTGCAAATAGGCTGTCTCCTCGATCTGCACTTTCCTTCTTTTCTCTGCCCCTCATCCCCGTTTCTCCTAATGAGCTTCGCAAACTCCATTTATTGTTGAAGATCCTAATGAATCAATCTTGGCTCCGTGTGATCTGTCTCTTGCACTGCATTATTGCCTAATTGCCTGTCTCCTCTGCCAGACCATGTGCTGTCAGTATCAGATACGATGTCTTCTCCACACTTAGAGCTGAAATAGGACGGAGAAAGAACTTGGGCCCCAAAGTAATACAAACCAATGCAAGAGAAAATTATGTGAGAGTTTATGATGTTTGTTATGTTAAGGGGCTTCATGGGGGGAAAACATCTGGATGCTCGAGCTTGCCTCAGAAGACTGCTCTGCGGTGAGATTTATAGAGATCACAGAAATCCACCTTCCCGCGTGTGCAGTGGGCTAAGAATCTTTTGAGGACCATCCTTTCAGAGCCATATATTATCTGCGACATCCTCGGAAAAATAGGTTGTCTGGAGGTTTTTCAGGCCATTTCAGCCTCCCAGGAGCTTAGGGTTGAATACCAATTTTGAATAGTCTCAACTTGCTAATTGTCATGTACCAGAGAGGTCTGCGAGTTCCTTCACACAACATAAACTGCAGGAGAGTGGCGGCCTCTGTCTCGTTCGATGCAGTTCTTTCAGTGTCTAGAACAATGCCCGGCAAAGAGCAGGGGCTTAATACATGGGTATTGAATGAGCAAATGGAAATCTAGGTTCCTGTCAAGGTCATGAGTAGCTAGCATGTGAAAGATGTGGGCATTAGCAGAAAAGTCCTAAGCACTTAGCTTGACTAGTGAGGAAACAAAAGGTTAATTGGTGTGTAGGTGTCTGAGCATTCAAACCGTTTTGCCCTAATATTCCTGGAGGAGAACAGGGGTCAGGAGAGGGTTTTAAACCTCCTTGCTTGCGTTTGTACTTTATCGAGGTCCGTTTTACCAATAAGCTTGTATAACCTCAATAAATGTTAACAGTGAGACTGTGGGTATCAGTCAACTCATCTCTAAAATGGGGATAATGATGCTGACCTCATAAGGACTTGCGGCATAGAATGAGAAGCAGCATGAAAATGCTGCATGGGGCCTGGCCTTGTGGAACTGGGCTTAGTAGATGCTCTCATTTTAAAAGAATGTTTCCTGTGCCCAAATCGATGGTCCGAGTGGTTGTGAAGTGAGGACGCTTACATTTTCTCATGTCTGTTACAGTTTGACAAACTTCAGAGTGCTTCAGCATGCATCACGATGTATCTGAAGTTGACCCTCAATTAGGTCATACAGTAAATAGTTATTCTGTTTTCTCTGTGCCATGGCCAATGCTGGGTATAGTAGGGAGACGTACCCAGTCCTTGCCACATGGCATGTACAGTCTCGGGTGTGAGAGAGATAGGGAACAAATAGTCAGGCCTATAATTACTTAATTACAACCGTGCTGCATGTTATAAAGGAGGGGTACAGTATTCTATGAGGACGGATGAGGAAACTAGCTGAATACGGGGCAGGGTGACATTGGGGAAGGGCTTTCTGGAAGATGTGACATTAAGCTGGGTCTTTTTGAAAGATGTGAAGCAGTCAGGCAGATAAAGAGGGCAGTGAAGAGCTGCCCAGGGAGAGGATCGCAGCCCCTGACCAGGACGGAGTTCGTCGCATTGGAGGGTCAATAGCAGGACAGGACAGCTGGAGCCCAGAGAGCAAGGCGTGGAGTGGCGTGAAGTGATGCCAGGGGCCACATCTTGCAGGCCATCCTCATATATCCTTGTACAGATTGTGGTCTCTATCCTCTGAGTATGGGGCAGGGTGACTGGAAAGCTATCTGAAGATTTTAAGTGAAGTAACAATACGGGCATTTTCGTGCAGTCGTTAAGAACTTCGACTCTGAAGCCAGGATGCTTGAATTTAGATTCCAGCTTAGCGACTAAGTAAATTACTTAACCCTGAGTCTCGATTTTCTTATCCATAAAATAGGGATAATAAAAGTCCTTATATCATAGGGACTTTGTATCAAATGACTGTGTGTATATATATATAATATATATACACACACACACACAAATAAGTGTGTATATGTATGTATACAAGATGTACAGAAATGTATCCATACACACATACATTCATATGCACACACATATGTATGTGTGTGTGTACAGTTGACCCTTGAACATAGCGAGTATTAGGGCACTGACCTGAACATCCCTGTCACCTGCAGTCAAAAAACCATGTATAACTTTTGACTACAGAGTCAGCCCTTCACATCTACAGATTCAGCCGACTGCAGATCCAAAACAGTATTTCCATAGAAATTTAAACCATCATTATTTGAACTATTACTACTGTTATTGTTGCCCAGGCTAAGCCCTCCGAAATCCATATATAGGAGCTGAAATCTATTCCAACTTCTGGGATTAAAAGCAGCCAAGCTGCTCTCTTGGGTTTGCCAGGACAGAGCGAGGAAGCTAGCCTTGCAGGATTTCTCTCATGAGCCACCTTGAGCCGTTCTTTTGGCCTGTAGAGAAGAGCTAGGACCATCTTCTAAGGTCCTCTGATGGGACCCATGGCGGTGGGGGGGCTAAGTCCTAACTCCTGACATAGGTGTTTCGTTCTCCAGCCAGAGGATCATGGGAACCACAGTTAGCTGTAGAAACTACTGGATAAGACAGTAATAATTTATATCAAACTTGTGCAAAGAGAAGCCCAAGTCATTTCCATGCTGCTCTGAAGGAGCTCTAAAAGCTAATCCATCACAAGAAGGTAGAAATGAAACATTCACTGCTTATCTCCCCGTGAAGAGTCGCACACAGAGAGGCCCCTGGGGCCTGGGGGTCGCCACAGCACACCAGGAGGGGTGGTTGTGATTTATTAGCATGTGCACAGTTCTCTTGGCTCCTTGTCCTTTGAGCAGTGCTGGGAGCCAACCAAGCCCAGCTACTTTGCATACTAATAAAGATTGGTGCATGTAATTATTCAGCAGTCACACCGTTATTCCTCGGAGATAAATCATCCCTGGTTTATTTACCCTTCTTCCCTCGAGTTATTTTAAGTTGTCTTTAATGCACCACATCTCAAGTTGAGTGGAAGTACCAACTACTTTAGTTTTTAAGACATTCTTAGGTGATGAGGCTTCCGTTTGGCTCCATCTGTATTTTCGAGGGGCTCCGCCCGCACCAGCACCTTCCCTTCCTTCCTCACCTTGGCCTGATTATCGTGTGTCCTTGTGGAAGCAGGTATAAGGGCAGGGCAAGCTGGGCCAGTGCCGGGACTCTGCAAGCAGCTGAAAGTTGCTGGGGACTTTTGACCTCCTGGGGTCATTTGAATCAGGACTGAGTCTGACTTAGTGTCATACTCCTCGATGTATTCTACTCCTCTCTTTCAACCAAAAAGTCATAAAAATGAGGCAGTGGGACACCTGCTCTTGTCCCAAAGGGGACATTTGGGGACCACTTCTTTCCCTCCAGGAACCTCTTCCCCCCAGCCCATTTTTTTTGCCCTATTTCATCCGCTTTGCAAACCTTACGATGTCACCACCCATACCGTATGTCACCAACGAGTTGGTGAAACTTTACCAACAGAGATGGGATAAATCACTTGGTTCCCGCAACTACTGAGCTTTGTCCTGGATGCCTTTGGGGACCACTTCTTTCCCTCCAGGAACCTCTTCCACCCGGCCCATTTTTTTGCCCTATTTTAGCCACTTTGCAAACCTAACGATGTCACCACCCATACCGTATGTCACCAAGGAGTTGGTGAAACTTTACCAACAGAGATAGGATGGGATAAATCACTTGGCTCCTGCAACTACTGAGCTTTGTCCTGGATGCCCATCTTCCATAATGCCTTGTATCCTTTCACTAAAACCAGGAAATTCATGTTTTCCTAGATATCTCAGCTCTTGAGTACCTCTGTATCTAACAAACACTTAACATTAGTACATATATGTTTTTTGACTAGCAGCCAAGCAAAACGCACTGAAAGACAAATAGAGGAGAAATGATCATGAATATGGGGTCATTGAGCGATGAGGCTTGGCTTATATGGTCTCTGGCCATCTCAGCCAGGGCACGGAGGAGCCCAAGCAGGTGGGAGCTTTTAGTGATAGCCAGAATCACTTTAGCGTTCCTCTGGAATACAGTGAGTGAGACCCTTTTGCTTTACTAACCAACATATCCAAAGTGCTGGAACAGTTTATTGGGAACATAGTAAGCACCCAACAAATGTTTGTTGAATGAAGAACTGATCAAACTGCCTCTTTTCTTTATGTTCATATCCTGCTTGGAATTTTCCACCAAAGGAGAAAATGCATACAGGTGAGAAATGTGGTCAGTTTAAACGTCGCCTAATGGGACATGGCTACCTCCGGTATTCTCCCTTCATTTGTGCCTGGTGACTCATGATGGAGAGATGATTTAAAACTTGGCCTGAGTGGGAAGGAGTTGGTCATTAAACATATATTTTCTCTGGGAGTTTGTTTTTAAAACTTTGGGCCAGAAAATATGTACAGGAATGTTTGGCTTTTAATAATTAAATCTTGTATTGTTTTAATTTTCTTCAGAGTGTCTCTCTGGAGGAAAATAAAGTTGCAAATCCAATATTTATGTCTTTCCTAAAGCACTGGTTGCCAAATGAAATGAGTTTTGCTTTTTTTTTTTTTTTCCTCAACGGTTGATTTGTCTCCAGAGGGCTCCTTTTTGAATTTGCAGGAAGGTCTTAATGTTCCATGAGAGTGGAGAACAGGGTAAGTGGGTGTGGGTGTTCTTGGTGTAGGAGGATTCTGGGTTTAGAGTGTGGCCCTGTACCCCGAACCCAATCCCACCCCGCAGGTAGCCGGCACCTTTCCTTCATCTCAATCCACTTCACACACAGGCCATTTTCAGCAGCGAGCAGAGGCCTAGCATCCTCTGCAAAGTCAATTACTTGTCTGAATGCTTTAGGCGACCTTTGCCTCCCACCTCCGCCAGCCTGCCCTTACAGGGGTGTCCAGACGTGTGAAATGTGAAAAGTATACTGAGTTAGGATTTGGATTTTTAAGACCCGTCCCTTCCCAGGCTGCACGAACCTCATCATTGAGTATTTTCCTTCAAGCCTGCACAGGTGGGACCCACACTTGTCCTTCTCTCAAATTCAGCCACGCCCCTTTTAAGCCGAGAGAGGAGGCGTGAACCAGGCAGCTCTGTGTGCGATTGGAACTTCTCGGATCCACTGCAGCTGTTTCTGGGAAAGAATAGCTCCTGTCTGTCATTGCAGCTCCTGATGTGTTTGACTTTCCAAGTCAGCTGTTCTGTTCGGGTCTTGAGGCAAGGACAGCATCTCACACCTCGAGTGGTGAACATTAGTGCCCATCTCAGAAAGGCAGGTGAACCTGGATGTGGTTTAGGAACCACAGAAGGTGCCGGTCTTACCCGAATCGCTAGCACCTCTGCCTGCCATCTGCAAGGACCCTAGAGAGTGACTGAGAAGGACAAATGTCATGCCTTTGCCCAGCACTCTGGCCGCAAACACAGAGTCTCAGAGCACAGTGTTTAATTGTTCCAGGGAAGGTACAGCTGGCATTCAGAGCAGCTCTGGGGTTTACTAGCGTTGCTGCCTTGGGTGGAAACCTTAACTTCTGTGTGTTAATAGGCTCATCTGTTAAATAGGAATGATACCAGTACCTTATTGGGTCCCTGTGAGGATTGAGAAAACCTATTTAAAGAACATGGCACCATACTTGGTAGCAAGAACTCACTCAACAAAGATTTCTTAGAAAGGAGCATTTAACAGCATCATCGGAACCAGACGGATTTGGGTTCAAATTCCAACTCTGCTACTTCATGCTATTTGTGACCTTGAGAATGCTATTTCTAAGCCTTGGTTTTACAGTCTTTAGGTGGGTGAGGCGTTAGTACCCACCTCAGAGGAATTTTTAAGGATTGCCAATTTGGTAATATAACCAAAGTGCCACATGGAAAATTACTATTATTACTTTTTGTTGTTGTTCAAAGAAGGATAAAGATAAAGGAGGGTGGTTGCTGTCCACTTTCACCCGATTATTTGTTTCCTGCTCTCTGGGCTTCTCCTGGAGTCCTTTCTTTTCTAAAATCCCACAGTAGTCAGATTGGAACTGGGCATGTGGAGAGAGAAACAGGTTCTCTCTTGAATTTGAACTTGTCTGACTTTATTCATTCAATCGCCTTTATTCATATGTCCATTATAATTTCATTCATTCAAAAATACACATCGAGTGGACAGACTGTCAGGCACTGTCCTAGGTAGTGGAGATGAAGGACAGAGATACAGTCCCTCCTCTTGAGTCCAGAACAATGTCTTAAACTTCTGTATATAGAAATTCTTTTCAGAATCTGAGAAAAGACATGGCTTTTCTCTCAAGCAGTCAGGCAGGGAAGAAAAATTTGCAGACATTTAATTTATAACTTTAAGTCATTAATAGACCCACCTGCATCTAGCTGGATCTGTACCTTATATCTTTTTCGGTTTCCTTGTATCTGCCATTCTTACGGAAATAGCATCCCATTTATTTAAGAAGCTGACCCCTCCCCAACTGCAACTATTTGTTTTCCAGTTTCTAGGAATTGGCATGTTCCACCTAACACACAAACAGACACACTCTCATCACCCCACACACAGACCCCCCCCTCCCCATTGCTTGGCCCAGTGGTATATATGATATAAGCATGACCAGTAAGAATCCATTTGGGATTTATTCAAACTGGGCCTGTGAGAGGATCATTCTCTCTAAAAGAAGAAAAAATATGAGACTTGAGAGGCTTGAGAGCTTCCACAGTTTGGAAGAAACAAACAAGTATGTCATTATTGCGAATGAACCCAACGTTTCCAGAGAAGCAGATCTGAGACCCAGGGGCGGGAGGGTGGGAGGAGCACATGCGCCACGGTGGCCTTTGAGACCCTCGTTTGATTTATTCGTGTGACCCAGCTGAATGCCGCCCCTGCCCAGAGGCTGGGTCTTCAACCTCTTCATGGACCGCATGAGTCGTCACATTCTACTTGTGCTGCACCTCGCTGGCAACAGAACCTTGATGTAATGGCATCTCCGGACCAGTCTCTGGGCTCCAGTGAGAGACAGATTAGAAAACGTGATTTCATAGCTTAGTGAAATCAGGGCCAGGATAGAAGGAGGCGCAAGACGCTGGAGCAGCATTGAGAATGGGCACTTACTTGGAAATGAAGAGTGGCTCCATTGCGTCCTTTCAGGAAGAGTAGGAACTGGTTCTACTGTCCTTGGATGAGTGAGAATGTGCGTATTTATGACCTAATGGAGGTGAACCAGCCTGGCTTAGTCAACTGGCAGAATAATGAGAATTTAAAATAGATTCTCATGGTGGGAGATTTTATCATTCACTTCCTTTCACCTCCCCAAGTTTCCTAGGGTGAGTCTTCAGTAAGACAAATGGCAGCTCCCGGCCTGTGCATGTCGATCACAGCATTAATCCATCTCCCGTCCTGCAGGCTTCCTCCTGACACTTCCTGTTTAACAGCAGGCCTCATTAGCTAGTTGTGTCAGGCACCTTTCCTGCTGCCTTCTCCCGAAGGAAAGTGTTGTCTCTTTCATTCAGGAGTCAAAATCCATCTGACACCTGATATCCCACTGTACCTATATAATGTCCGCGTAATGAGACCCTTAAATGAATAATTCCCATCTACAAAGCCCCGACAGTGTCTTGGGTCCTGTCTTAGTTTCTTTATACACACCATCTACTTTATTTTTCACAATGGCCTCGCGAAGTAGGTGTTATTGCCCTTGGTTGCAGATGAACCTAAGACTCGGCTGAGGCCCTTGTCCAAGAGTCTCTGACTCAGGGCTGTTTGAATCCACAGCCCATGGTGCTGGAAGGTCTTGTTTAGCCAACGATGAATCTTCAGAACCTGGGTCAGCTCCTAGCACATTGTTGGCTTTGATAACTTTGTGCAGGATGAATAGAACAACCAGGTATCTGAAGATGCATATGAAAGATTATAAAATTCCAGGAAATGTCTGTTCTGACATATAGGAGTTTAGAGTCAAGAGCTATCTGACAGTTGACATGATCCTACTCTGCCGCTTTACAGATGAGGAAACTGAGGCCCCAAATTGCGGGTCAGGTAGCCCAATGTCACTTACTATGTAAGGGTTGTGCAAGGCTTGGCATCCATGCTTTTCACTGTTGCTTCCACTGCCCTTTATATTGGATATGGGGATGGCCACCTTCTTCTAGTGTCCTTGATGGGTCCCTTTCATTTGTCTGCTTTCCAGCTTACCAAAGTTGCAGGCCTCAAAGATGGGAGGAAGAGACTTTGCTGGGGCTGCTGCCACCATGATAACACAAGACACAATGCCTCCCTAATTGCCTTTATTATGAGCATGGCAGGCCTGGCACATGGGTGCTCTGAAGGCAGCTCTCCAATTAATCCTTTCTTCTATGATTAAGGCTCACGTCCTGCATTTGTTGTGGTAGAAAGGTTGGTGTCCAGGATGTTTTAAAGAGTTCTGTGCAGTGGAGCGAGTGGAGGAATTTGGGGTTAACCATGCTGACATTATCTCAGACATGATCACTTTGTGGTCCGGAACATCTGAAACAATATGGAGCCCATTACCAGCTCTGTGTGCCTGGGGAGCCCCAGCATTTGCTAGGCTGTTGGCAATGGTTGCTTGCAATGCTGCTTACGAGACCTGGGAGGGTCAGAAGGTGTTGGAGAGGCCTCTCAATCTTGGCAGAAGCCAGGAAAATATTGACGTATGCCGTGTGTTAAGTTTTCCTTCATTAATCAAATACAAATTTATTGAGAACCCACGCTGTACCAGGTCATGTGCCTGGAACTGGGGTACAGTTATGAGCACAAGGGGCATCTGATCTAGAAGGGGAAACAGTGAGTAATCAGATTATCCCAGTAATGAGTGCATAATTGCTGACTAAGAGAGATTCTCTGGAGGCATAGGACAGTTTATTAATTTGATTTAGTAAACAAATAGCAGTTACTCTGTGCCTGACATTACTTTAAATATTTTAATGATAATAATAACTCATTTAATCTTTATAATCACCCTATGAGGTAGGCATCATTATTATTGTTATCATCATTATTTACACTGTGCAGATGAGGAAACTGAGGCACAGAGAGGGTAAGTTGCCCAAGGTCATACAGCCGGTAAGTGATGGAGCTGAGATCTGCACCCACGCAGGCTCGATTCAGAGTTTATGCTCTTAACCACTCAGAATCCCCTCTCTCTGCTGAGAATATATTCCAGAGGAATCTGTCTCTGTCCAGGGTTCCTTGCAAAGTGACATTTGGGGTGAGATTTGAAGCAGGAGGAGGACATGTTAACTAACAAAGAGGGAAAGATCATTTCAGGTAGAAGGAACAGCTTATGCAAAGTTCCCATGGCCAGGTGGAGAATGGCACGGAAGACTGGGAGGTGGCCAGTGAATCTGGGTGTGCAATGACACCAGGGGGTGACCTGGAACCAAATCTTTCAGGGCCTTAGGCCATACTAAGGATTTTTTTTGTCCTTTATCCTCTGGAAAATGGGAATGAATGAAAAGGTGGTAAGCAATCAGATTTACCTCTTGCCAAAGGTTGCTGCGAATCTGAAAGTCCCAGGACCTAACAGGTTGGAGATGTTTACGGGATGATGATAATGGTGATGGCCGTAATGATGGCGATGGCAACAGTAGAAATCGTAACAACTATTTATTGAGTGCTTATTCAAGGGTAGGGACCTGCTACATCCTTTATTAGCAGTAATCTCACTCAATTCCCATGACCACCTCCTATGAGATTAGCAATAGCGTTACACCCATTTTACAGATGGGTGCTCTGAAGCTTGGAGAAATTCAGCAGTTGGTTGGCATTATGTGGATAGTTCCTAGCAGGACCAGTTATTGAACCCAGACCTGTCTGATTCCAGACGTTGGCTTTTACCCACGATGATGACTTATTGTTCCTTGAGAAGAGAGGAGGAGAGACATTTGGGACCTCTCGGCTCATGGTCATTAGGACTTAGATGCCAGCGCGCTAGGGGCTTTTCATCATGTACTATCTCATTTAATTCTCATGACAACCAGGTGAGTTATTGGCCCCATTGTATCGATTAGGAAATGGAGGCAGATAAATTGCCCAAGGTCACACAGTTCAGAGTCTGGATTTTCACCCAGGTCATCAGGCTTCAAGAAAAACAGGGGTTAGTTCCCTAAAGAAACTTCCTTGACTCTCTCTGTTCTGAATCCCCAGGCTTTAAGGCTCCGCCCTTTGACAGAGGCATTTGGCTGCCCACCC
Organism: Pteropus alecto; assembly: GCF_000325575.1. NCBI lineage: Eukaryota > Metazoa > Chordata > Mammalia > Chiroptera > Pteropodidae > Pteropus > Pteropus alecto. The sequence goes on along the minus strand of NW_006436812.1, from coordinate 2,621,047 downwards.
GACTGTTATCCCCACACCACGTCCCTGCTGCAGACTTCCACTGTTTTAAAGTGTCGAGCGATCACGTTGTTAAATGCAAGCAGGACCCTACCCTGCCCTACAGGCTGTGTCTTGATTTATCTTGATGAGTCTCTAATGCAAGCCTTGTGATAGGCACAGGTGTTAAGCATTAAAAAAAGGCGGGTGTGACTTTATTCTGGCCAATGAGATGTGAGGAAAAGTCTGCTGGGTGGCGGGTATGGGGAAAGTTGTTCCTGGTTTTAGGGAAGAACTCCAAGCTTCTCTCTAGCTGAATTAACCAACTTTCCTCTCGATTTCTTGTTCCACAGTCTTAATCAGTTTTTCTACACTTAACCATTGGAGTTCATGGTATTGTTACTTGAGGCCCAAAGTATCCTAAATGATACATTCTTTTTTTTGGATTAATCCCCACTGACCTTTGAGGGAGGGAGGAGAGAGGAGCAAGATGAGGGGGGAAGTGAGCCAGGGATTTAAGAGCAGATGAAATGAAGGGGGTTTAAGAGCTCTCCTTGCCCTTTAAGCTGTAGGGTTTGGTGGAACTGACCTTGTTTCACTCCTGCTATTTTTGAAGTATAATGGTGCTTTCCCCGCCTGAGCTAATCTGGGCTCTGGTTCCCTAAATTCCCCAGCTTGCTTCCTCTGTGTTCCCAGGGAGGACGCCTGTCTCTCCAAAGGATGCCTCTTTTACGGTTCTAAAAGCTGATGCTGGCTGATCTGGAAATTTCCAGATCTTTGATTCTTTTAAAAGGAGCTGTGAGGAATGTTGTCCATTCAGCAGTGAAAGAATTGATAGATCAATTCTCACTGTTGCCACATGGTCACTGAAGACACAAGGTGCACACGGCATCACAGAGACTCACAGTGCATCCTGACCCTGGCGTCTGGGAAAATGGTTCCGTTTTCCCCCAGTCATTCAGGGCTGGAACTCTGAGAGCTCTATCCCTTGGACAATGAACCAGGATGATCGGTAGCAGTTTGAGATGAGGTACCAAATGCTCGATCTGTGCTGACCCCCTAGTTGGAAGCCAGGAGGAAGCCCAGTGTCCACATGGTCATGGGGTAGCTGTGTCCTTCAGTGACTTCTTTCTGGGGTTGTGGGGGATGTTCTGACAGAGCTTAGATCCGCTGACTTTTTCCAAGTTTCAAGAAGCTCACTCTTTGGACTCTAAACTATTTAGGAGGCAAAGAAAGACAACAAAATACCTGTTTATGGGCCCCAGAAATTCAATGGGAGGTCTGAGGAATTCGTAGTCTTCCTTTAAGATTCCGCCAGGAGCCTTCCTCTGCCCTCTCTTTACAGCAGGACTAGGGACTGTCTTTTATCTTTACAGAGGTAATTGCACGAATAGCCCTAGTTAGTCACTCTTCTCTGCATCCATGTGTTCTGCCATGTAACCTTGCCGTCCCCTCCCACGCTGAATCTGGGGAGAACCATGTGGCTTGATTTGATCAACAGCCCAAGGCAGAAACAATGATGTCCCGATTCTGATCCTAGACCTCAAGAGGTCCTGCATGTTTTCACTTGCTCTCTTCGAACTGCTGCCTTCACCGCAAGAACATGTCTGCACCAGTGGCTGGTTACAGGAAGTAGAGACAAAGGATGAGGAACAAGGACATATCCAGCTGAGGCCAGCATAGACTAACCAAAAGTTGACCAACCCCAGACATGTGAGCCAACCCAGGTGAGAAGGCAAAGCCATCTATCTGGTCAACTGAGGCCAGCATAGACTAACCAAAAGTTGACCAACTCAGGTGAGAAGGCAAAGCCATCTGGTCAACCCCCTGGTGGAGCTCAGCTGTGTGAGCAGTAAACCCTTTGAGTCGAATGTCACTGAGGTTTTGGTGTTTATTACACAGCATTACTATGGCAATAAATACCAGATACAAGCCATGTCAGCATTCATCATATTGTTTGGACACAGTTTTAGTTTGTCATCTCTGCAAAACCGTAAACTTTTTGCAGTCAAGGAGATAAAATCAATGATGATGGTGATGATGCTGGTGCTGATGGTGGCGATGAGGTGATGGCGATGATGTATTATTATACTTACCACACTAAGTGATTTATCACAATCATCGCGGCAGCCCCATGGGATGGAAACTGTTATTGTCTCCACTTTACCGATACGGGAACTGAGGCTTAGATCGATGCGCAGTGAGCCCAAGGTCACATGACTTGTACACGTCTCAGTACCCTGAGCACTAAACACAGCGGTAAGCACAGAGTCAATGCTCAAACGTGTGTTGGGTAAATAAGTAACTATACTTCGAACTGTGTTTAGTTGAATAAGCCTGAAGCAGATTAAAGTAAAATAGTGCATCTGCCTTAAATGAATGTAAGTAAAAAGGATAACTTTCTCTACTTCTCCAATCTTTAGCTTCTGCCTCTTCGTGCAGTGAACGCTTAACACCTAATGCTTGTCCATTTTGCTTCATTCCTTGATAATACATTAGCACTAACCATTGGATTATTGTTACAAACAAGAAAACATACCCTGTTGTGTGTGTGTTTTTAACAACACTATCAATCAGGTTTGCCTTATTTCGAAATCTAATTCAATTACAGAGAAACTATACCTTGTGGGCGATTAAACTGTAAATTGTGGGTGTCCTCTGGGTGATTAGATTACTAAATATGTTCCCTGCCATAACTTACCTCTGTCCCTATTGTATATTGTCTATGCCTCTTCAAGGGTGGGAGCATTCCAGCTGACGTGCACCACACTGAAGGATATTTATGGCGCATCTCAAACTCAGAATGTCTTCTTCAAGGGGATACCAATGCATCATGCACACTCTTAAAACTTATTATGCTTTTTTGTAAGTGGAAAAGCCCACTTGACAAATCTCTCTCTTTTCTCTTGCCAGTGCTCAGGTATTGGAGCACAGAATTATGAAATGTGACCTTTCTTGTTTTCCACAAAAATAATCTCCATGCTGTCTCTTCTAGGTCAGGGCATGAAGGCTAAAGGCCTTGCCTTCTCTATGATGAGTTTCTCAGGAAAGCAGACAGTATGCTGAGGCTGAGCCTTTGAGATGCCTGTGCCTGCATGAGAAATTTCAGCTGCTAGTAGGCATGCTGGTTCCTGGGGCTTCCTTTCACTGGCCCAAGGCAAACAGCGAAGGAAGGGATTTGATTTCATTCACTGACTCATTGTTTTTTTAACAAATATTTATTGAGTGGTGCAGTGTGCCCAGGCCACTTAAGAACTGTAACAACATAGCTGTATTTGTCTAGTTCTTCACAGCTTATAAAGCATCTTTCTAATAATTCTCATTTGCTCCTCATAAAAATCTCATGAAGGAAGCAGGGCGGGAATAATCGTGGTACTTTTCCATTGCCAGCGATGTTAGGCATGAATTTAGCAATTATTATATACTAGGGATTACATTAAACACTTCACAAATGAAGCTTCTGAAGTGGGTGCTATTATAGGGCTTTTTTTTTTTTAAATATGAAGAAACCGAGACTCAAGGAAGCTCAATGACTTGTTCAAGATCATACTACTACTATTAAGTGGCAGATCTTGGGTTCAAACGCAGGGCTCTCTGCCCTCTAC
>NW_006436812.1:2605041-2617450 GCF_000325575.1 Pteropus alecto | reverse complement strand
CCCCCCACCCCACTCCAAGTCCACGCCCTTAATCATTGAGCAGCCTGCCTCCCAGCAGTAGAGCTTGGGTTAGCTGTTTTCAGATGTGGCTCTTCCCTCGACACTAGAATGATCTCAGGAATTCATCTTGTATTAGCAGCAGCAAACTCTTAAATCCTCACATTTCACTTCTGTTTTCTTGATTGGTTATTAGAAACCCCTGGAGTTAGTATTCTCTCTCAGATGGTCAGAGAGCCCAGGAAAAGAACCCAAATTTCTGAGACTTTCATGAGTCCAACAGAAAAGCAGAAATTCAAAATAAGAACAATAATTTAAAATATCTCTTAATTTCTTAATGTGGTTGTTTTCAAAAAGAGATTTATTTCTTGGATGACACAGAGTTTGGTTATTCTACACGTTTATCTATGCACATCCACTTTTGCTGGACTAGCTCTACAAGGCAAGCTTTTTAACAACTTGGTAGCTATTAATAACGACAATTCTTCGTGTTTGCAAAGAGACTTGCTACTTAAAGAACCTCCCACAATCAGTATTTTATTTGATCCTCCCATTTTTACCCATTTAAAGTGTATGATTCAGTAGTTTTTAGTAGATCCACATGGTTGGACAACCATCACCTCAATTAATTTTAGAAAATTTTTATCGCCCCCAAAAGAAACCCTATACCTATTAAGCAGTCACTCCCCATTCCTCCCTGCTCCCAGCTCCAGGCAACCACTAATTTACTCTCTGACTCTATAGAATTGCCTATTCTGGATGCTTCATATAAATGGAATTATATAATAGTAGTCTTTTTATGACTGGGTTCTTTCATTTAGCATAATTTTTTTCAAAATTCCTTCATTTTGTAGCCTATATCAATACTTCATTCTTTTCATTGCTGAAGAAGTTTCTATAGTGTGCCTCTACCACGCTTTATCCATTTGTCAGTCGATATACGTTTAGGTTGTTTCTACTTTTTGGCTCATGAATTAGGCTGCTGTAAACATCTGTGGACAAATTTTTGCATGAACACATGCTTTCATTTCTCTTGGGTATGTATTTAGGAGTGCAATTGCTGGGCCATATGCTGAGTATATGTGTACGATTTTGTTTTAACAATTTGGAGAACTGATGAATTGTTCTCCAAAGTAGCTGCACTATTACATTCTCATTCCCACTAGCAAGAATGAGGGTTCCAAGTTTTCTGCATCTTTGCCAACACTGGTTACGTTTTTTCTTATTTTTCAATTACATTTGACATTCAATATTTTTTTTATATTAGTTTCAGGTGTAGAGCATAGTGGTTGGAAATTTATTTAATTTACGAAGCGATCCCTGATAAGTCTAGGACCCACCTGGCACCACACATAGTTATTATAGTATTATTGACTATCTTCCTGTGCTGCGCTTTACATTTCCGTGGCTGTTTTGTAAATATCAATTTGTACTTCTTAATCCCTTCAGTTTTTTCAACCGACCCTCCAACTCCCGTCCTGTCTGGCAACCAGCAGTTTGTTCTCTGTATCAGTGAGCCTGTTTCTGTTTTATTTGTTCATTTTCTATGCATTCTGATGGGTGAGAAGTAGTGTCCTGTTTTGGTTTTGATTTGCATTTCCAAATGATTAATGATGCTGAACATTTTTTTTTTTGCATGCTTATTGGTCATTCGTAGATCTTCTTTGGAGAAATGTCTAGGTTTTTTTTTGTCAATGTTTAAACTGGGTTATTTATCTTTTAAATATCGAGTTGTAAGACTTCTTAATATATTCCGGATACGAGTCCTTTATCAAATTATGATCTTCAAATATTTTCTTCCATGCTGTGTGTTGTCTTTTAGCTTTCATGATGGTATCATTTCCGGTACAAAGTTTTAAATTTCTATGAATTTCAGTTTATCTGTTTTTCTTTTGTAGCTTGTGCTTTTATTGTCACATCTAACAAGTCTTTTCACCTCACCGAAATCATGAAGATTTACTCCTGCATTTTTCCCCTAAGAGTTTTCTGTAGTTTTAGCTCTTACCTTTAGGTCAATGACCCCCGTTGAGTTAATTTTTGTGGATGGCGAAAGGAGGTCCAACTTCATTCTTTTGCATTTGAATACCTGGTTGGTTCAACATCATTTGTTGAAAAGACTGTCTTTCCCCAAGAGTTATCTTGATACTCTTGTCAAAATCGATTGATCATAAACATAAGAGTTCATTTCTGGATTCTCAATTATATTCCATTGATCTCTACATGTCAATTCTTATGCCAGTACCACACTGTCTTACTTACTGTAGCTTTGTAGAAAGATTTGAAATTGGAGGTGTTAGTCCTCCAAATTTGTTCTTTATTTTCAAGATTGTTTTGGATATTCTGGGTCCTCTGTATTTCTTCATGAATTTTAGGATCATCTTGTCAATTTCTGAAAAGAAAAAGGCAACTGCAAGATTCACTGGGATTGTGTTGAATCTATAGACGAATCTAGAGGTTATTTTTATCTTAATAGTGCTATGAATGTAACTTCCAGTCTATGAATGTAGAATGGTTTTTCATTTATTTAGGTATTCTCTTAAAAATTTTGTACGTCTCAAGTTTATTCCTAAGTATTTTATTCCTTTTGATGTTATTATAAATAGAAATGTTTTCTTAATTTCATTTTCAGATCGTTCATTGCTAGTGTAAAGTAATACAGTTGGTTTTTACATACTGATCTTGTACCGTGCAACCTTGCTGAACTTGCTTATTAGTCCTGTGTGTGTGTGTGTGTGGGGGGGGGGTTCCTTACGCTTTTCTATACACAAGATCTTGTCATTTGCAGATAGTAGTAGTTCTACTTCTTCTTTTCCAATCTAGATGCCTCTTATTTCTTTTCCTTGCCTAATCGCTCCTGCTTGAACTTACAGTATAAAAGTGAATAGAAGCGTCTCGAGCAAACATCTTGCCTTGTTCCTGATCTTAGGGAGAAGGCTCAGTCTTTCTCCATCAAATGTGATGTTGGCTGTATGTTTTTTGTAGATTTCCTTTATCAGTGTGAAAAAGTTGCCTTCTATTCCTAGGTTGTTGAGCATTTTTATCATGAAAAGTCATTGGGTTTTACCAAATGCTTTTTCTGCATCTGTTGAGATGATCGTGCCATTTTTGTCCTTTATTTTATTAGCTGCCCACTTTTGTTTGTTGTGCTCTCAATTGTCTAACCTGTTCCAACCCTGCCCATGAGAACTTTGCAAAGTGCCTGCAGCTGGAACATCCCAACACTAAAATTCCAAACAAGTCAAGTGCAAGGCTCACTGCTTTCAAACACAGAATGACAAATACACATGATTTTATATCCACTTTTTCTGGGTGCGGGGGACACCTAGGCATGTGATACCTTGACTCTTTTTTTTCTGCATGGGTTGGGTTTTAAGCAGAGACTCACTGTGGAGGAATCAGGAATCTAAGGGTATTGGGCTCTGTTCGCCAAGATGCTTATAGAACCAGGCTGTTCTGCTGACATTCTGTCTTTTGTACAGTTACACTGGATAACATAACCAAGTCCTATAAAATTAAAATCAAGATTGAAATAGGGTTTGTTAATTACAGTATTTAACTGTTGTCATTATTGTTTCCTTAGAGATTAATGAGGTGAGTTATTGTAACATAATTAGGCTACAGTGTATCTAATCTCTTACAAACCCTTGCAATTCACTGTTGTTCCAGTATCGTTTGAAGGTTAATTTCACTTTGCTGGTATGAACTTGGCAATGCACTATCTATTGAAATATGTTTTTAATTATATTTGAAAGTCATTAGTCAAGGGCTCTGCTGGGCTATTCTGCACATGCTTGCTGCTGAGAAGTTTAGATACAATTAGACTCATCGTGGTCATCCATCCCCATGCCCAGGTTCCCTCAGGACATTGAGGGGGATTTACTGACAGATGGTACATGCCACCTGCTCTGGGTCTCAGTCTGGTCTGAGACAGGCATCTGCATTGGTGGGATCCCAATCATTGGTGGAGGAGGTCCCAATCATGGCATTAGGTCTGTGGGTCCAAAGCAGACCCTTAGATGGTCTCATCCTAGCCGTGGACTTCCTCAAACATACCCAGCTCTTTCCTCACTTAAGGGCTTCATGAACACCATTTCATGCTTCGAATATTCCTTACCTGGCTTACTTCTGGTCATTCATCAGGTCTCAGCTTAAATACCACTTTTTCCAAAGAGTCTCCTGGGATCTACCTCTCCCTCCCACTTGTCTTAGCTTCTCCTGGATCAGCTCTTATCTTGCCCTGTGTAACTTAACACCATGTGTCTTAGTCTGATTATCTGTTTAATGTTTTCCTCCTCATAAGGCAGAGACTCTATTTGCTCACTGCCCTCTTCACAAACACATGGCACACGTAGAAAACTCTCAGGTGTGGTGGTTGAACTAATGCTAACCTCTGACAGCTTAACTGGCAAGAGACCCGGCCTCGGCTCTGCATCTCTTCTTCTCACCCTAGTTCCACCCATGCTGAATGGCTGGACCAGGCCTCCTCATCTCCACCTTCCTCCTGCCCCAGTTCACTCATCTGCCACATGGGCAAAGCGCATGACATCTTCCTCACAGAGGATGTCCTGAGATGGCGCAGTGACCACCACAAGGCCAACACTCACCAACCACCATTTTCTTATTTGTCTGCAATACAAGGGTCTTGGCTTGGATGGTGTCTGAGGTCTGACATCTCTAACGTTCATCTGAGATTGACCGGGTGGCTCACAGGAAGCTGTAGAGGAGATGGTGGGGTTGGCAGCCCCATGGGCCGCCTGAATCACAAGTCTGGCGCCAGACTGAGCCTTGCTCCATTGGTTTCTCTAAGGCAAAGCAAGTCCTACATGGGCACCTCTTTAAAGAACTCGAGCCAAGGAAGATGTTTCGCAATGGCTTCCATTAAAAAAAAAATAGATGCTGCTTACGAAAGTGTTCGGAGTAACTAGATTCAGGAAGAGTATTGGTCGATTGTCCCCAGTGTAAGCGAAGACATTGGCATGTGTGTGCACGTGCGTGTGTTTGTGTGTGTGGATGCATGTAGACTGCCCATTATGCGAATTTACTTATTTGCCTCACCCTGTTGGGGAAGAACAAAAAATCATGCTCTTCATTGCACTCCTAAGCTTGTAAAGTCATTTGCTGAAGGGCTCGGTATGATTTGAATAAAAGCTGTTTTTTGGAGCAGTTACCCAAGCAAAGGCCTAGCGACCGGAAAGGGTCTGAAAACAAGGCCTGAGTCCGGGGTAGTTGTCGGAGAGGGTGGGCCGGGGCCCTTGTCCACCCCAAAGGCCCAATGGGATTATGGCCCAAAGCTGGCTGTCAGTGCTGTCTGGGGAGGTGATGCTGGGGTGCAGGTCCGGGGCACCATCGCAGGGGCAGACTGACTCCTGCCTTCATCTTCAGGGAGGCAGAATGGCATGGGGAGTAAAGCAGAAACTCTAGAGCTGGACTGTGGGAATCCGAATCCTGGAAGAACTTCCTGCCTAGCTATGAGAGATGGGGAAGGCATTTGACTTCTCTGAGCTTTCAGTTCCCTCAGATGCAAACCTTAGGGGGCTGTTCTCCCCCTCTGCCATCACCCGGAGGACGGGGTGAGATGATAGGAAGCAAGAGGAGAGGGAAGGGTCTGACGAGCTGTGAGCACCTGCTGAGTGTGTGGCACCATGCTGGATGCTTTGTGTTTTACCTTGTCGAATATTCAGCCCACTTAGGTGGGAGAGATCATCCCCTTCCTAGAGAAAAGGAAAGCTGTTAAGTGCTTCTCTTGCCCTTGACTCTCTCTGGGAAAGTCAGCTCCCATTAAGTTTCACTTGGAGTCTCCGTGGTCCACACCATGTGCGTGGAGTGAAATCAGCACCGTTAACGTGGTGTTGGAAGCAGAACATGTGTAGGCTGGGTTTGGGGGAGGCCAAGCATGGGGAGGTGTCTTTACTCAAACCCTGCCCAATAAGTATGTTCCATGTTGGATGGCGAAACCCAATCTGATCAGTGCTTCCCTCAGGAGGTGCCCGTGCCGAGTGAGAGCAGAGAGCTCCAGCCTTGTCCCCAATACCAAGGAGATATCAGGGGCACCCTTCACAAGGCCAGATACACACTGCGGAGGAGGGCAGTCTGTCAGCCAGGGAGCAGGCCAGGACAGGTCCTTGTGTCGTTAACTACCTCGCCTGTGACGTCTTAAGATAAAGCCCCATCTCCAAGAGCTCTCTGTGGGTCTCTCCCTTGAGCCGCAGAAATGACAACATAATCTTCATTTTTAAAAATTTTAATTTTTTTTTTCAATTACAGTTGCCATTCAACATTATATTAGTTTCAGGTGTACAGCATAGGGTTAGACATTTACACAACTTAACGAAGTGTTCCTACCGATAAATCTAGTGCCCACCTGGCACTATACATAGTTACTACAATATGGTCTCCATTTTCCACACAAGGATGCTTGGAGAGGCAATTTGAGTCCGTAGTCATACAGCTGGCATGTGGCAGAACCATTGGAGCTCCTTGTGGCCTGCTCACGTGTTAGGACCAGTGATGGGGCCAGCTGCCATTACCACCTGGCATAGAGCCTGTGCTTTCCAAGGACGGCACCGCCAGCTGCCTTCTCCCCCATCAGGGCTGGTCCAGATGCCAGGTCTCGAGGTTCTCAGCCTCTTGGCTGGCACTTGGCCCAGTGGGGCTTCTGGGTTTAGCAGGTTAACTGCAGGTAGGAGTTGATTCTCAGCACTGGCTTCATGGCATCTAACCACATGCAAAATTGCATTTCTGAGGCTAGTCACTGAAGGGTCTCTCTTTAAAAAGTAGGACATTCCGTTCCATTGTCTTCTGACCAAACCGGAATCCTGCTTCTCTCAAACTCCTTTTTATTTTCTCCATCTTGTTTTTTTAAAAAAAAGCCCCCCTTTTTTTCCAGGTAAAATAGGTTTCTCTGATTTAAACTTCTTTAGTCCCAGTTTAATTTCCCTTTTCTAACATGCCATATTGGCCTTTGCGAATCAATCAGTTTTGTCATACCAGATCAGATGCCTCCCTGAAATACAGATAAATTGCCCATTATTGAACCATTGTCTCCCAATTCTGGGATGTATTCGGAGAATCTAAACAGATTTGTCAGGCTTGACCTTCTTTTCATGAACCATGCTGTGTGTGACTGGCCCTCTCTAAATAAAATACTGCTGAGTGGCCTCTCCTCAGCTGGGGATATCATCCCCCACCCTGCCTTAGACAATTCTTCCATGACCGAGGGAGCCACCAGCATGCAAGGACCTTGTCCTTCTTTGACCCACTCTCCTCCGATCTGCGGTGGCTCTGCTAGTCGGGCCGGCCCCATGCCTTGAGGTCAGCCAGGGGCAAATCCTCGTCCACATCCCGGAGCCCAGGGAACAGAGGCCAGGAGCAAGCAATCTGCCACTTCATACCTCCCCGTCTGCTTTGCTCTTGACCCAAACACTAGTATTACTATATTATTATAAGGCTCATAACTATAGGGTAGTATTAGCACTACTACTAACTATAGATATTATGATCAATAAGATAATATCGTTGCTCATGTCGTGACACAAGATCATTACAAATACTTGAGTATTATCAACAATAGGAACAGTCACGTGTGCCGTGTGCCACAGTGCCGCTCCCTTTTACGCATCGAGTCTTTTGCTCCTTCTGTCACCTTTGTGACTCAGGTATATTTGTAACAACAGTAGCAACAACAGTAAACGATAGTGATGAAGATGAGAGATATTTGAGCCCTTAATGTGTTCCAGGCATCTGCTAAGTTCTCCCAATAATCCATGCACTGAGTCGCTTACTTCTGCCAAAAACCCGATAACGTAAATACTATATTTGTCATTGTGGTTAAGGAAACTGAGGCTCAAACGGTTTTATAACTTTCCTGAGGGCACACGGGTAGAGACTCATACCCGACCTTGAATTCAAACCTAGATGCGAAGACTGAGTTTGATTTTTCATTTGTTAGGAGCTCTTACATTGAAAGTTCTTAAGTGGAAACTCCAGTGAGCAAAAGTGGGGGGGACTAGATGGGACCTCCATGAGGGTATTTGCATATTTGGAGGGATTCGCTGGCACCTTAGCTCAAGGGAAGGCATCCATGCTGGGTGGAATTCCAAGGTCACCTTCCGTCTGTCCATCCCGGCCAATATTCTATACCTGAAGGACCCCTTCCTGCGGGTACCCAGACACAATACCATCTTTCATCTTAAACCGATGGCAACAAAACAGTGGCAGGGTGGGCTTCACCTACATAGCCCTGGCTCATACCCAGTGTCTCCACTGATGGGCGAGAACCCTGAGATCATCCCAAGACTTCCAGGACCCAGTTGGAGGGCAATGACGCAGATCGAGAACACGCTGTCGCTGAGGGCTGTAACTAAGGGAACATAGCCTTTGGAGACCGGCTGACCTAAATGTGTCACTTGCAAGCTGTGTGTCCTTGAGCCAGTGACTTAGGCTTTCTGAGCTTCAGTCTGTTGGGGATGCTGGTACCTTCCATGGAGATGGATATAAGATAGGAAGCAATTTGGTACTTCGGTAAGTTGGTAATTTGGCAATTTCCCAGTGATTTCGAATATGGGCAGTCTTTGTCTCATGGCACTTCACAGACGTTGCGTTTTTTACAAATTGAAGGCATGACGCTCCGCCAGCAAAATTACGACTGGCTTTATTTGTGATACTTTACGGCGGAGGTGTGGAACCGAACCCACAGCATCTCCAAGGTGTGCCCACATGTGTCTCTAGCTACCAGAAAAAAAAGGCATCACCACGTCTCACACGTCAGCCTCTCCATCAGTTGCCCATTATCTCATCTATCTGCTCAGGTGTTTAATGGAAGCGCCTCTCTCCCGCCGACCCGGGAGTTTAATGACTCCAGAATCCCCCAGCCTGCATCAGTGAGCTGGGTATCCCCTTGCAAGGTAACCTCATTGCAGCCGTGAACACAGTAATATTTTCCCTTTCCTTCATATTCTAATGAATAAATGATATTCCCATTAGTTATTTATCTACTTTTAGAATTTGAATGGAGTTCTACTGATAATTACGGCATTTCACCATTTGATAGGAAATTGGCACCTGGTGCCTAGAGATAATAGCCTAATTCAGCATCTGTGAAATATGGAATTTTCTGCTAATTCCTGCCTTGAAATGTGTAAATCATCAGTGGAGTTGGTTATTAAAATTCAGGAGTTTAAAGACCTGGAGCCAAGGGGGAGCAGCCCTTCGTCATTAAGATTATAGAAACTACAATGACTGCAGACCAAATGCTCTCAGCCCAGGAAGGCTCAGAGCAACTCGGGAGCAAGAAAGCTTCTTGGTAATGTGATTATCTGGGAGACTCAATCTTGCAGAACAGGAGCTAGCCGGCTGTGGGGCGCTTGTTGGAATTGGCAGAGATGAGAGATGGCAGCAAGTCAGAGAGTAAAAGTCACAGGCTTTAGGGTCGGGCAAGTCAGAGCTGGAATTCTAGCTGTGTGTGTGACTTGAGGCCTCTCTGAGTCTCTGATTCTGTGCCAGTAAATTGAAAACAAACAAACAAACAAACAATCAAACATTTTTCAGCAATGAATAAACAAACAAATATTTTTTGGCAGAGATGAGAGATGGCAGCAAGTCAGAGAGTAAAAGTCACAGGCTTTAGGGTCGGGCAAGTCAGAGCTGGAATTCTAGCTGTGTGTGTGACTTGAGGCCTCTCTGAGTCTCTGATTCTGTGCCAGTAAATTGAAAACAAACAAACAAACAAACAAACAAACATTTTTCAGCAATGAATAAACAAACAAACAAATATTTTTCAGCAATGAATAACTACTTTCCATATAACCTTTAAATTAACCTAAGATCAAACCTAGACATTGCTCATCCATTTATTTAATTTCCTACAACTTACCTGTGTAGCAGACACTGTGCTGGGATCTGGAGGTATACTGGGGAGCAAAGCCACATTTATTCTCTAACCTCATGGAGGTTATTCACAAAACGTGGATTCTCAGTCTTCAAAGATGTCTCCATTGATCTTGAATGAATGTAAAAACCCAGAAGGGAAAATAAACAAATTGTGTTATTCTCTCTTACTGAGGGGAATGCCTGCCTGCAATCTGCATCTAAGAAGTTGACTTGGGGAGCTTTTGGGGGTGATGGAAATATTCCATGTTTTGATTGTGATGGTGTTTTATAGCGCTATATATATGTTTGTTTAAAACTCATCAACCATACCCTTAAAAAAGGGTCCATTATACTTTATGTAGATTACGGCTTGATAAACCTGACTTTGAAAACAAATTAAAAAATGCCCTCTTTTGAAACGAAACTGGCAGTGTGATGTACTGTAGTAGTTGCTAAGACTAAAGATTTCACTGACCAGGAATTCTAAGTTTGAAAAAGATGCCTTGGACTAACATAAGGTTTCTAGCCTTGCACTTTGGCACGTGAAAATACACACACACTTCCACTGCCACCGACTGTCACAGAGAGCTTGGAAACTGTGCTGTGGGTGAGCCTAACCCTCTGTCGGCAGCAGTTAAGAAAGTCTCCTAGGGAGGCCAATGGTCATAATTACTCACGTTTTCAGCGAATCTGAAGATCAACTGCAATGCGAGATGGGCTCTCCCGTCCCCCAGCCCTAACATGTCTTTTCAAGCAGCAATGTGGTCCCTAGAATCGCTGCAGCAAGGTAGCTGTGCTCAGGCCTAGGTCATTTCCTTTTAGTTGATTTAGTTTCAGGGCTCAGAAGGTGTTTGAACTCAGCAGGTTGCTTAATGCCCAAGGTCAGCCCTCAGGATGTACCCTCGTCCAACGGCACAGACCCCCTCTCTAGAACTCCTCCCTCCTCCCTTCCGTTCTCTCTGCCTCTCATCCCCTCTTTCTCCCTCTTTCCCATTCTGACTCTTCCTTCTCAACTCTATCTGCACTAATCTTTCCCTGTGTACTTCTCTGGGGAAGCTGTTTACCACTGGAAAGAACTCCTGCCTCCTCAACCCCTGCCTGGTTTAATGTCCTCCTCGGCTGCTGGGGCATGCTGGTAGGTGACTCCTCTAGTCAAAGAGCATACGCTTTAATCCCCAGTGGAACCCGATTTCCACTGAGCCCCATGGAGTCTTGCCGTTGCAAAAGAAACCCTGAGTGAGGAGATGAGGTAGTATCAGCTTTTGCTCTTCAGATGAATTTATAATCTTGCTTACGTCCATTGAACTCAGAGCCTGGTAAATGAGATGCAAGATGCACTTGGCTGACGTTTTCCTCTTTGGGGGCCAAGGATCCAAACCTGCATGTGGAAAGCCCTGGGATGACTTTATATCCTAACTTCCATCCTGAACAGTGACCTCGTGCAAGGCAAGGTTACTATTCTCGCAACCCCAGGACTTAGTGTAGGATTTAGCATGCGATGGATGTGCAGTTGTACTTGGTTGAACCAAACTAATTACAAAGAATGAGGAAAGAGAAAGAAAGAAGACAGCCCCAAGGAAGACAGACCATGAAAAGCATGCATCACCCACAGCGGTAGGAATGGGGGGTGGGGAGCCATTTCTTGCAATAATAGAGTTGTCTAGTTGTCCTTCATTCTTTGGTTCCTACACCCGACGCTTCTGTGGTCACAGAGATATCGGCTTGGCTTAGAAAATGTTAGATGATATCACATCTCAACTCCCTCCTCACAGATAGCAGAGGTGCCTCACAGCCTTGGCATTAGAGAGCATTTTGACTCTCTTTAAGCAGCTTTCTCTCTCCCAGGCCACCTGAGGACATCTTTCCTGCCCGCTCCTTTGTGATTTCCTTCTCTCTTCCCAACCTCCACTCCTCTCCCGCTCTGACCGCTAAGCACAACCGCGTCTGCTGCTTGAGTGGAGGAGGACTTAGTCGTGAGTGCTGTGGGAACATGCACGAACCTTGTTCGGGGAACTGTGTCCACGTTCGTTCCCTGTGTGTGCACCTGACAGGTGAAGGCGTGGGCGTGCACGTGCGTGCTCTCTAAGGCTGGGATGTTACAGCGAGCTTCCTGCATGCAGAGGGAACAGGGACAACGGTGTGCTCAGCCTTATTGCCCACAGAGAGATTCTAGCATCCACGATCTCATTCATTTCCCTTAATTACCAGCTATGATGATGGAGATGGACCGTGTGGTTACTTATACTCCAGTGGAGTGGCTTTTCACCCCTTTGCTGCAAGGCTGGTCACCCAGCACTCTGCTCCCTACCCATGTCATGCAGGGATAAGGTAAACTCAGCGTCCAGGAGAGATGCCGCGGTCTATGTTTTGGGAAGTTAGGGCGACAGGGCTTTGAAATTCTCGGCTGTCTTCTTTGTTTTAGAATCAGACACGTCACTATCTATAGCAACACTCCCCGCGATCCTTTTCACTTTCCTAAAAGTGCACCAGAGTAGCACTGCAGGGAGGTGTGATTCAGCCACCCACGACCATATGGGGCTGCTTC
>NW_006436812.1:2579570-2605004 GCF_000325575.1 Pteropus alecto | reverse complement strand
CAGTGAGAGAAGGACTGTGCCACCCCATTTCCTAGATGCCCTCGAGGTAGCAAGGGAGGGCATTCGAACCCTGTGCGAAGAGTCCAAGATGAAGGCAGCAGAGATTATAAAAAATATTTTCTAAATTTATTTTTAAACACACTCTGTATCTCTCTGCGTTTTCCTGTGCCAGTGTCTCTCTCTGACCGTCTGTCTCTGTCTCTTTCTGCCTCTTTCTGCCCCCTCCCCTTTCTCCATCTGGATGTGTCTGTCTCTTTGTATCTCTGCTTTTCTCTCCATCTGTTTGCGTGTCTGTGAATCTGTCTTCCTCTCTCTCTCTCTCTCTCTCTCTCCTCTCTTTTTCCTTCCCTCCCTTCCTCCCTCCCTCTGTCTTCTGTCTCCTTCTCCTCCTCAATTTCTCTCTCTCCCCATGTTTCACTCTCTGATTCCATCCTAGTCTCCCTCTTTTCTCAGGCACTTCCCTGGTAAAACAGGGCTGACAGTAATGGAGATCTCGCATTTCCCACAGTTTACTTGGGCTCCATGTAAGAAGCCATGGGTCTTCTTTTCACTGGCTATCTTCCTTCAGCAAGCGGTGTCATCACACAGATCTGTTCCATTAAAATATATTTTGGCTTCACACTGCTTAGTCCCACCCATGCTCTACAATTTCCACATTATCCTGCCCCTCTTTGGCAAACTCCTTATCCTATTTTTTGCATGTCAGTAAATCTATGTTTCTCACTAAGTGAAGGGCGCTTGAGGTTTTCCTTTCTATCCAAAATTTCCTTTATGGAGAGCTCGAGCTTGTGATGATAGCTGCAGAACTCTGTGAACAACCTGAACCCCCCTGACTGTACACTTTAAATGAACGACATGTAGGGAATGTGAACTATATCTCCATAAAGCTTTTTTTTTTTTTTCCCCCAAAGCAAATCTAAAGGAGATATAAAGCACCTTCCAGTGTTTTTTAGTCCAGCTTCACATTCTCCGCTGGGACATTTGAATTTTGGGGATGGGAGAATTTATTTATTACTCTATATAAATGCATCACAGTGAAATACCAATCATTAGCCTCTGCTGAAATCAGCCGGCTAATCTAAACCTTGGCTAGAGGGGTCTCGTGAATGTCAGTGTTGAAGCAGAAAATAAGGGAAGATGGATGAACTCGTAGTAGGATCAGCTCTTCATGGGTTTTCTTCTCTCTGATGGCAACAGACTAATTTCTACTTCTGCCCCAGGGCTTAGCACAAATACCCTTCCTCCAGAAAGCCTTTCCTGAACCCAAGTTTAGCGAAAGCTCCTTTTTTTTGCTGCGGTCCCCACACATCCTGAAATTTTAACAACTGTCATGCTGTGTTGTCCTTCCTGGTTTAAGTATATGTCTTCTCCATTGAACCGTAAGCTCCTCCAATGTGGGAATTAGATCTTTTTTGCACTTAGTAGGTATGAAATAGTTGTTTGGGCAAGGGGAGCTTAAAGAAAGGGAAGAAGGAAGGAATGAATGAACAAACGAATAAGGGAGACTTGGTGTCCAATATGGACATTAAGCTGATCCCAATCAAACATTCAACATCCAACCCATGTTTGCCGAGCACGGGTATACGGTGTTGTATGTGCTTGACACTGTTCCAGGCACGGGGGTGGGGATGGGGGGGAACCAGCAGCGACAAAACAGACAAGAATCCCTGCCATCATGGAGCCGCATTCCAGCAGCGGAAAGAAACTGATGATAAAAAAAAAGAATAACTCAGGAAATCGTATGAACTATGAGAAAGTGGTAAGTGTCATAGAAAAACAAAAAGTGAGGCATGCTGGTGAGGGACATGTGACATTTGCTAAATATTATTCCTTGGTCTTTACCGGCCTGACACCTGTGGAGAAATGGAAGTTTAATGTAGAGGGGGAGAAAACTGGAGAACTTTCTACAGGACAGAGATAGATATAATGATCACGCTTTGGTGTTTTCTGTGCCTCCTAAGACGGTGGAGGCAAGATGAGGCGGAGCTGCCGAGGCCTCCCTCCTGGAGGCGGGAGGGAGTGTGTGGCCAGCCCTGGGAGGGGTCGCTGCTGCCCAGCTTCTCTCTTTGAACTTGGTATTTTTCCACAGCAAACAGAAGCCTAAAGCTGGTTGGCAGTGGAGCCACATCCTGAGGGTAGCGAGGGCAGAGCAGCCGGCCATGGGGAGCCAGGCTGGCGGGAGGGAAGCAGACACGTGGAGGAAGAGGCTGATTTTCAGGGCTTCGCAGTCTGGGGGCTCCCCAGAGAGTCAGGGCCAGTGTTAATATTCACCAGGTGCCCCAGCAATCAATCATCGGAAGCGAGAGAAGAGCAGGGCAGCAGGTCACCGAACGTGGCGTGATCCCCAGAGATCCGGCAGGGAGCTCTGCCAGACACGTGCACATCACAGCCCCCGAGACACAGTGGCCGGCCACAGACAATCATGATCATGACGACAACAGCATTAGCCAGCACCGACTGAGGACTTGCTTGTCGGACACTGCATGCTCGCGCGCACACACACACGAGCGCACGCACACACACACACACCCCATTATGTAGATGATCTCACTCATCCTCATTACAAAACCATGAATCATTCTGTGAAATAGGATTCGTTGGGTTACAAGTAACCGAAAAACAAACCCAAAAAGACGAGATGCAGAAAGGGAACTTTTCAACTCATGCAACTGAAAAATCCAGGAGTATCTGGTTCCAGGCATGGCTGGATCCGAGACTTAAACAATGTTATAGGGTTCAGTCTATTCCCTGATCTCTTGACTCTGCTTTCCGTTTCTTGGTACCAGAGGCAGACAGATTGTCATGGTGCAAACAGGCTACAGCTACTCCACACACATTTTTTAAAGGTGAAGTGCATCAAAAAAGAAAAGTATCTTTTCCTGTCTCCAAAGTTTCGATAAGTCTCTTGGCTTCTCATTGGCTCAGATGAGGATCACGTGCTCATCCTTGGCTTCTCATTGGCTCAGATGGAGATCATGTGCTCATCCTTGAAAAGATTATGGCGGCCAAGGGACGTGTCTGCTTACATGTGCTACCCTGGAATGAGGGGTAGACAGACAATCATAATGAGTTGAAATGAGTTGAGCATCATAATGCTCAAATAAACATTAGAGGAGGTGCTGAAAATAGGTGAATGAGGACAGGTGGTAAAAAATAAAAAATGCCCATGCCTTGGTGCTATTATCACCTCCCCTTTGTAGATGGGGAAACTGAGGCTTGGAAAGGTGGAGGCGCTTGTCCAAGCAAGACAGTGGCGGAGCTGGGGCAGTAGCCCAACGTCATCTCGGTCCCTCTTCCCCCACTCTCGGTCCCTCTTCCCCCACGACCAGCTCCAAGCAAGACAGTGGCGGAGCTGGGGCAGTAGCCTAACATCATCTGTGGCCACTCTCGGTCCCTCTTCCCCCACGACCAGTGCCTCACCTCCCACTGCTTGCTCCTGTCCCCTCCCTCTTTCCCGATCTGTCCTTGGAGCTGCCAAGTCACTCCAGGACACCCGAGTGAACATTAGGGTCGCCCTGAAGACAGCAGGGGTTGTCGCGAGGCCACAGGCCCATCAATCCTGTCAGCTTCAGAGGGCCATTCCCAAGGCAAAGGGTCATTGATATCATCATCTCCATCTTCTTGAATGCTAATTACTTTTTTTCCCACGTCAACATAAAAATCATCTTAAATGTCCTCATTAAAGTGGATGTAATTTCTGACCACAGAATCATCAACTCAGCCTGGGAAAGACTTTCAGGGGAGAAAATTGTTCTCTGAGCCACAGTGGCAATTCCGAGTGATTTAGAATATCAAGTTTGTATGATTTTTAATCATTAAAGGAGATGTAAAAACATATTTTATACACAATCTTTTATCTTACACTTATTTTTATATTTCTCTATAACGATTTATTGCGATGCATATATCACCATTACATCAGACATTTATGGCTCCATTAAAATTCAATGCCACCATAAATTTGGGCCGGTTAAAGTGGTGACATTTGTAACAGCTTCCACAAGGACATATTTTATATGTAAAGTGAAACTTTGAGAAGAAACTTTTTGTTAAAGGAAAAAAAAAAACCATGCAGGGTCAGAAAGGGATATAAGATTTTCCTGCTCTCTGAAACACCTAATGCCTATCCTAATACCCTTCCTATTAAGGAGCTAGACTTTTGCTAAATACCAGGTGTGCTATTTCCAGTATTTAGGGATTAATGGGAATCATACGGTAATGCTGCCAATGACTAGAAGTACTCCGTTCTGCCCAATCCTTCGGCACCTGATGCGTGGGAGAATTTCAGAAGTAAGGGAAAATATTAAATCAGACTTTTAAACAATAATGAGAGGTTTTCTGGTTCTGGAGCATAAGGATTTTGGGGGAGTAATAGGGTGAGGGGCTATGGTTTTCTATTATTTGGTCCAAGATGGTGAGTATTTCTTCTGGGAAACTTGAGATTCTCTGTCTCCGTCTCTCTCTGTCTCTCTGTCTCTGTCTCTGTCTCTCTTTTTTCTCTCTCTCTCCCCCAACCCATCAAAAGGTATTAGAACAGCTTTTGTGAGCTCAGTGCTTTTACAGATGATTTGAAAAGTAAAAGTGGGGATATATTTCTCATTCTAAAGGAGCCTACTTATACTGGGATGCTCTCAAAGGAGAGGAACAAGTCCTGACCACTTCCACATCCACAGGGGCCCTAAGAATATCAGACACACTGTGTGTGTGTGTGTGTGTGTGTGTGTGTGTGTGTGTGTGTGTGTGTATTCACCAACACTCTATTCAACTCACTGGAACTGTTGGACAAGGTGTCCACATAGGAAGCTTTGGGCAGTCAGTGCTCAGCTGGTCACAACTGAGTGTCCACTTGTACAGGACAGAAAAGAGATCTTATATGACTTCAAAGAAAGAGAAGCGAGGGCCTGTGTGAGCTTGAGAGGGGTTGTGGAAGAGGAAGGGTTCAGGTACATATAACTTGACTACTCCCAAAAGTAGGACAAAGAGTTGTCTAGCCTGAAAGAACACGGTGGGCTGAGTAAGAGCAACTTCATGGACTTCCTATGGAGAAAGACCACCTGGCTGAGGGGTGGGATAACGCTCAAGTTGAGTTTACTCAGCAGCAGCATCTGTATCACAACAACAAGGGCAACAAACACTTAATGAGCACATGTTGTGTCAGGTAGGACGCATGCTACGCACAGCAATAAAGATAGCATCAAGATAGGAAAGAATTATTTCCACCTAGCATTAGCTTGGTTTGCTTCTACGTGCCTTTCTCAGACGGACTCATTTTAATTCTGGCAACTAACCTAAAGGTGGGTATTCTGCTGTATTCTGGCTGGAGAGAACGGAGAAAGGAAGTAGATATGCAGGTGATAGACACAGTCTCTATTTCTCCAGGAGTGTCTCTGCTCACATGAAGAAATAGAAGCTGGAATCCTCATGTCTCAGGGGTACATTTAATTGGAATATTGGATGGGTAGCTTTTTTTTTTTTTCCTGAGTTTTTACTGATTGACGTCACTCGTTGTGGGTTGTAATCACGTGTCACCAGAGGCAATGCCAGTGAGATCAGATGAACCGGAGTTCTCCTAAACCAAATAGCACCTGTCCAGAGCGCGTCCTTTCTGTCTTTCACCTCATTACAAGAGGATCATGACACCTCAGAACTCCGCCATCTAGTAGAGGAGCCCTTAGCCACGTGTCTACCCAGCCCTTGGAACAGGGCTAGGGCCACATATTAAAATGTTAATATTTTTACATATTAAGTAAAACAAAGTATTTAAAGAATAATGTCACCTCTATATTTTGGCTTATTTTGATGTGGCCACTGGAACATTTGAAAGCACATATGTGGTTGCATTTCAGTTTTGTCGACAGGACCTAGCGTGTTTGCATCCTTTCAGTAGAAATGACATATCTTAATAAATAGATGTCTAGAGGGCTCCTCCTTCACCATGTCACCAACTTCTGGGCTGGAAGCCGCTTTAATATAAAACTTTCAACTATATCTAACTGATTACCATGCCCCGCAAACAAGCATTCATATCCCGTAGCCTTTGCTTGTGCTTTGCCCTCTCTCTGGAGTTCTTTCCTGTTACCTCTCACCTTGCTCACCTGGCACACTCCTACATGTTCTTTAAACTCGATCTCAAAAGCCCCCTCCTTCTTGTAGCTAATCTTTAATTAATTACTCTGTTCTCTAGACTCCAACAGAATCTTGAACTCACTTTCTCTGCTGCTGCTCTGATCACCTCGTGTGTTAAGTCATCTGTTCACAAGTCTATCTCCATAGCTGCTGATGGAACCCACTGAGGTCAGGGACTCAGTAATTTCAAGTTCATCTGAGGCGGTGTGGGCTGCTGGA
Source organism: Pteropus alecto (assembly GCF_000325575.1). Taxonomy (NCBI): domain Eukaryota; kingdom Metazoa; phylum Chordata; class Mammalia; order Chiroptera; family Pteropodidae; genus Pteropus; species Pteropus alecto. The sequence goes on along the minus strand of NW_006436812.1, from coordinate 2,598,659 downwards.
GCTGGTTCATACCAAGTCACAAGAGCCGCTTGTACGTCTGTCTTCCCAACCCACATTCAGTAGCTTCATATTGATGACTTGAAAGTGGAGAGTTTACACCACAAGAATTGGCAAACAATGTAAATCAGGGTTTTTGATGGAGTAGGAGGAGAGGAGAGCCAATTGTCAAACATTTATCAGCTCACACTGATATGAAGTAAAATAATAATAATAAAAATAATAAAAGGCTTTTGTCACCTGAATCAGTCTCAGAAAATGGTGGTCATTTGGGGGGATTAGGTGACCCGGATGTGAAGAAATGTCGCTTACTCTCTGATTCAGACAGTTTAAGGGGCTCTCTCTGCAGGCTGCAATATTTAGGCTCTGGTAGAGAGATGATGGATTAGACTGGGTGATTATAAAGTGTTTTTTTCCCAGCTCTGAAATCCACTGATTCTGGGCATTATGCATATCGCTAGCAAGTAATTAACATTAATAATGCCCTACATTTGTGCAGCCCTTATCTTTCTTTTTTCCTTAAAGAGCTTTCATATCCATTATGTCATTTGACACCTCTGTGAAGCAAGTGGGCAGATACCCTCTCCACTGAATAGAGAAGTTAATAAGTCCAGGATCCCAGTGTGGAATTTGCTTAAAATCAAATAGATTTGTACATAGTTGTCCTTGGTCTGAGAGGGGACGGGGACCACAGGGTGAAGGTGAGTCATAATGTCCTCAATCCAGCCAGAACAAACTCTGAGGGTCAGAGGAGGCATGATACTTACCAAAAGCCCCCCTGGATACAGGTAGCAAAGCCTTGCCCGCTGGCCCAGGACTGCATTAAAGATGAAGAACACTTGGTGTTGGTTGTGTCCAGAACAACTAAAACATAGCATACCCATATAGTATCAACTATTCTAATAGAAGAAGAAAACATTATTGATTCAAAAACTGAGAGGGTTTATCCTTGATACCAAACCTCTAAATATTAAAAGCCTTTGAAGTGTTCCTTTCCATTGTCACCATTCACTGGGGCATTGGGCTCTCCTGATCGTGGCTCTGTGCTTTGTAGGAGGTAGTTTGCTTCATGAATCACAGGATCCTTCCTTCCCCCTCTGGTGAGTGACCTCCGAATCACAGATGAGCAGGCATTTTACAAAGATTTCAGAAAAAATGTGTAACTCAGCTCTTTGAATTACCTGTAATATGAGAACATTCTTAGAAGGAGAAGTAATTTGAGTTTTCATGAAACTACTGAGCAATTTAGGCAAGCCTGGATATAGAACTCCATTCGCCCTTCTAATTTGGGTTCATACAATTTTGAGACATACATTGTGTTTCAAAGTACACAAAGAAATAAATTGAGAGAAAAGGAAAATTTGCACAGATCATCGATCCTCAAAGAGTGCATGCTTGTGTGTGTGTGTGTGTGTGAGCTACACTTTTATAATGGCCCTCCTTTGATATAGCTCAGTCCTCATAATGTGCTTATTAAAATTCTAGAAGTAAAGATTTTGGGACCCATAGGTAGAACATTTAAGAGAAAATAAGCTTGGTTGGTGAAAGGTACCTACGAATTCTATTCTTGCACACTTGTTATTATTTTACTGTTTGTTCTCAACACGTTTTTGAATATAATTGTATGGAATGTTGACTGCAGTTTTCACTTGAGAGAGAGTTACAACTCTACTTCCCTGTGGCAGAGCGAATCCCTCCAAATATTAACAGTGGTTTTGCTCCTTTTTCTAAGACCCGTCTAGGACCTATCCTCCAATTGTAGGCTGGAGCCAACTCATACTAGCTGCCAAGAACCAATGGTTAACTTTTAAGGAAATCTGCCAGTTGGTTGATGTCATATTTGCAGCTGAAATTGGCCGTAGTGGGAGTATTTACACCATGGGAACTGGAAAATGCTACAAACCTGTGATTTCCTTTCCCAAGAGAGCTGGTTGTTAAGCATTTACTAGCACACCATTGCTATTTTCTGTATAAGGTACCACTCCATGATGTTATTCACTCTCATTTAATTTTTATATTCATGGACAAATAGACAGCTGTGTTAGGGTCATAGTATTACTAGGAAAACCAAAGACCTGAACCCTGCAGGAAAGCAGGAACAATACAGGATTCTCCACTTATTACCTGTTAACCTCTAGGCATTTGATAATTATCTAACATCAGCATATAGCCTTTCTTTTTATTCCTTTTTCTAATCTATGTTTTTCAAGCTTTAGTGAATATGAGTTAATATACAAATATTGATAATGAAAAGCCACACGTATGCCACTTTATGAAGCATTAGGGGGGTTTTGAGGGTAACTTTGGCCATATGAGCATTTTACTGGAGTTGGCATAATACGGTCGTTAAAGCCAGGGTACCTGGTTTTGAATCCAGGCTCTGCCACACACAAGCTATTCACCTCTCTAAGCTTTAAGTTGGTTGTTAAAGCCAGGATACCTGGTTTTGAATCCAGGCTCTGCCACACACAAGCTACTCACCTCTCTAAGCTTTAATTTCTTCATCAGTAAAATGATGATAATAATGGTACCGTACCTTTAAAGTTCTTATTAAATATATATAAACATATATATAAATATATATGTATGTACGCACACACCATATATATAACATGCTTAGTATTATTCCTTGTACCTAGTTAGATGCCTGTTAGCTATTACTATTATCTGACATACTACTATCTATTATCTAACATATTACTGTGTTAGATGCATGCTAGATGCATGTTAGCTATTACTATTATTATAAAGTAGGGGAGTGTTTTAACTAATGACTGGCAGCTGACTGAGGGTTAGAGTAAATGGGGCCAAGACCGCAAGAGTCTCAGTTAGGATCCCATTGCTTTCGTCCAGCCTGACCCTGTCGAATGGATCATTGATGCCATGTGGCCGTTGTGCATCACATAGACTGATTAAGCCAGTGGCTTTTTCTGAAACTTAGCCTATGGCCTAAAGGGCCTTGGTTGACCATAAAAGAAGACCACTTTCTCCAGTTATCTATTTTGTCGACTTCCATCCCATTCGCTTCAGAGCTGGAGGGTAAAATGAACAAGGGAGAGTGGTAGGGGATGAAGCTAGAGAACAGGCGAGTCTTGGACCTTGGAAAGCCTCAGAGGTCACGGTGAGAGTTTAGATTTTATATTAAGGGCCGTGGAAGGCTATGGAAGAATTGAGGCAGGGGATTCTGCTGTGCTAGGTCCTAGGAGAAATACAAAGATGTAGGTGGCCACAGGGATGCACGGACTCGAAGGGTCCCCTTCATCAGTTGTTATTTAGCCCATGTGAACCCAGCTCTTACATCCACATGAGCAGAAAAGTCTCCTCTTACCTCCTGCTCTGGAGTGGCATGTGAAATGCCATGGGATTGTATGTGGTCTGACAATCATAGGGAAAGGGTGTGCTGACTGTGGGACTTCCTTAGGAAAACTAGAAACCGTCCAGAGAGGTCAATGAGAAAAGATCCACGGCTTCCGTAGGGCCTCTTCCCCTTGCGGTTGCTCGTCCTGGCCTCATTGGGGGACCCTCTTTGCGGTGACGTTTGTCATATCTCCCAAATGCTGTGGCTGGTCTCTTACCTCCTTCCACATCCAGGCTCTGTCTCATGTCCTGGGGCCAATAATAAAGATAAATTTGAAAAGTAATGGATAAAGACCCAGTCCTTGTAGAGCAATAAAATTTATCATGGCTTAACTAATCTGGCACCATTTATGCCTGCCGCCTGCCTTCCCAACCATCGAATGACTAATTGATAACTAATTTCCTCAATTTGTACTTCATTACTTATTGCAGCAGAAAAGCTTACACCTAACTCTATGAATCAAATAGACTCCATGAAATCAACGGAGGTGTTACTTGCCAGAGTCCGTTGGCCAGCTTTGCAGGAAAAGTGGCCTCCTCTCAAAAATAGGCCTAACGGGTACTGAGTGTTCACTGCATGTCGGGAACTAAGCTAAGCATGCTAAATTTGTATAATTAAGAGTTGTGCTAGATGGTAAAATAGATAAACCCCTAACTGTGTTAGCTTAGTACAATATTTATTTCTTTATCACCAATGATTTAATTCAGGTATTCCTGGTTGGCAAAGGGGGGGGCGTTGATTGAGACCCCAAAATGAGACCCAGTTGATTGATGCTCCACCATCATCATTGACTAGCTTCCCAATTTGCCCTTGGCGTTGGCATTCAGCCAGCGGGCGGTGGGGAGAGATGGAGCAGCATGGATGGGAAGTGTTTAATGGGCTGGCTTTGAAGAACACATCATTTCAACTCGTGTTGCATTGGTCATGACTCAGTCACAGGAGACTAGGATATGTAGTATAGATGTGACCCAGGAGGAAATGGGTTTTGTTGGACAGATTGCCACACACGTGATTTCATTTAACCCTTACAATGATGCTGAGTTTGGCCATCCTCCCCACTTTATGGATGAGGAAACTGAGGCTTGGAGAGGTCATAAGTAGCTTGCTTAAGATCAAAGAGCTGGTATGTGGAAGGGCAGAGTCTTCAACTCAAGGCATGAGTCTGGCTCCCAAGTCCATGCTTTCGACCACTGTGCTAGACTGCTTCTGCCAGGTCTTTAGCGGTGGGAAACTCTGATGATGAATCCTTCCCCTCGCTATGCTCTAGTCTACACTACTCTGGCTGACCCACCATGAAGTTCTCTGCTTCAGGGGTGAGCCATTACCCCTCCCTCCAGCACTGAGTCTCCTAGTGAGACAAGAACCAGGACATCTTGTGAACTTCCAGAAACCTAGGATTGTATGCCCGATGGTGCCCAAGCTCAGTGATGCTGAATTCTGAGGCTGACTACCCACACTGGCTTTCTCTGTGGGAGGCACAGAGCAAGTGTTAAACTGAGCCAGGAAAGACTCCACTAATTAAAGCTTTTCTGAACTCTGCTGTCCGTTGGCTTTTTAACAAGTGTTGCTATTAATCCTACATGTTCTCGATTTTTCATTTGTTTGTGGGGGGAAAAAGTTGAAGGCGAGATTGTGGTATTTATCCTTGGAGTAATGTTGCCATAGTTACCTCTCGACTTTATTATAAAAGCGGTGTAATAATTGAAGCAGGGAGACCTGGAGATGCTCTTAACTGTGAGCCTGGTCCCCAGGATGGGCATGAAAAGCATCTCTTAGATTGGGGGAGAAAGAAGGGAACTTAGCCTCAGCAATTAACCCCAAGAAGCAGCCCAGTGGTCCCAGGTACTTGGTGAGAGTGTCGCTTGGTAATGTCCAAAGCGAGCCACGTCTCTGAAGTTGTTTTGTTTTCACATTGTTTTACAGTGACACTCTTAGAATGCAAGAATGTAATGTCTCCATGGAAACTGGAAATGTACAAAATTAAGAGCCAGAATAGGAAAGCTTCTATGAGCACAGTTCTGCGGATCACTAATAAAGAAATGATATGTTGCAAGTACAAGGTGTTGGATGTCAGAAGAGACAGGGAACGATAAATTTGACATCCTAATCTAACGAATGACTTTCACTTTTTGGACGCGGTGGAGAAAGGTTATGAATGCACATCCAGGTAATGTGTGGTCTGCCAGACAGGAGTAGGCTCATTAATGGCCCATGGTGGCGAAAGAGCTGCAGACCCCATGTGGAAATTCAACCTTGACTTCACTTTCCTGTTGAGCCCATCTGGAAAGGAAGAGTTAGTGGGACGTGAAAGAGGCAGCATGATATAATGACAAGAACAAGGTCAACTCTCAGCTTCTCCATCTCATGACTTTAAGCAAATTCCTTCAACTTGCTGAACCTCCATTTCCATACCTGTAAAATGGAGGTGCTAATGGTGTATTCTTTCCTGTAGTGTTGTAAGGATTGTATACATATACATGTGCACACACATACGGTATGTATATGTGTGTATGTGTATATATATGTTTTTCTTCTTCACTTTGCTCCAGATATTTATTTTTAGCAGTATCAGTAGGGGTTCTTTGGCCTGACTCCCTATACATGAGGACAAGGTTGACTTTAAAATGTCCGATCCTGCATAACAGCCTGAAATCTGAGTACCACGTACAGAATCGTTGATGGAAACATGAGGCCATCTCCAAGTACAAGTGCTTTTGGTCCACGGCGGGGATTGGCGAAGTCCCTAGTCAGATGCATCTCTGTTTAGGAGGCTCCCACTTCTTTTGTGGCTCCCCCTCCATGTCTCTCGTGGGCCTATGTAATTGTCTCCCTCCACTCACATCTTCACATTTTCTGAAATGCCATCCAATTCTGTGAGGACATTCAAATATGAGAAACTCAGATTCTCCTTCTGCCATCACTGTAAGTTCAAGTCTCGTCAGCGATTTCTGTAGCTCTTCCCATTTCTGTTCTTTTCTTAAATTTTTTTATTAAAAATTTCACAACCACTTTATCATATAACGAACACACAAAAGGCTGTACGTATTTAGTGTGTACAAGTCGACGAGTTTAGGGGCAAGTATACACCTGTGAAACTCTCACTGCAACCTATGCCGTAAATGTACTCCTTGCCTCCGAAAGTTTCCTCCTGCCCTCTTTCATAATAGGTTATATTTATGGTGATGATGAAAAGAACACTTAATGTAAGTTTTACTCTTTTAGCAAAATTTCGTGTAATACAGTATTGTTAACTCTAGGTTCTATGCTGTACGTAGATGTCTAGGACTTATTCCTATAGTTTAACCGGAAGCGTGCCCCTTTAATTAATAGCTCCCCACTGCCCTTGTCCCAGCCCGTGGGAACCACTGTTCTACTCTTGTTTCCATGAGTCTGACTATTTTAGATTCCTCACACGGTATATCACACAGCATTTTTCCTTCCGTGTCTAGCTTATTTTACTTAACATAATGTCCTCCAGATCCATCCATATTGTCACACACGACAGGATTGCCTTCTTTTCTAAGGCTGAGTAATATTCCACGGAGTGCATATACCACATTTTCTTTACTCATATCTTGTTTCCCTATTTTGGCTATTGTGAATAATGCTGCAATGAGCATGGGAGTGCAGGTAATCTCTTTGAGGTCCTGACTTCATTTCCTTCGGATACATACCCAGAAGCAGGATGGTCGGACCGCAAGGTAGTTCCATTTTTCATTTCTTGGGGGGACCTCCACGTTATTTTCTATTGTGGCTGCACCAATTCACATTTCCACCAACGGTGCACACGGTCCCCTTTTCTCCACATCCCTACCGACAAATGTCATCTTTGTTTAAAAAAAGTCATTCCAACTGGTGTGAAGTGATATCTAATTGCTGTTTTCAGTGGCACAGAGCTGAAGGAAGATCCCTTTATTTCCCACGCCGAATGTCTGCTGGCTCTCTGTTTGAGTAGACCCAGAGCTCTCCTACTAATCTCTGTCACCGCCTCGGTGCTCTGTAGTGCTTCCCACAGGCCTGTGCTTTTCTCCAGAAAGATAGCAGTTGCCACTCTAGTGACAAGTGGTGTTTCTCTGATCTGTCCAGTCTCGTTCAGTAAAGGGAGCCATACTCCTCTGTGGCCCATAGAGCAGCTTTCGCTCACCAGCACAGGGAAGGGAGCATTTGGTGCTGCTCAGACATCTCTATCAAACAGCCCTAACGCTGCAGCCACCTGCAGCTCTATGGTCTGAACTTCCATGCGTACACTTCAGCTGCACTGAAAGCGTAGGTTCGTATAATCTTATAGAATGCTATAAATACCCCCCTGGGTTAAGAAAAGAACCTATAATAGTCTCAATATGCTAAGACATGTCGTGATTGAGTAAACGTCAACTAAATGGCAGGAGTTTTTCTATCTAACAAGTAATTGTTGAGTAGCTGGTCCATGTCACATAATGCACGGGACATTGGTAGAGTGACCAACATGTCGAGGTTTGCTGGGTTTTTTTCCCAGTTTTATCACTGAAAAGCCATGTCCTAAGGAACCCCACATTCCCAGGCAAACCAGGTACTAGGTCGATCGCCTTAGGTACTAGGGATGCATTGTGAACAAGATGAAACCTTGGCGCCCAAGAATCTGACAGTCTGAAAAACTAGAAAATAAAAACAAACACCCAGCAGTTCCACTCCTACGTATAAACCCCAAAGAATTGAAAACAGGCAACAAATACATGTTTACCTATGTTTGCAACAACATTATTTATGGTAACCAAATGATGAAAACAACCCAAATGTTCGTCCACAGATGAATGGACATTCAGACTGTGGTTTATCCATGTAACAAAACATTATTCAGCCACAAAAAAAAGATCTGAAGTCCTGATACATGCTACAACATGGATGAACTTCGAAAACATATGCTAAGTGAAAGAAGCCAGGCAAAAAGCTCACATGCTGTATGACACGTTTATATGAGACACTCAGAGTAGATCAACCCAGAGAGACAGAAATTGGGTTGCTGGCCGCTGGGGGATGGGAGGAGAAAGGAATGGGGGAATGCCTGCTAAAAGGTACAGGGTTTCCTTCTGGGGAGATGAGAATATTTTGGAATTACAGGTAGTAGTGGCACAATATTGTGAATGTACCAAGTACCAAGTGCCACTGAATTGTTCACTTCAGATGGTTTGTTTTACATTGAGTGAAGTTCACTTTAATGAAAAGTAGACAGACAAGCCACACAGTGTGGTCACTGACATGGTTGTGGCCAGTATCAGACAAAAGATGAGGAGCAGAGTTCTAAACAACTCTATGTAGTAGGGGCATCAGGAGACAGTTTACCCAGCTGTTTATTTCGTGATGCGATGATGCATGTTTAGAGCACATTAAGGCTGCTTCTGAAGAGTGTCTAAGGATCCGAAAGCTGTGATTGCCGGCAGAATATGCCCCAATTTCTAAAATGCATCCTTAGCCACTCAGCTGCTGTGAGAAGGATCTGTCCCCACATTTGGCAGTTATTGTTTCCAAGTATTTCCTGAGAACATATTCCTAGAGCCTCTTGGACTAAAATGATAAAAAAAAACAATCCTAGGTGGCAGATTCTCCGAGGAAGCCATTTATTCTTACAAAGTGACTTGGCGCCAGGCAGGAACCCATGATGAGGACCAAAGCATCTTAGTTCTGGCCCTTCCACAGCTCCCCTGAGGGAGTGACCCAGAGTCAGACAAAGTTTAAACACCCCTCCCACCCCAGGAGACTGTGATGGGTGCAAGCTTAGACACAGAGTTGCATTCTGCTTCTGCCCTTCATCATTCATCCTTGGGCAGGTGAATACTGCACACTGTACATCATCACCCATAAAACAGGGAAAATAATAGACCCGTCGTAAGGATGAATGTTTCTCCATGAAGCAAATAGTATACACTGTCTGGCAAATAACAAGCACTCAATAATTATTTATTTTCTCTATTCTTTCCTCTTCATCTGAGATTTAATTAAGACATATCGTTGGAGCTATGAATAAGCAATTCGCAGGAAGGAAAGTCTAAATGGAAAATGTTTAGGCTGGGCAGCAACCAAAGATTGCAAAGTGAAACAAGACATTATTTGCTCCTACAAAACTGCCCTCCATCCCCCCGCCCCCAAAAAAGAAAAGTTGTTGGCAAAGAGTTTGGGAGCTAGAGATTCTCATACCAGGCTGATAGGAGTACAACTCAGAACAATGCTTCAGGGGGCGATTCGGCAATAGGACTAATATGCTGTTTCAAAGCCTTAAATGCACGCCTGTGTTTTGACCCCCACAATTCCACTTCGAGAAATTTATCCTCAGGGAATAATTAAGGATGTGCTCTCAAACTTAGCCCCAGAAGGCACTCTATAAATAGTTGTTAAATGAAGGAGTGAGTGATGCTCATTGCTGCATAGTTTACAATAATGCAAATTCCAACAACAGGAAAAATCCAATAAATTATGGTCTGGCCATAAGATGGAATTCTCTGCAGCCATCAAAACTGATTCGGTAAATATATTTGGGTAGCTCTTTATTTACGTAGGCCTAGGAAGATATTTTGGATTCCTCGAGTGAAAAAAAAAAAAAAATTCTGTTAAGTGACATATCGTATGGCTATAGCTTGTTTAAAAATATGTATCCATAAATAAGATGAGAAAGAAAACCTCTCGAAGGATATCCAGCAGAACACGAAAAGCAGTTATTGCCGAGCGGTGTGACACTGTGAATGATTTTATATTCCCTTCTTCTTGCTTTTGCTGTATATTCTGAGCGTGGACTATTTATACATATTTTTAAAAACTTAATGTTAAAATAGAGGGCTTTGTGAGGATGGGGGCGGGTGGTTGGAAACCCAGATGAGCAAGCAGCACACCAACGCGCTAGTCAGGAGGATGTGGGGCGTCTGGCTGGGTTAAAAGTGCAGCATGATCTGGGCAGCCTGCCCTCTCCTCCGTGTGTCATTTTAAGCTTTTTTGACTGCAGATCAACACTCCGAGACCTCGGGAGGCCCGATTTGGCTGCACCCTCCGTAGGACGTGTCATGTCTGGGAAACACACAAACCCCCTTCTTTGTCTTTGCCGCTCACTGGCTGCGCTTGGGGTGACTGACTCCCAGCTGGTGAGAGCTCACTGTCCCTGGGCCTGAGTCCTGGAGAGGGTGAGAGCCAGGTCCTGGCCTCGAGGAAAGCCCCCGGCCCAAGCAGGCCTGGGGGCGTTAAAGGGGATGTGTTCACCTTTTTTGCTCCCCAGATTTTCACTGAGTAAATTGCTGCAATGGAACATAATTGCTTTTCATTTTATTTTTAAAAATCGCTGCGAAGGCAGTCTGCTTGCCTCCTGAAGTCCGCACCAATCTGAGAACACTTACTCCAAAGGAGCATTTTTAAAACTTGGGTTCGGAAAGTGATTTACCCCCAAAGATCTGCAGGTCGCGCGGTCCAACAGCCCACGGTAACTGGGCTGCACTGCAGAGCCAGAGATGCTCGTTGCTTCCTCCCATTCAGCTGTTTGCTCGGATGCCACCTCCCAGGCAACCCTTGTCTGACCTCGCTGCCTCAAATAGCACCTTCTTCTGTCGGCTTTCCTGGATCCGTTGGCTTTTTCTTTTTCAGGCACTTATCCCATCTTAGCCTTTGATTATTTCTCTGTTCACCTGTTTACTGTCTATCTCCCCCAACAGAAGGCTTGCACCCCAAGGACGAGTACTGTATCTTGTTCGTTGCGGTATCCTTGGCTTAGAACTTGGACAGGTACACAGTAGATGCCTGATAAATGCTTGACTGAATGCGTATGCGAGTGGGATTTGGAGTCTTCTGCAAACAGGAGGATTTGAAGGGGCAGTAAAATGTGGGTTAGGATGGTTGTATTTGGGCCTCTATAACCCTCCAGCTCACCCCCCATGTCATCTGGGTCCCGTGTCACAGGGGAAATGACTGTCCCTAAGCTCTTATGACTCCCAGAACACCAGTAACATCTATAATGGAGTTCAGCCTCCATTTTAGGAGGTTCCATTGGCCTTGCTTTATACTCGATGGAAGGACAGGGCCCTAAGCTGTTGACCTCTCTGTTATACACGTGCTTCCAAGTTGGCTTCAGCACCATCTTACTGGGGCAAACTCTCTGGTACTGCAAATCAACCTCAGCACCCCGGAAACAAAGAGAGTAACAGCAGTAACCTGTGGGGCTGGGAGACTTTGGGGACGGTAGACTCCGCACTGAGCAGCAAGCATGTCTGTCCCCTGAAACACTTAGGACCCCTCACTGCTTACCCTCTCCCTTCCTCATTCTCCCCATTGGTGCCCAGGACTCAGGGAATGGCATCCTTGACTGGCAGCAAAGCAAGAACTGTATACACAGGGACTGCAGAGTCAGATGCCAGACTGAGTCACTTCGTCGGCTGGTTCTGAAAACACAAGGCGTTCCTCCCCCTCTGGGGAAAGTCCATCCCTGCCAGTTGGGTTCCGTTGGAAGGCATTATGTTGCTCAGCATTTTTGTAGGGTCTTCAGACCAGTCAGTCACCTGCTGAGAGCCATTCCTTTAGTGTGTCTGTATTAAGCACCTATGGCATGCCAGGTACACAGCCATGAACGAGACAAAATCCCTGCCTTCATGTCCTTAATAGTAACTGACTGAGTTTGGGAGAGAAGAAAAGTCAAAGGTCGATTTGATACCAAATTAATTATTATATTCTGATAGGAGTTTTTAATGTTTTTGTTTTTTTTTCCAAAGACGTGGATATTGAACTTTGACTTTCCCTGCCCCCTCCTCCAGCCCCTTGAAAAACAACTGGTGAATTGGTCGAAGCTGGTTCTTGATAAAACCACATTCTATTTCTTTAGTTTGGGGGGTGCTCTACTGCTAGGTACCCCAACCCTGCCCTAGTTGGGTCTGTGCTCCAGTGACCAGAGGTAAGAATGTTCTTGGGGAGTGGACACATGAATTCTTTGAGCCTATCTGCTTTGGTTATGCTGGAAGGAATCTCATAGCGGCCACCCAAGGGCTTCCCAATAATTAGGAGAGATGCTTGCCAACAATTATGGACAAGTTTGGAAAAATACCTGTAACGTTTGCTGGTGCTTCCCGATTCACAAAACACTCATCGAGAACCCTGTGAATGTCGGCTTGACACTTGCAGCTGAGTGGACTCTGGCAAATGACTTTGCTCCCCTTCCTCTACCAAATGGGCAACATGATATTTTTATTTCATAAGGCTATTGTGGGGACTGAATGAGATACCATACGCAGAGTACCTACTCCTGTGACTGGCATCTAATAAGTGTCCAATAAGTTTTCACGATAAAAACATATCGATAGTTACAATGACAGCTAGGCAGGGCAGCTTGTATTTGTTCACTTTGCTTGAGAAATAGAGACACTGGAGCTCAGAGAGACTATTATTTAACCAGGTGTGACAGTACTAAATCCAGGTCACTGTACCCATGCACTTCTTTTGGGCTTTCTACCAGGTCCCAAGCTACGGGCATCAGCATGCAAAGGATAGGTATTACTCCCAACCTCTCCGTAGACTCCTGTCCCTTATATCTTTGGGAAATCATGGGAGCTAGGGCTACACCCTCTTTCTGCCTTAGAGACCCTCTATCCTCCGTCTCTTTCCACCAAATCCTAACTCATTTCCCTTAATCTCTTATTAGGGATCCACTATCTCCAAATTTATCTAGTCTTCAACATCTACTTATAGTTCAGTCTATAGTACATCATTTAGTGGCAATCATCTTATTACAGGGTTTGTGTTTGTTTGTTTGTTTGTTTGTTTTTTGGTTTGTCTGTTAGTTTGCTTCTGGTGGTGGATATTTTTAAGTTCTTAAACTTATGTCTCGGTCAGCTGTGCAAGGTGACTCCCAGCCTTTAAGATGGGGTCCGTGTCTTGCACGCCTTGAGTGTTCTCTCTAGACCTGGGCATTCAGTTCTAACCACAGGTCGGAGGGCAGGGATGGGTGGGTAGAAAGGCTCTGGATGTGATATGGAAACAGGAAGACAGCAGCTAATCTTGTCGTATGGCCCAAGCTCTTCTCCTGATTTTAGGATAGATAAGGTGGGAAGCTGCCTGTAGGTGTGGGATTACTGGGAGGGGGATTCTCTCAATCCAGGTAGGTCAAGAGGGGGTGCTGCCCAGAGGCCATCCAGGGAAATCCAAAACTGAGAGAAACCTACCTATGAGAGGGAAACTTGGCAGCTGAGTTCCTAAATTGCCTCTCAACTGGGGAGGGATGGGTGAGAACAAAAAGGCTCTATGGACAGAAAGAAATGAAGCATGGAATTCAGGGATTCAGGGAACCTTCCTGCAGATTCCACACTGAGCTGGACCTGCCCCAGGCTCACCCTGCTTAGGCATCCAAGCTCACGCCCTTCTCCAGCTTCCCGGTCCCATCCCCAGGCTCCCAAGCACACAACAGGGATTCCTGAGGTACTCTCAACATCTTCCCCACGGTATTTATAGGATGGCTTTCCCCTTGACTCCTAAAAAGGCCTACATGAAGCTTTTTATTTGGAAGGGGAAGGCTGTTTACTGTAATTAGATATTTAAAGACCCTCATTAGTTGTCTTTGCTGGACCTAAGACTCAGCAGTATCAAAATGAGAGCCTTTCAGTTTCCTCGTCTCGTCCCCCTCCCCCAGCATCATTCTGTGAGCCTTCCGATTTGTATTTCTCTCTAGTCCTTAAGCCTCACGACCATACTCTTGACCTAATGAGGTCCCATTAGTTTCTCTCTGCAGATGAAGAAAAAAAAAAAAATATATATATATATATATTTTCCAGTTCGAAAAGGTTAAGAAATGGGCCACCCAGCAGAGTGAATGCACAGCTCACCCAGCTATGCAATTATCCAAAAATAACCCATTTCCATTTGCAAGAGTAGACTGCATTTAAATAAGCATTCTCTTCAAATAAACTTTCATTAAGTCAGATTTCTCTATAGTGTGCATGCTTAATGAGTGTGTGTGCACCCACGTGCAGTCTATAGCATTTACCTACACACTTAGTTTTTGGAACAGAACAGAAGCTGAACTGTAATGAAATAAGTGAACGCGTTTCGGTTCCAAAATCCATTGATTTAACAAAGGAAACACTGAAATGTGCATCGCGTCAAATGGGGGTTGCTAAGATATCTGAGCTTCTGAAAAAAATGGCTGCTTAAAATTTCATAGGCTACTACGGCTCTTTTCCCCTCTGCTTCAGAACTTATTAGAAACTCCGAATCCAACATGTCCCCTCCGTTTGGACCCCTTTCAATACACTTTCCTCCACCCTCCTCGTGACATGATCGGGAAGCGATATGTAGCTGACAGGGAACATGGCTAGAGGTGCAACATGCAAAATATTATCTTTCTTGTGTTTTCAGCCCAAATGAAATATCGGCATGGATCCTGTTCAAAAGCTACCAGGTGGTAGCATGTATTTTGGCTGAAACTCTGCATTGTCACCCAAATCTGCTCTTCTGTGCATTACTTTTGTACAGATTTGAATCGGCCTGCTGTGGAGGAAGCAGATGATTCTGGGCTCAGCCCACTTGGGCGCCATTGAAATGGGAAGTCAGGCCAGCCTTTGCTGCTTCCCGGGGTGCTTTATCAGAAAATGACTTTTGTTGTGTCCAAATGGAGCCACTGTCCATGGGACATAGGTATAAGATGCCCACAGGAAGAGCTAGGTCACACTGACCAACTATGTGCTTTGTTTCAACCCATTATATCCAAATGTTTTACATTTTCAAAGGAATGAAAAGTTAGAAAAGCTAAGGAGTGAGACTGAAGTGGGGTGAGGGAGGTACCTTTGGCCCCCTTACAGAGTCTCAAACAGTTATGTCAGCAGAAAGCCTGCTGTAGAGCCTATATACTACCGTAAGGTCAAAAAAAAAAAAAAAGATTAGAGTCAATTAAATATTGATGTAACAAGAAGTAGAAGAGAAGTGAGGGACTGCATTCTAAATCTGACCTTTGTTGTAGGAACACCTTGTCCATGTGTTACGGGTTGAATCGTGCCCCTCAAAATTCACACACTGAATCCTAACTCAGAATGTGACCTTATTTGGAGATAGGGTCTTTATAGAGGGAATCAAGGAAAAAAGAGGTCGTTAGGGTGGGCCCTAATCCAGTAGGGCTGGTGTCCTTATAAGAAGGGGAAATTTGGAGACAGACATGTACAGTGGGAAGACAGCATGAAAACACAGGAGAAGACAGCCATCTGTAAGCCAGGGGGACAGGCATGGAACAGGTTCCTCCTCACAGCCCTTGGAAGGGACAAATGCTGCCAACACCTGATCTTGGACTTCCAGACCCAGAATCTTGGACAATGAATATCACTTGTTTAAACCATCCGGCTTGTGTACTTTGTTATGGCACTGCTAGTAAATTAATGCAGAATGTAAGCAGCAAGGATGTTTTCAAAGTACATCAGGGTGTGAATATGTGTAAGTCCTGGGTATTTGTTCCCTTCTGGCTAAGGGAGAGATTACAGAGGTGTGAGGCAGAAAGAAGCTGACCTATGGGGGAGGTTCACTGTGGGGAAAGCACAGGAACTTAGAGGCTCTGGAAATTGCAAGAGGTAAGAAAAAACAAGGCTCTAGCCAGAGTTATGTTGTTATGGGTATTCGTGTGCACGCGCATGTGTGTTTTATGCGTGTATTAGCGTGTGATGACATAAAGTTAGATAAGAAGCTCTCTTGTGTTGAACCGACTTGCCGCACTGTTTAAACACTGGCTATTTGGTGAACTGGCAGGGTAAACGCAGCGTAGATCAGGGTAGCAGACGGCTCCCAGAACTCTATTCCATGTCCACGTCAGACATCTCCAACTGATCACGGCACTCTTTCTCTCTGAGCGTTGTCTTGCCTCCGAATCTTTCCGAATTAGTAAACCAGGCAAGCACAACCAATCATTCCGATGTGGCCTGTGAAATGAAACCTATTTCCTGTTCCTGGTCAAGACCCTTTCTACTCAAGGTGAAGTCTGTAGGTGAGCAGTGTCGGCATCACTGAATAGCCTGGGGGGAAATGCAGAATATGAAACCCCTCCCAGACCTATTGAATTGGAACCTGCATTTTTTCTTAGGATCCCCAGGTGATCAGTATGCACATTAAGGTTTGAGACGCTCTGACCTGAGAAGAGATTCAGGTGGAAACTGTCGTGTCTCCCAGGAGAAAGCACTTTACTTTGGGGTCAGGCAAGTGAAGATGTTCAATGCGAAATTTAATTCTTGCTCTAGTCTAGCGCTTATGATACATGTTTCATAGTGTTAGTTCAATCGGTGTGGTTCTTTTTAAAAAGTCTAATTTGTAGAAAAAGAATTTTGAATTCCCGAGACAGAGGCTTACCTGGTAACATACAAAGGGGACTCCTGCGGTGCCTAGTGGAAAACAGCTGGACTCCCTAAACATGGAGTCTCTGGACCACCTCCCACAGAATCTTTCCATGTGTTTCTCAAGAATCCAGATTCCTGGGCTCCACGCCCAACCCACTAATTTAGAATCTATGTGATTTCAGGCCCAAGACTTTCTGTGCTGAGTAAGAACCTCGGATAATTCTTATGCACCGTCGAGTTTGAGAATCACTTCTCCATAGGGTTGACTTGAAGATTCAACACAATTATATGACAGTGAACCTTACAAGAGAGTAAATGATGAGTCATTTACACTATAGTGTGAATTAGTATATCTATAAGTACTTATTAGTGATGATGTGGGCGAGTAAGTAGGGAGGATACTGGTTGCTGGTCTATTCTGGAAGAAATAGGCAGCTAGGAGGAAAGTAAGGGGAAGGACAGTTTGAACCAAGGAAGAGTGACTGAAACGGATAAGCTTGAGTGGTTAACTAGTACCCCTCCCCTCATGGAGCTTACATTCTGATTAGGGGGAGACACAACAAACAGCGAGCGGCACAGTAGAAAGGAATGAGTGCTATAGGAAAAGCAGAGCAAAGGGCTGTCAGTTTCGATTTGAAATAAGAGGACAAGAGCAGGCTACTAAGAGGAGGGAGTTAGATTCATAGAGATCTGGAGGAAGAAAATCCTAGGCAGAGGGAGCAGCCTGTGCAAAGGTCCTGAGGCTGGAAAATACCTGGCGTGTTCCAGGAAGCCACTGGACGGGGGAGGAGTGAGCAAGGGGGAAGCAGGGGATGCAGTCAGAGAGAGGGGCAGGACACATAGGCTTTGTGAGGAGCAAAACAACGACTGGCTTTGCCGTGAGTGACGCGGGAGCCATGGGAGACTTGTGAGCAGAGAAGGGGTGTGACTTGGCTTAGGTTTCAGCAGCATGACTCCATCTTCTCCAGCGGGGAAGAGCAGAAGTAGACGACCAATTGAGTTATGGCAATAATTCAATGTATAAATGTGTAAAGCACATAAAGAAAGAAGCAGCATTCTTTCCTATCCAGTTGCGGCTCACTCCCCAGAGGTAAGTATTGCATTCATTTTCATGAACCGCCTTCCAGATTATTATGTCTGTGGTCACATGCACACATACTTTTTAAAAAATATGTATATAAATGAGATCATACTGATCATATTGCTCCATAACTTACTCTTTTATTCAATATATTACTCATTTTCTGTGTCTTTTCCTGTTCTAACAGCTGCATCATTTCCCAGAACGTGAATGTACCATTGTTGTTATAGTAATTCCTTATGGATGGACACTTAGGATGTGTTCAGTTTATTTTTTTCCACGGTGAGCAATGTAGTGGTGATCATTTGTGCAATGTCTATTTTTGTGTACCTGAGCATGTGGGTGTGTGAGATTATTTCTTAGAAATCAACTTGGTTGAAAGGCATATGCATTTAAAATTTTAATAGAGACTTCCAAGTTACCCCCCAAATGGGTTGTAATAATTTACAGTTCCACCAGAAGTGTGATGTCTGCTTTTCATATAGTTTTCTGGTTTAACAAGCCCTTTAGCTGCCCTAAAAATTGTCTGTGTTTTCCCTATCTCCCCCTTATCAAAAAAAAAAAAAAATCTTGGCATCCATTGATGCTTTTGTTGTCTCCAGAGTTTTGCCTTTTCCAAAATGTCATATAGTTGGAATCATACAGTAGGTAGTCTTTTCAGACTGGCATCTTTCACCTAGGAATATGCATTTCGGGTTCTTCCATGTCTTCATGGCTTGATAGCTCATTTCTCTTTAGAGCTGAGTAGCAGCTTGTTGTCTGAATGGACCGCAATTTATTTACGCATTCCCTTACTGAAGGACGTCTTGGTTGCCTCTGACTTTGGGTAGTTATGAGTAAAGCTGCTGCAAAGGTCCACGTGCAAGTTTCTGTGTGGATGTAAGTTTTCACCTCCTTTGCGTCAATACCAGGGGCTGTGGTTGCTCGGTGGTATGGTAAAAGCACGCACGGTTTTGTGAAAAATCACCAAACTGTCTTCCAAAGTAGCTGCACCGTTTTGCATTCCCATCAGCAACGAATGAGAGCTCCTGTTGCCCCAGATCTCAGCCATCATTTGGTGGTGTTGGTGTTCTGGATTTTGGCCATTCTAATAGGTGTAACGTATAAGATAGTTATAGAAATCATTTTCACAGAGGTAGCATTATAAATACACACATAATGTCTACAAATGTTCAATACATGTTCAGTGATGTTCAACAAATGTCAACTTCTCTCTGGCTCTTTTTAATCTCCTTCCACAGAGAGAAGTTCCCAACTCCCCCGACGTGCTCCAGTGAGTGGCAGATATCTATAACTAAGCAATTGATTTGATTAATCATCTATTTAGTAGCCATCATTCACCCATTTAC
>NW_006436812.1:2559209-2579525 GCF_000325575.1 Pteropus alecto | reverse complement strand
CTTTCCCATATGCCAGAGGATTCATAATTTATTTAAAAAATAACATCTCCCCCACCCGTACCATTTCCCCCCACCAAATCTCACATGAAATTGGAAAATCTACAAAGTGCTTAGAAAGTCGTGTGTCTCCATCCTTGTGGGGCGGTGTAGACGAAAAGAACAGAATCGACACCCTCAAGTCAGCTCAAAGTAACTCATGTCCTTTTCTGGGGCTTTCTCAGCACCCCACAGACCAACATCCAGTTTGTTGACATCAAATTTAAAGCCAGGTGGACCTCAGTCCCACACAGGGCACCCCTTCCTATCCGGTCCCCTCCCAAGGACACAAATGGAGCTCGCCAGCCCCTCAATGTGCATCAGGGGTGTGGCTAGGGGGCTCTGCTCACGCCCGGCACGCCCAGCTGGGCACCACACCTCGTCGATTTGTAATTTAGAAACATGCAACATGCTTGGCCAAGGTAGCAAAAAAAGAAAAAAAAAAAAAAAAAAGAAAAAAGAAAAAGGAAAAGGTGGAAACACACATATGTTCAGTCCCATCCCTCAAGTCAGCTCAAAGTAACTCATGTCCTTTTCTGGGGCTTTCTCAGCACCCCACAGGGGACACGTCATCCTCGACTTCACCCTCTTCCCTCGCCCGCCATAGCTTGTCTTCCACAAACTTCTTCCTCCCCAGCCTGTGAGCCCCTTTGCTCTCTTTGCTCCCAATTCTCCAGGCCCCGTATCATGCCCAGGTCTTTCCTGAAGAGGAGGAGGCAGACGGGGCTGAGAGGGCGATGCACCAGAAGGTCTGATGCAAGTCAGACCAGAAATGTTCAGAAGGCAGGGGAAAATCAGCAAAAAAAGAAAAAAAAAAAAAAAAGAAAAAAAGAAAAAGAAGAAGGTGGAAACACACATATGTTCAGTCCCATCAATTACAAGCTATAAAAACAAAGTTGCCTTGCATGGCCAGAGGTAAGGTTCTGAAACCAGGCCCACTGGGCCTGCCCGATGCCCGATGTGTCCTGTTTGATGTCCACACATCCATCGGTATGTCCCCTCTAGCCAGCCACAGGGCCATGGCTTCAGTGTAGCCTTGGGGCTCCAGAAAACAAAGGGATGAAACCAGGGGTCTGCTATTCTGCATTCTTAGAACTTGCTGAAATATTAGAGACACATTATGCTGTAATGTCCAGAAATTCAAGGGTTGTGAAAGAGAGTACAGGCTTGAGGTGCGAAGGCCAGATTCTTCTTCTTCTGTTTTAGAGGTGCTGTTCCTTGACCTTGAGGCACTCCTGTTCTTGTC
This sequence comes from Pteropus alecto, assembly GCF_000325575.1. NCBI lineage: Eukaryota > Metazoa > Chordata > Mammalia > Chiroptera > Pteropodidae > Pteropus > Pteropus alecto. The sequence continues at coordinate 2,578,243 of NW_006436812.1, read as the reverse complement.
TGGGTTACTGTCATTGGCTCCACAGGATGAGCCTCCATCACCTTGCCCAGCCTTCAGGGCAAAGAGCTCTTCAAGAGCTCAATGAATCTTAATAAAAAATGGAAATGGCTTTCCCCCTTCATTTTAATTAACATTATGTCTACATTTCTGGGATAATGGATAATTAAGTGAGTTCCCTTGGCATTACAATGTTCTTGGAAATAATTTATGGTTTTGTTTTACTCTGTGAAGGCTGTTTGGGTTGGTACTGAAGTTTCATCATAAATATTTCCGAGGAGTATTTGCACGTCAGTGATTTGTATTCACGCAACCACGATGCCGCATTCTGGGGAAGTGTCTCATGTACTATTTTCTCACAGGCAATGCTTCCATTCTTTGCTTGCTTTTCAGGCACAGAGTCCTGTTGTAACATGAGACCATGGCCATTGTTGAAATGGTTGGCCTGAGAAAGAATGTCAGTGCACTTTCTGAAACTGGGCTGGGCTTAAGTCTTCTCATCTAAAAGGGAAACAGTAATAATAATGAGTTGATATTTATTGAATGCCCATAGGACCATGCTAAAACATTTTGCCTGCATCATCCACGTTCAGTCTTCAGAATTAACCAAGAGCCTAGGTGCTATTGTTGTCATCCCCAGCTTATGCCTTCAGGCTTGTGGCCCCTTCTTCCATCTTCAAAGCCACCAGCAGGACATCTTCAAATCTCTCTCTGATCCTGACCCACCTGGCTTCTTCTTATAAGGACCCTTGTAATTATATTGGAATACCCGGATAATCTCCCCATCTCTATATCCTTAAATTAATCACACCTACAGTCCTCCTTGGGATATGTTACCTGTGTAACATATTTATAGGTTCTGGGGATTAGGACCAAGATATCTTTGGGGAGCATTATTTAGCCTCCTATATCATCACCCAGACGTTTTTGTGAGAGTACCATTTAGAAGTGACAGGTGCAGGCTCTGAAGTTAAACTGACTTGGGTGCAAATCCCCTTTGTCACTTACTCCCTGTATAATTTGGCTTTGAGCAGCCTATGTTTCAATGAACTTATCTTTGAAAGGGGAATAATAATGCCACTACCATCCTGGTAGGGTTGTTATAAAAATTAAGTGAAATGATGATGGAAAGTGCTTAGCACAGAGGGAGACACATAATAAACACTCAAAATTGTTTGATGCTACTTCTTTTACTTAGTTATTATTATTATTTGGTGCAATGCTCCACCCTTACTTTCCTACTTAACTCCTCTAAAAAATATCCATGGGATGAAAGAAATATAGAGATGATGAGAACCATTATCATAAATAGTAATCTTTCATTTAAATTGCTTTTCGACAGACTTTCTTTTATTTCATTTCATCTTTATAACTACTGTTTGAAGTAGGTGGTAGCATCCTTATCTTGCATAGAAGAAAACAAAGATTCAAGAGGATTAAGATACTTGCTCAGAACCGTAGAGCTGCCACACAGCAGAGCTAGAACCCAGATTCTCACCTGCTGGTTCCAAGACTGCTCATCCCACCTTTTCACACCTGCCTTCCCTTCTAAGGTGAAGTAAAGGAGGAGGATGGGATGGTCTGTAGGTTTGCACATGGTGTAGGAGGATAAATCGAGGAAGGTGGGGAGAAATTACAATCACTTGTTGATTGAGCTTTACTGGTCCAGAGTCATCTACATATTGGAAGATCTGAAATTTCATGAGCTTCCTTGTCATCTTCAAGCCCCACAAGCCTCCGTAGATCTAACTGTGAGTCCCCTGCTCTCATTAAATATTCCACCCCGCCCCCAGCAGGAAAGTCTCCCCACCTGGCTCATTCTCTTATTGCCCAACCCAGATGTATCCCGCCTTGTCCTCAACCTAACAGATTTCACCTCCCTGCCAGTCCACAGAACAATTCCAATAAACCAGTCACATCCTCCTGCAGAAACAAGAGGCCATCTCGTCCTCTACCACTATGAAGCCAGCCTCTCTAGCCTCTGCTGGATCTCTCTGCTTTGAGTACAATCTCCATGTGGCCCTGTGTGGTATGTGGTGTCTTAGCTCTCCCAGGCTGTGACTATACGTGACTAATAAACTATGTTGATCTCTTCTGTCCACTGTCCAGTGTTGTGCATTCAGCCATTTCATACTACGTAGAGTTGGGGATCCCTCTGTCACCAGTGGGGTAAATAGAAGATGATCAGAACAATCCTCCAGGTTTTGAGTTCTAATTCGCCATACTCAGTCACTGCAATCTCAGACCCTCTCAGGGTCTCTGCTTTTTCATCTCAAAAATGGGGCTATTATTGGTGTCCACTTGACATGTTTCATATGAAATTTAAACAAAATACATGTTTATGTATCCGGCATATAAAACATTCAACAATTTTCATTCATTCATTCACTCACTCATTCAACAAATATATATTAAGCACTCACTGGTTTGTGGGGATGAAGCAAACTATTATCAGAAAAACCCAGGTTCTCAATTATGAGTTTAGCCGACTATGCTATCAATGAGTACCTGGACGTGAATGCAAGATATTTTAATGACCAGTTCTGGGTGAATTTGAAAATAAATCGCAGGCCTTCTTTCCAAGAAATGACAGTATTTCAGCTTTCCCTCCTACATCAATAAATCCCCTGGATCTATTCCCTCTGCCAGTACTTTCCTCTAAGCCACTCGATGTATCTTGACTTTAAATTGTGAAAAAGTTAAGACATACACAGTTGTTAAACTTCTAAGCTTGAGATTTGCTGGACCCTGCGTTTCCAACCCAGCACAAAAGTGTTTTCATTAGATGATCGCCCAAGCTGTAGCTGGCGTTCTACAATTCTATTTGGCACATAGAAATGTATTTCTTTCTGACTGCATTATATTACCCTACTTATTGAGCCATTTATCACATAGTGTGGGACCCAGTTCTGTTTTATCGAAACTACAGAATCAAGGATCCTTGTATTCACACCTTCCTACATCTCTGCAGGTCCTTTTCTGGAGAGAGTTGTTTCTTGTGACTGTTGACAAGCTAAGCAATCTCCTCGTTCCATTACCCTGGATTCAGCATGGATTCCATTGAAAATACATGCATCTTATAAAAGGGCCCCCCTGCCCCAGTGGGATGATGGGATTGCACTGCCCCAGCATTTAGCATTGGATGCAGAATAGTGGAGCAATTATGGGTCCTGGTACTGCAGGCAGCTACTGGAGCTGAGTTCAAATCCCACCTCTTCCACTTTCCCACCCCGTGACCTTGGATCAGTTGTTTTTTTTTAACCTGACTGATCCTCGAACTCCTCATTTGTAAAACAAATGGAGATTATAATATTACCAAACCCAGAGAGTTGTTGAAATGAATAAATGTTTGGAAGAGTATTGTGTGTCTTAGAAGTATGTTAGCTATCATTTTTAATTTTTTTTCATAACTTGGTATCATCTTCTAATTCCTTTGGGGTAGAAGGAAGGATAGAGAGGATAAGATGAATTGTACTCATTTATTCATCCAACATTTATTATGTGCTTACTATGTATCATGTACTATCCCAGGCATTGGGGATGCAAAGAGATTAAGATGAATAAGACATAGCCTGAGTCCTCATAATTCTGTTTACTGTGGAGCTTTTGCAGGAAAGATAGGCTGAATCCTGCCCTACTCCCCATCCCACCCATCGCATGACATGCTCCCCAACGACTGCTTGGCTCCTGGATTTTCACCTCTAAATGACTCGTGTACAACATTAATAGGCAGCTCCCTAGAAAGGCCTCCAGACTTGAAGTCAGCAGACCCAGTTTAAGTTCAAGTCGCCCACTTAACCTTGAGCTTTCTCACGTCTTCACTTTCTCCTCTTTATAACCAGGAATCACACTATCCGCACAGTCTACCATGCAGAGCCAAGTCTGTTGTCCTGTATCTGGAAAGTACTTTGTCACTCCAAAGTAACAGTCCCAATGCGAGACGCAGAACACCCTCTCTGGGTCCTGCTGGGAGAGGTAGAGAATGTGTGATGAAACAAGTTAAAACCCGGCAGGTATTTCTGTCTCCTTCTGTTAAACCTGGGTTTGGCAACTTTTAAAATTCTTCTCCTTGATTCTAAAGCAAGGTCCTAAGGGAACCTGTGAGACAAGCTGTCAAATAATAACTGAAAAGTTAGATAAACTTAAGGAAGCTAAGAGGTGGGTACCTTTCTGATGCTTTTTGCCTAAAGGTAGGAAAAAAGGGAAAAGTGCAGTCTTAATGTTCTTGGAAACCAAAGTCTTGTCTGTAGCTGCCTCCTCTACATTCTGAACCTACTTGGAGAGCAAGTTGCTCAGTGGGGCATTCTTCTGGTCTACAGTGAAGTAACTGCCCAGTAAATGCCAGTAATGGCCTCAGCTCAGTCACTGTGACAATCTAAACACACATACATATTTCCAAATATTATCTAGGGAAGAAATTGGCAAACTTTTTCTGTAAAGATCCAGATAGCAAATATTTTGGGCCTTGCTGGCCATACGGTCTCTGTCGCAAACAACTGAACTCTGTGTCGCAGTGTGAAAGCAGCCACAGACATGTCAACAAATGGGTGCGGTTGTGTGCCAATAAAGTTTTATTTACAAAAACTGGTGGAAGGCTGGAATTGGCCTATGGTTGTCCTTTGAGGACCCCTATTCTAGAGGATCATGCCACCCCCATTAGAATTCTCTTTTTTTTATACAGAGAAAACAGGGAAGAGAAATGGGCTGGTTGTCCTCGGTGGCACTGATAATCAGAAAATGATGGCTTCCTCATAGAAGAAGAAGGAAATGCCAAAATGGGAGATTTTTTTAATCGATACCTGAGGTTTCCAGAGAAACAGGACTGGTAGATAGATAGATAGATAGATAGATAGATAGATAGATAGATAGATAGATAGATAGATAGATTAGTATGAGGATTTGGCTCACACAATTGTGGAGGCTGAGCAGTCCCACTAACTGCTTTCACCTGGAGCCCGAGAAAAAGCTGGTGGCACAATTCAGTAAGTCTGAAGCCCTGAGAACCAGGGAATCCTGGGGTCTAAGTCCCAGTCTGAGATCAAGAGAAGATGAAATGAGATGTCCCAGATCAAACTGGGAGACAGAAAAGAAGAGGCAAACTCCTCCTTTTTCCACCTTGTGTTCTCTTTAGGCCCCCAACAGATTGTACGATGCCCACCCACACTAGAGAAAGCAGTCTTCTGGGTCCATCCACTGATTCAAATGCTAATCTCATCTGAAAACACACTCATAGATACATCCGGATATCTGAGCATCCCCTGATCCAGTCAAGTTAACACATAAAATGAACAATCACACCTTCCGTACTTGTATTTTTAAAGTTGAGGTATCATTTACATAAAATAAACATACAATACACACATATAATTTACATATAATAAAATACATATATTTTAAAGGCGCAGTTCAATGAGTTTTGACAAAAATATACCTGTGTGATGGCATCTCAGTTTATATACAGGATATATATTTTTTTTACCCCAGAAACTATTTCATGCCACTGGCCTATCTAGGATGCCCCAACCTGACGTAACCACTGTTCTGATTTTTAGTTCTGTAAATTATTTGTATCTGCTTTTGTACTTCATACATTGCGATATACTGCTTATACCATTTTTGCATCTTGTTTTGACTTTTTCATTAGATAAAAAGGGGGTATCAAAAATAATATAGAAAAAAAATTGATTGTCAAAATCAGTTTAATCTCATTGCCTAAACAGCGTTTCTGTTTTCATTGTGGTAAATTCTCCTCCAGATCTGACCTATGCGTGCACATATTTTAACATAATTTCTTTTCACTCTTTACACACCATTTCCCCTGATTTTTTAATTTAATGACACATCAGACACACTTCCCTTGTTTCCATGGAATTACCTTAATGATTGTTTAGTGGTTGTCTAAAATTTCAGCCTGCCGATGTGCTCCAAATTGCTAAAACCACCCCGCTCCCATGGAGAGAGATGTATGACAGATGTATGCTTATTCCGCATCATGGAGAGAGGTGGTATATCTAGGTACATTCTGAGGAGACTGACCCCTGGGTCCATGTTCTGGCTCTGTGCCTTGGTTTCTCATCTACGAAGCAGGGATCATAACGAGACCTACGTCATAGGGTTGTTGTTAGATTGAATGAGTTCCACTGTGTCAGATACTCAGAACAATGTCTAGCACATAATAAGCACTATCATGATTGGGCATCTAGCTTGTTGTCCAGTTTTTCATAGATGATGTTGTCACAGTTACTAAGGACATACAGCTTTTACCTTGCACTGAATTCTTCCTAAGGTAAATTCCCAGGAGGAGAGTTAAAGAGATGGGACAGCCAATGGCTTTCCTGTGTGTTGTCCACCCTCCTGTGTTCCCTTCTCAACTAAGGACACCCACCCCAAACTCCTCACCTTTGATGATCCTTCTCCCTGACTTACTTCTCATGCTTATAAATTGTAAGATTCTCCAGATGGTGTCTCCAATTTCTTGAATAAATCTGGCTCTCATCATTTCCACTGCCATTACCTGAGCCCAGGTATTATCACCTCGCTTATGCATTACTGAAACCACCTCCTAATTTAATTCCCCACCTTCATGCTCACCTCTTCCTGCGAGTTCTTTATTGGTTGACAGAGCTCTCCTGACAATAGGATCATCTGATCATGTCACATACCTGTAAAGGTCCCGCCCCACTTAGGATGATCCAAAGTCCTTCATATGCTTTCCAGGGCCCCTGTTGATTTGGACTCTGCTTGACTTGCTCATCCCTCCAATCTGACATGACCCCCTCTCCATCCTTCTCTCTGTTCCTCAAGTGAAGCACGGTCTTTCTCACCTTTGTGGATCTTTATTCACCTCTCTCTCAGGCCAACTGAGGCTCAGCCTTGAGATTTCAGCTTGGCTCTAAGCTCGGGGGAAAACCCATCCTTGACCTCCCAAGTCCAGGTTGGGGGGCTCTTTCAGATGTCCCTTGATACCTCAGCATTTCTCTTAGTCATTCGGCACTTTTGGGACTACTTATTTATTATGCGTCTCTACCACTAGAAGGGGCCCTGTCTTTTTACTCTCCTGAATCCCTTACACCTACTCCGGTTCCTAGCACATAGAAAGCACTCAGGATATGTTTGTTAAATGAGGGATTTTTTTGATTTCAAGAGAATTGTAGCAATTTAGCACCAATGGTATACAGATGTCATTTCACCTGTGGGCTTGACTGCATTGGGTGGTGGTGTTGTAGAAATGTGTTCATTAATTCAGTTAGTCCAAAATGATACCTTCAGATAATTTTAATTTGCATTTATTCAATTATTAATAAGAAATCTTTTTTTTTTAAAGAAAGAGACCAAAAGTTAAGGAAGGCGAAGTCTGAGACAAGGCTCAGATATACCCTCCCTTTATACACCCTTACTTCGTTCACTTGCCCATTTGTTCATTTAACAAACATACAAAGTTCCAGGTTGTGTGCTAGGTTCTCAGGATTTGGGGTGAATGAGACAACCTCCCTTCCACAGGGAAGTCAAAGTCAAGAGAGGACATCAGACATGTAAATATATAATAGCAAGAGAGGGTAATGAGTACCATGATAAAGAGACAGACAACGCACTGGTGTTTGTTTCAAATTTGAGAAGATTCTGGGCTATTTGTATGTTGAGAGCAAAACTTGCTTCCAAGTGTTCTCTTACCCATTCATGAGGATAAAAGAGCCCCAGTGGAAGATTCCTTCATCTTCTTCAGGATTTCCCCAAATATCTTGCCCTTAGGATGAAATTTAGTCTCGTTAGCATGCCCATCGCCCAGACTCAAAAACCTGGTCATCATTCCAGATGATGCTTCTCTTCCCCCTGGTTAGACACCCCGTTTCACATTTGACTAGCTTCATAATGAAACAAGAAGAGCTAGTAATATTCCTCTTTGTCAAGAAGACCTCATAATGACTAGAAAGGGTTCTCCATCGGGAGGAAAGGAACCCATCAAGGACACAGCTCTCTGGGATTTCGCTCCTTGAGGACCTGGTTCTACTAAACATCAGAGGTGTTCTCCAACACACACAGAAGCTTCTCACAGTGAGTCAGATGGAAGACCAGTGACATCTCCCGACAATGTTCTGATCAAAGAGTTTACACCCTCGGAGATCCAATGTCATCCTCTCCATAAGTCGGTCAGCAGAACAGGAAGGTTATTGGAGCTTGTGTTGGGCTCACCTCACGTGTATCCTTAAGGGGATGGCATTGCATAAACCTGACTCTATCCTCAAATACTTTATGGTTTAGGTGGGAAGACAGGATACACACAACTGAGGAAAATAGAAAATGATAAGTATATGTGACTGCTGAAGAAGAGGAAGATGCGTGAGAGCTTTGTAGAGGAAGTAGCCAAGAGCAGGATCTCGGTCGGTGGGGTTTGGCAAAATAGAAGGAATGGGGAAGGAAGCTCAGGAGAGGGGTTACCTCACTAGCAAAGGGGTACAGATAGAGTGAGCTTGGGATGTTCAAGGCTCAGTAACGATAACTTCCTGAGGGGATCTGACCAGCAAGAGCTGGTCGAGCTAATCGAACGGCTGACTTGCAGGGGTGTTGGGAAGATTGTCTGTGAACCCCTCTCCTCAGGTGCTCAAAACAGGATACCCAGAGAAGAGCCTTTGACCTCCCTGGAGGTCACTGCCAAGGCTGCAACCTGGGTCTCCAGTTGTTTGCCAGTAATTTGTATTTGCCCCCATGGAGAGAAAAAATGACCAAGTCTGTCAACACTTCTCACAACCTGCCTTTTAATGTATTAACTGCTGTTCTCATCAGAGACACTTAGTACAACAAAAGCATTTTTTAAAAGAACAATTATCCCCCTCCACAAGAGCAAACAAAGGCCTTAGTTACCAAACTGCCAACTTCATCAGCAAGTGTGAGACACACACGCGCGCACACACACACATACACACACAACCCCCCTCCAATATCCCAGGAGTGACGTGTGTGAGTCAAAGGCTTTTTGTTCCACCACAAACCTCCCAAATTATAAGAAAAATTATAAAGAAAAACATACGAGGTCCCAGAAACAATTCAGATCCGTGAAGATCCCCCCTGCCCCATCCTACCCCCTTATGTAGGTCTTTTCTGTGTCTCAGGAAAAGAGAATCACCCCCTGCCTACCACACATGGTGGAAGGCTGGCAGCCAGCACTGCTCTGCTTCCAGCTGATTCTTGGGTGGCAGACAAGCAGCCCATGCCAGCAAAAAGTTTGAGAGTCCTTGTGCACAAACCCTTTTCCTTTCCCCTCCCTCTCTCTCATGTGACACGAAGTAGGAAGGCATATCTGTGTAAGGAGGATTCATCAAAATCTCTAATTAAATACATGGCAGCTGGTGAATTAAAGCATTTGTCTTAGCTCTGCCATCCTATAATACCTTATAATCTTGAGAGTCCAAAGTATGAATTAATTATAATTTCTAAGAACCCAGGGAGCCAGCAGCATTGAGGAGGGAGGGTTGGAGGAGAGGCTGTGAATGGTGACAATTAATGCCTGTGAGAAAGGGACAGGGCCATCGTTCTTTTATTTAGAAGAAGAAGCCACTTTAGGGAGTCGCAAGCCTGCAGATTTGTATATTTGGCATGAGTGAGTGTGTGTGTTCATGCACATGTGGGTATATTCAGGGTCAAGTTTCAAGTTGGCATTTAACAGTATCAGCTGAATCATCATTATTATTAGTAGTAGTATGTTACCAGCTACTGAGAGCTTATTATGTGCTCTCTATAGGCGAAGCATTTCCTTACCACATCTTAAGACTCCTGACTATATGTTGTCTGCATTGTTAGTATCTTTAACCAAGGAGAAGATGAAAGCTCAGAGAGGTTGAATAATCTTCCCAAAGTCTCCCACAGCTCACAGGTGTCAGAGCCAGTACTCAAATCAAGGCTGACGTGATCCCAGAAACCCTTCTCCTAACCAGCAGGCCCTCCTTCCTTAACTTACTATGCACCATCCTTTGCTGGGTGCCTAGATTACAGAATTTATTAAGAATGATTCTTAACCTTAAGGAAAAGAGCCTGCCATTGAATGGGACATGCTAGCCAAGGCTAGCTAAGATTTGCTGCTATAACATGTAAACCTCTACTTCTCAGGGGCTTAATGCAGGAAAAGCTTATTTCTCCCTCATGTGATGGATGACCATGCACCTAGAGTGAGCACTCTGCCCTTTGCAGTTATTCAGAACCCAGGCTTCAACCCCTCTGTGCCTCCTCCCTCTTCAACGTCTGGCCTGCAAGGGAAAAGAGCTGAGGGTTTTGCGTGGAGAATTTGTATGGGCCAGAAATGGGCGGAGTAACAGCCCTTCCCCTCACGCTCTGTCCACTGTCACTGAGTCGCGTGGCTATGCCTAGCTGCAAGGGAGCTAGGAAATGGAGCCTGGCTGTGTCCTCAGGAAGGAGAGAAGAGTGTGGAATATGTGGGAAAGGCTTGTATGGGGGAGAAATCTCTGCATTTTCCCATGTCGAAGGTGCAGAGGCCGTACAAAGAAGATGAGACCGTGTGAATAGTTTTGTTTTTATCCCCTAGCCCTCTGGAAGCGATGAGCTCGGTCTTTAAAAAATGGTGAAAAGAAAATAAAATGATTCCCAACACTCACAAATGCAACAGATGCAGTGAAAAGAATAATGTCAGGAGTTTGGGTTCGCATCCTGGTCCTGCTAGGAGGGAAACATTTCTTACCCTCCTTGCCTTATGCCCTTCCTTGATAAAATGGAGACCGTTGCACCTGCTACCAGGAGACAGAAAATGAGTGAGGAATGCCTGGCACATGGTACATACCTGCTTGTCACCCTTTTCCTGCTTGCGAAAGGCTGTTCTAAAGTCTCTATAGCTTCTCTCAGGACCTTGCGCTGCTTTTGGGGAAGTAGATACTGGGTCTTTCTCCCACACTGAGTTATCATCAAATAGCGCATACTTAAATGCTCACAAAACTATATAAGCAACTATTTTCTTTCTTTTATCTTCTACTGCCTTAAAAATATGTAGCTCAACCTGCTTCTTTAAAAAAATGGTCCATAAAATCACATTATAAGAGAATGGTAATATTCATGATGATATTATTTCAACAGACATCATTTGTTGAGTGGTGGCTCACCAGGAGGCACTGTTCTTAGACCTTTATATGCAGTGTCTCTTTAATCTTCACCAAAAAAACCTAGGTTTTTTTCTGGGTCCTATTGTAATCCCCACTCCGATATTAGCCAAACTGAGTTCCAGTCTGTCTTGTTCACAGACTGAGTTCCAGTCTGTCTTGTTCACAGTCCTATTCTCAGCACCTAGGTTGGTGCCGACACTCAAAAGTTTGTGGATAAATGGATATCTCTCCCATTTCCGTGAACAATGAGGCTTAGGGAAGTTAAATGACTTACTCAAAGTCACACAGCAGTAAGCATTAGAGCTGGCCCCCAATCCAGGTCTGTCTGGTCCCAGAGTAGAAAAAGTTATTCTGCAGAGTAGAAAAAGTTAGCCAAAGTGGATGTGGGACCTCATGTATTTAAAAGGAAATGATCTCACAATCCCGTGGCATGTTTGATTGATCTAAATACCTTTTGCTCGATTTCCACTTAAAGGAGCTTTTTCCTCTGGAAATGAAGAGATAGGGAAAATAATGATCGCCACTGTGGCTCGAATGGTTACTTTGAAAATAGCCAGCAAGATGACTGAGCCCACCATCTGGATTTTGTGGGGTTGACTCTGCGGCTTAGAGGTTCCTGGCATGTCAGGGAAATTCAGAATGACCCTGGCAGGGCTCTGTCCTCCTAGAAACTGTTTTCTCTTCCATAAAATGAGCAGCTTAGAAGGAATGATTTCTGAATCCCTTACAGTTGGTTATCTTGGACGAGCAATTTAAAATCTTGGGACCTCAGTCTCAGGGTCTGTGAAATAGACCATGGAGTGTGGCGAGACCATTTCTGAAGAAGCTGCATGTGTGTACTCCTGGCTCTGAGTGGCTTCTCTGTAACCGGTCAGCATTGTTACTATTCCTGCCGAACCCTCTGTAATCCTTTCCTAGGTCCTTTTGAATGTGCTGGAGAGACAGCAACACAGCTGTAGATACTCCACATTTTCTAAACCTTAAGCAACATCTGATGGAGAGTCCCATTTGCCCCACAGTCCCTTCTCTATTGGGCTGACTTTGCAGCTCAGCCTCTGGGAAGTGCTGAGAAGGACCAGGAGCCCAGCCCCGGTGTGGCCTTGCTGCTGAATGTTCCCCCCTGGGTCCTCCTTGCCTTTGGCCAGAGGCAGCCCTGCTGCTCTCACTTCTTGCTGGCTGGCCTCCGAAAGTCAGCTTAACCGTGTTTGTTTCTGTCTCTTCTTGTTTTGTCAACATGCCATTGAGAAGGAAATGCAAACCTGAGCCTTGATTAGACATCTCCCTCGGTGCAGATTTCCCTTGATTTCCAATTCAGCACACTGGTGTTGGCGTAGGTGCCGGGGCACACGCTTCCTGCTGTTGAAAGGTCCTGGAAGCGGATGTGGCACTGGCTAGCGTCCTGGAAGTGAGGGGCTGGCCTAGAGGTGTGACCTTTCTGGGGAGAGGTGGGGTGTCCCTTTCTCTTCACTGGGACCTCGCCTGCTCCTCAGATTTTCAAGGGCAGTGCGCTGGGCTGAAACGCAGCCTGGAACTCTGCAAACTGCCAAGGATGCTGGGCATCCTAGACCTTCTTACCGGGGCTTAGGGCAGCCTGGATCTGTGTGTGTGTGTGTGTGTGTGTGTGTGTGTGTATAGAATCTTCCTGGGAGACAGGAATCCAGGATTCTAGCCCTGATGCTCTTATAAAGCTGTGTGACATCAGGTGAGCCATTTCACCGCTCTGAGCTCTATTTCCTCATATATGGTTAAGATCATAAAACTTTGGGGTCTTGACCAAACCTCTCAACTTCTCTGAATTTCACTTCTTCTCATATATATATATATATGATCATTTGTAATTAAGGGAATGGGCATTTCAACTATCGACCTTGACTTCCAAGGATGTATATGGTCTTGGGCATATGATTTAATTTCTCTGGGCCTTAGTTTCTTTATCTGTAAAATGAGGATGATGCCAGTCTCTACCTTGTGGAGTTGTTGTGACATTGCATGAAAATGTACAGAAAATGCTTTGGAAATGGTCCTTCTTCCCCTTCCTTTTTCTTTCGCCTCCTCCTTTCCCTCCTTCCCTTCCCTCCCATCTTTGCCTTCACCTCCTTCTTCCCTCCTCCTTTACTCATTTCTCCTCCTCTTCCAACATCATTATCATCATTGCCATCTTCTCACCATGAGATCAAATCCAATTATGTACCTGAAAATGCCGTGTCATCTACAAATACTGAAATAACTATGATATTATAGGTAGACTCACCTTATGTGAAACTCCATGTCAGCGTGTGCGCGTGCGCGTGCGTGTGTGTGTGTGTTCAGCCTTTTAGATTTGCTCAGTGAAGGAATATGGCCGTCGGGCAGGTCAGATGCTGTGCGTCAACGCACGTGGTGAGTGAAATGAGTTTGCCTGGGGATGGGGGGATCCAGCCGGAGAAGTGGGGTAGCCCAGCAGGGGGTGGTGAGCCAAGCAGGACACCTCGGCGATGGCTTAGGAAACAAAGCCGAGATTCCTAATGTTTAACTCGAGGTGACGGAACATTAACATTTAATTAACTCTTGACTGCTAAACCAATATTAAATCTCTGCAGAGGCTGGTGGCCAGTTAGTAGCCAAGAGGCTATAGTCTTTTTGTGGTGACATCCAGAGGAAGGAAACTCGTCCATCACATGGGATCCCTATCCACACACTCACTGTGTGTTCCTTTATGGAACGAACGTACCTGTTCTCATCTGTCTGGTTCTCGGAATGTGAAGAGGAAGCATGTCATCTTTCTTCAAACTCCAGCTCTACCCCTCCCTACTTGTATGAATACTGGCCACGTTACTCCGATAAGTAACTTGGGTTCTGGCCTGGAGGCCTGGAGCACAGGAAGAGTAATTCCCACCTTGTTATGCCATTTCTATAGATCAGTGGGAATGGATAGGAAACATCTAACAAAAGACCTAACCCATTCTTATGACTTGCATGTTTGTGTCCCCCCTTCCCCACCTCATGCATATGTTGAAATCCTAACTCTCAATGGGGTGGTATTAGGAGGTATGGCCTTTAGAAGGTAATTAGATTTTGATGAGATCTTGAAGGTAGAGCCCTGATGATGGAATTAATATCCTTATAAGAAGAGAAAGAGACTAGAACTCTCTCTTTCTCTCTGTTCTCTGCCTGTGAGGACACAGCAGGAAAATGGCTATCTGCAAACCAGGGAGCAGGTCTTCACTCGATGTCAGATCCGCTAGCACCTTGATCTTGGACTTTGCAGCTTCCAGAACTGTGATAAATAAATGTTTGTTATTTAAGCCTCCCGGTCTCTGGTATTATTGTTATAGTAGCCTGAACCGATTGCGACATTCGTAAATGGCAAGTTATGATTCTGCTTCGACTTCATTCCCCTCCCCTCTCCTTCTCACTATACCCAAGTACACTGAGCTGCTCAGTTCCTATTAAGATCTATTCTACCTTGTCATTTTCAACATGTTGTTCCCTCGGCCTGGAATTCTTTTGCTTCTCAATCTCCTGGCCATTTCTCTTGCAAGTCTCAGCTCAGATACCACTTCTTCAAGGAGCCTTCTCTGGCCTCCTGGGTAGATCAGCTCCCCCCATTACACATGCACACACATCCCTCATCACCTCTGATGTTAAGCCTGGAAGATAAATGACTCCGTTCTTCCTTTATGCTTACGCCTGCTTCCTTTCATTGCTTTCTAAAACCATTAGAACCTCACAATCTCCCTTGCATCCTCTGACGAGTTAGTTGCCTTGTTTACTCTCCCAATGTCAGGTCCGACAGCACTTACCACTTGCATCAATAATCCCCTTTTCAAAGATGTTGGCACTGCAGTTGGTTTTCACATTTGCATAGAGCTGAGCAATGCATTCTGGACGGTCCTAGAAGGGTACTGCAGTTCGACTTGCAGACTGTGAGGGAAAGGGCTCTATCTTTTTTGTGAAGGCATGGTTGGGCCTTGGTGAGCTATTATAGAAGATCATAATCTGTTTATAGGCTGAGGTCAGGAATGGTGAACTCCACCGTCAAGGGACCCACCAGTGTCTAGAGTTGGATTCTGAAATGCACAGCTTTGGATCTGGAGGGAGGTGGGTGGAGCCCACATGGAGTAGATCCTAGCGCATGAACAATACAGATGTGTCAGGGGAAAGAAGAAACCTTTGTCAAGCCAAGGCCAAGGATAAGGGATCGGGCTTGCATTGGTCAGTCCAGCATGAGGACCTTAAAGCAATCCACACTGATTGATTGTCCATTTCTTTGTAGTGGAGGGACAGTGGAGGGATGTGTGATATGATCAATGGACTCAAAGAATATCCTATGGAGTCAGAGACAGGAAGTGGAGGGGTGGTGCTGCCACAGATTAGGTTTCCAAGATGAGCTGGAACGAGGCTGGAGAGGTAGATCCCAGGAGTGAGGCAGGGCTGTCTGATGTGATGTCTTTGCACCCTAGTGATGATGATGATGATGATGAAGGTGATGGTGATGATGATGATGGTGGTGGATGATGATGAAGATGACGATGATAGTAATGATGATAGTGATGATAATGACAGCAATAGCCGTTAACCTTTAATGAGTACTGATTATGCTCTAGCTACTATACTCTTTTACGTATCAATGCTTATTTGATACTCTTATTCTATAAGGGAGGCACTAATATTAACCCCATTTTACAGAGGAAGAAACTGAGGCACAGATAGGTTAAATAAATTGTTTATGGTCATCCAGCTAGCAAGAGGCAATGCCAGGATTCAAACCCAGCTCTGTTTGAAGCCAGACCTGGTATGTTCCATCTGTGTTATCTATTGCTTCTTATTTCCAGACTAACCTCTATATGGCCCTCTCATCATTCATCATCATTCACTCATCATTTATTCACTCATTCAACAAATATTTATTGAGTATCTACTATGTGCCAAGCACTGTGCAAGTTCTCTGCCCTTCTGGAGCTTATATTCCTATGGAAAGGGACAAAAGACAAACACACTTATACATAATATAACTATGAAAGGTTACAGAGTCTAATAAGTGCCATAAAGAAAACTAAGCAAGAATGTGTGATAAAGAACCAATCGAGGGGGACAGTGGGGTCACCTTTATGTGGAGAGGTCAGGGGAACTCTGCAGTGGTGACATTCACACTGAGCCCTGAAGGATGAGAGGAACCAGTCATGCAAGAAGCCTGTGGAAGAACATTCTCATTTTCCCCTCTCTCTTCATTTCCTTTCGGGTCTCTGGGGGTACAAACCACATGTTGGGTTTTTGTGAATGGTGTGGACTTTCAGGATGCCTTCGGGGGCAGGCAGCCTCAGAAAGATGGCTGTGTACATTCACTTAGTGGGGCCTTTCCTGTAAGTGCTTCTGAGAGTTACTTCCTGCTGCTCCACTTCTGCTCTTTCTATAACTGAGGATATATTATTCTTTGTCACCTTGGTCATATTTAGCTTCCAAATCCTTATCTAGATGGCTCCCCAGGGTGGCTCAACTCTAGGTCACTGGGGACCAATTACGAAGCTGTCCTCTTCCCTTATTCACTGCTGAGTGCAGCCATACGCTGACGCAGAAAATCCTAAATCCAGTTAAGTGTTATTTGCTTGAAATATTTGAAAGAGCCAGCTTGGCCCATCTTCAAATATTTTGTTAGCTAATCAAAGCCAGATTGTGGTCAGAGGCCATATCTAAATTTATTAGGAAAATTAATAGACCATTTAGATTTTATTGGAATTAAGCTAAAATACGATAAGCAGTCACACCAGCAGATAGTCGTTAATTATTACGCTGACCTGCATGATGGGCTCATAATGAAATATTGACTTCTAGGTAAGTCATGAGGCCTTGGACAAGCAGGACAAGCTCTAGAAGGTCTCCTCACTCCATCTGCTTGAGGTTAATTGGATGGGACACAGTAGGCGAGGCTTTCAGTAAATACACACCTTTTATTTTTCTCAAACAGCATTTATTGTGCATCTACAGTGTGTTAGTCCCAGGAATACATAGAGCAGACAGCCTGGGTTTGAATATGGGTTCCAGTACTTCACAACTGTGTGCTTTTGAACATATTACTTAACCTCTCTGAGTCTCCATTTCCTCATCTGAAAAACATAAACATGACTAATGGGGTTGCTATGAGAAGTCATGGAAATGATGTGTGTCATGTGCTTATCACAGTCTCTCCACATAGATGTAGCTGTGATTATGATCATCTTTAGTAACATTATAAACAACAGATTTCCCCCTCAGAGAATTCAAACAACAAATTACAATACAGTGACCCTCCAAGAAGACTCGATTTCTCCCCACTGTGTGCCACATGGATGTTAGCTAGGGTCAGAGAAGGCTTTAATGAGGAGACATTTGAGCTCAGTTTCAAAGAGTTAAAAGCATTTATTTTCCAGGTGAACCAGATAGGTATGGGACTTCCAGGTAGACAGCACAGCATAGGCAAAGGCGTGGAGGTCTGAACAAGCTGGTGACGCGTGTATCTTTAAGTGGTTTGGCAGTCTAGGACAGAAGCATCTCCATTAGGTTATTATTAGAGCAAAAAGAATTGGAAGCTGGGTGTTATGCTCCGGATCACTCACCTTTATGCTTTTCTCTATGAAATGTATATGTATTAAATGTCACTTATGAAGATGACTGGTCTGTTTCCATTTTTTACTTTTGCTAGATGTTTTGTGTTGCCCAGTGGAGGCAGAAGGAAAACCTTAAAGTATTGCCAGCATGAAAAATTATGATCAAGGGGTCTGAGCTGTTCTGCTCTTTATGGGCACTGCCTAAATGCTTTCAGGGTTGTGTGGATGTGGCTTGGAGGTACAGATCACTGCCTACCTCAGACAGGTCTGGGTTCGAGTCCAGCTCTGCCATTCACTTCCTGTGAGACCTCAAGTGAGGCTCTCTGAATTTCAGATTCTTCATCTGCAAAAGGGAAGTTTCTAAGAGCTACCTCATAGGGCTGTGGACAGGATCATTGAGAAAAATATATATATATCTTAGTACATCTACATATTCAAGATATGTTAGTTCCCAGAATATAATGTGGTAAGTTTAATTTTTTTAAATTAATTTTAAAAATAAGTGGGGGAAGTGTTGTTATATATGGGTGTTCTGTTTCATATACTAAATATATATCTGTCCTCAGAAAATGAATATGCATTTCTCCAAAGATGTATATGCATGTTTCATTTTTCCTATTAAGTATATATGTCTATTATGTATATAAGTATATATGTATATAAATATATATCCTACTTATACACCGAGAGAAGTAAATAAGTACAGAGAGTAGATACAGGAAGCTATAGAATAATCTACATTGTTCCAGAAATAGTGGGAGACGTGCTGAGGACAGGAGGGCCAGATTAACCCCAGGGCCACAGAATGATCTGGTCTAATGGGTCCAACACCATGTTGCTTAATTTGGGATTAGCCAAGAGACCTAAGAATCTATCCCATTTTTCCTGGATAACAGTGCTCATTATAATGGGAAATTAACAAGGCAAAAGGAAGTGAAGAGCAAACTGGGGCGGGACATCCTGTGACCAGGAATTGATAGACATGGGGTGGAGAGAGGAACAGGCTGTGCCTTTGTGTTGTGGATAGCTTTTCCCTGCCTCCCCAATACGCCTTTGATCCTTGGCCGTGTGTGGGGTAGAGCAAGATCTTTTGCTGTGCAGTTCCAGGGGGCATATAAAGTGGCCATCTGCACTGGTCAATGGCTTGTGGAATCAAGAGAGACTGCGAGGTGAGATGGGTGTGGCCCAGTGCCTCAGGGCCTTATTATCTAGTTTCAGGGTGACTTTGGGGACCCGTTAGAAGAGGAAAAATTTTAAAAATCAATTCTGCTACTATTGCTACTTTATCATCATCATCATCATCATTATTATTATTATTATTACAGAGAGGAGTGACCAGAATTTATGTCCTGGGTTGAGGCTCCTCAGATAG
>NW_006436812.1:2549047-2559144 GCF_000325575.1 Pteropus alecto | reverse complement strand
TTCCTGCCTGCTTGAAAAGGACGAAAGGGCAAGGGAGGGAAATTCCAGGGGAAAATGAGTTCTTGTTGAAAAATACTTGCCACATGAGGACCAGTGGAACCTGGCCTTGTAGATTTGCTAGAGACTCGCTGGGAGCCTCTAGGAGGGAGGCTTAAGCATGTGAGTGAGATGGACCACAGGGATGTTCTACAGCCAGAACTGTCTGATTATAGGCTTGCCGATCTTGACAAAGACACCAATGAGTTAAAAATGGTCCTGGTCCGGAGTGCGGACGGAAGCCGGCCCCCAGTTCCTGGGCGCATGCGTGGCCGAGATGCAGTGGGGCATTTTAATTAGATCCCTTTACCAGAACTCCTGACCTTCTGTGTAGCACATTAATGTATTTTACTAATTATAAATGCAATTAAAAAGTACTGAAATAAAATTAGGCTGATCTATCTAATTTACATTAAGCACTTTCAAATTATGCAGATTTTAAAGTCTCTCTCTGTGTCTCTTTTTTTTTTTTCAATTTGGGTTTCAGGGTAAAATTGTCTGCATTAAAACAGCTGGAAAACAACCTTGTAGGAAAACAAATTTCTTTTCTGTGATTATTCTCAGTGTGCGAGTTAATTTTCCAGGCAGTAATATACTTCGCTGGCATTGAGCAGTGACTCATAAAGCAGAAGACATATGTGTCTGGATGCAGGCTCAGGAACAGGGTCCGTAGAGGGACTGAGTATGGTTTGGTTACTTTGGGGAATGAGGTTGAAAGGCTAACTAGGCAAAAAATACTGATGCGATGGTCGCTAAACAGTTGAGATTTACAAAGAGTGAGATGTAGCGGCAGGCATAATGTGCAGTTGATAGAGACAGACCATCTGGTGGGTTTATCCAAGAACGCAGGACTATTTTCTCCCCCTCTATGCTGACAGGCAAAGAGAGTGATCTGGGTGATGAAATTACTGCCTAGCATTATTAAGAACCAGGTCGTTCAATTTTGCTGGCTCTGGAATTTACGGATGCAGAGCAGCTATATATTAGATGGGGAAATGGAGCGTTAAGGAAAGTGGATGGCTACACCGGACACTCTCTGCTCAGAAGGGGCGTGTGTGCTTTCTGCTGGGGAGAGAACCACCTTTCAGCCTGGGTCTGCTGGAGGCTGTGTTCGCCAAGGAGGAGACCTTGACAGGGCCTCTTTACAGATTAAATCTGATCCGCAGGTTCCCCAGAAGCAGAGGTGTAATAAGCCGTTCTCCGGAGTTGCATATAAGCTCCTTAAAACATTCCCAGTCTGGTGTAACTCCCCTCTGCTCAGTGCACTCAATTTTATTCACAGCCTAAACTTTGCCCTTTAAGCTCCCCATCATAAAGAGGCCTACAATAATTCCCCAAATTGGAGCTGTTGAGCTTGAGCAAGGAGAAGATTTGGAAAGCCCTTTAATGCTTTTCCTCCCTTTCTGACGCTAAAGAAATCTTTCTACTTGCATTCAGGGAACGAATCTTGCCTACTCTGACATGGGAGTCACGAAGGGTACTGGTTTTCCATCATCTTCCCCCCAAGATAGTTGAACTCTAGGGCATCAGACAAGTGTAGGACATGAGGCGCCTTGTGTTTGAGATTTCTCAGCTCGGGGGCCCTCTCTAGGGTAAAATGATTCTTTGTCTCTCCATCCTCCAACACCATAATTTACATGAGAAATACTACTGATGGAACTATGTGTTAATCCATGCAGAGAAAGTGTTAAAACCTTTCTCTCCAAGGTCAGCATGTCTGGAGCCATTTGGAGGACCAGATGCTAAACCGAAGCTGGACCCCGCGGGTCTCTCTCTTGTGAGGACCAGCCAATGGCAGGAATCAACTGGATGGGAATACAGCCAGTTTTCCTCCACCAAAACCCAAAACAAAACAGAGCACTTACCTCCTGCTCTTTCATTTCCGTTCTGCAATACCCCCTAGCCACCAGGGTGTCAGGCAAAGCTCCCACCACCCTTCCGGATCCAGGCTTGGTCCTTCTCTGACAAACACAGCTCCAAGGGATCCTCTGTCCTGCTCGATGGTCCTCTTTCTACTCACTTCCGGAGGGACGCTGGAAGAGTCGCAGAGAAACGATGGAGGTTTTAGAAACAAAAGCACCTGAATTCCAGTCCTGGCTCCCCTTTCACCAGCTGTGGGGCTTTTAGCAAGTTATTTAATATCCCCAGCTTCAGTTTCCTCACCTGCTTTTGAGAACAAGACTACTTTCTTTGTAAGTCCGCAGTACACTTTACAATGACATCGTGCACGTGAAGCACGATTCCTGGCATTCGTTCTCTCGCTCCACAAAGGGTTATGGAGAGTCTCCTCTGTGCTCAGCCCCGACGTGCCCACCGTGCGTGCCCTGCCCTGGGCATGTGTGCTGGGCATTCATTAAGGACTTGATAAAACAGGGTCGAATTAATAAAATGATGGAATTCTACAAGTAGTTATTGAACTATTACTGTGTTTAGGGCACCATATTAGGTGCCAAGGAGATGGGTCAGTTTGAATAGGATGTGTTACTTGCCTCCCTGCTTCCCTCTCCGGGACCCCATGTTCTACCGTGATTACGTTGTCTCAGTTACGTGTTTGGAGACTTCACAAAGACTTCTTATTTCCTCTCTTGGTCCTCTGCCCCTTATAATTCTCACCGGTAATCAAACTGCCATGCTTTTGACTATGATGCTTTCTCTGCCTGGAATGGCCTTGCTCATCCCAACTCATGTGACTCATTTCTTTTTTTTTTTTTTCTTTTTGAATATTATTTTTTTAGGCGAGGCAACCCTTGGTTGATCTCACAGATTGCAAGGACCTTGTCAGCTTACGATCCCTTATTTTTTATTTATTTATTTATTTTTTTTACGCCTACAGCACCTGGTCTTCCTAAGTGGTCTCTCATCCAAGTACTAATCAGGCTTGACCCTGCTTAGCTTCTGAGATCAGATGGGATCGGTCTTGTTCAGGGTGGCATGGCCATAGACTGCATGCCCTTCTTTCTTGTCATACTCCTGCTCATCCTTCAACACCCAGCTCAGAGATTTCCTCTGGAAGTCCTGTCCCCAACACTGTAGATGGCCTGCTGCTGTATCCGCTCTTTCTGGGGTTATGTACCCAAGTATTTGTCTGTTTTTCTCTCTAGACCAAAAGCTCCTTGAGGTCAAGGACCTATGTCCAATTCACCTTGGTATCCTTCATGACCACCATATTTTCTGGACTTGAATAATTGTCCAATAAATACCAGTTGAATAAAAAAAAAATAAATGCATAAAATGATGGATGACTGGTTAGATGCATGGATGGAGAAAGTTAGAGAGAGAGACAGGCACACATACATGAATACATGGATGGATGGATGATGGACAGACAAATGAATCAATACACAAGTGAATACATACACTTGGCCGAATGGTGGTAGTGATGGAGTCTTTGTCTGTAATCCGGAAGAGCTTTAGTTAGTAAAACACCAAAGCAGAACTATCCTGTTGATTGATAAGGTTTGAGCCCCGAGGACAGCTTTGTAGGGAGTCTCCAGGTATTTCACGAGCAAACAAATCTGAGGACAAATGAACATGTCATCATGCCGTGGACTCCGAGTATGAATTGCATTCCACCCAGTCAAGGGGGAGCCCGCCCTCTGAGTGCTGCATCACCCTCTCCACCGTGCTCTGCGCCCCCTTCCTCTCCATGCGTGCTATGATAGCCAAGTCCTAATTAATTATGGTGGCCTTTCAGCAAGCTGGGCCTGGACACCAGGGTTTTCTCCGCAGCCAGTGCTGCTGCTGCCCTTGCTTCCTGCCAAGCTCACCTCCCAGACAAACATACTTAGCAGGTGTTTTCCCCACATTAATAATCAGAATTGACACATTCTAAATGAGGGCCTCTTTGTCGTGCAGGGCAGCTCTGATGGATATGTGGGGGAATCGACGGCCTCTGAGGAATGTTTTTGCCATTACCAGCATTTCTCTGACAGGTTTTTAATAGTCCCACTAAAACTGCAGTATATTGGAAAATTTTGTAGATGAAGTACAAAGGGCTGCTGTGACTCAGAGGCTCTGGGGTGGAAAAATACAGTTTGGGAAACACTGAGTTCCTCAAATAATGATGCTCCTAGAAGAAGCTGATCTGATGTTTGGTTGGGCTGAAAACTGGGGAAGGGAAAATTTGGCCAAGGGTCTTCGAGGAGACCGGTATTACAGGTGGCACTAAGTGATGAATCATTTGGATGAAGTACAGTCGAAGCCCAGATTTCAACATTGGATCAGAGAAGGTCAGACAGGATGGGTTCATTCATCCATCTGTCCATCCATCTATCCATTTAATAAGCTCTTATTTACCTTCAACTCATGCATCACAATTATAAGTTCATGACTTCGTAAGTTCAAAATTCTATGAACAATTTATGGCCTTGGGTTATTTATGCAGATTTGAAGTCTGAGCCTTAGTTTCCTCATGTCTAACATGAAGCTAATAATGCCTATGTTTTAGAATTGTAGTTGAGGGTTAGAGATCAAATAAGTTAGATTCCGTGTGGGCCAGGGTCCATGGCAGAAACAGATGACATATCCTCATGGGAGAGCTGAGAAGAGTTTTTAGTACAGGGATCGCTTATCAGAGAGCGGCTAAGGGAAACTGATGAGAGAAGGTGCCGCACCCTGGGGCTAGCAACAGGGAGAGCTGTTCCCACCCTGGGGCCTCAAGAGGCCGGGGAAGGGGGAGTTCCCAGAACCCAGAGGCTGTAGGAGAGGTCACCTGACCTGGGCATGACCTTCACTCGAGGGTCAAGCCATTGCCAGCCTGCATTTCGGGAGAACAAACCCTCTGATCTCCCGAGGGTGGAGAGCGGATCCATGGGGACAAACGTGGGCTCTCTGTTCAGCATGTATAGCAGCACAGCTGGACTCTCGGTGAGTTGATAAATGGTCATGACTATGGATGGGTACGTGAAGGGCAGGGGATGGCTGGTATTATTACTTCCATTTGACACTGAAGCTCAAGAAGACAGGATGGTCCCAAGCCTTTGCTAGCAGACCTGCCTCCCCCATGATCTCACATTCTCTTATTTCCTGTCATTCTTCACTGGCCGCCAGAGGGAAGTCCACAGGTGGCAAGTCTGTTTTGCTTTCCGAGGGTTAAGATCAGGCTCTGAGAGTGAAACCAACTATCTCGAGTTCATTAGGGAATCGGGCCCTTGCCAGGGACTGTAGTCAGTGGGAGAGACAGGATCTGAAGGCTAAACAAACCTGGTGATGCCCCGGGATAAGCTTTCCTAATTAGTGGAGGCAGCTGCCAATCACTGATGCTCTTCACCGGGCTCCGCCCTCCAGGAGCTGACACATCAGGGGCTCTTCTTCTCAGCCCACCGATCCTCCCAGAGGCTCTTTCTAAGCCTCTGGGAGCCACTTTCCCAAGCAGTCAGCCTTTCCCCAGGGAGTAGCAGGACCGCCAGGAAGAGATAGAATGGCCTGAGAGAAAAATGTCTCTGGGAGAAGCTAAACTTGACCCCGACACCCCAACAACTGCGCATGCGCTCGTGTGAAAGGTGCCCAGGCATTGGTGTTAGATGCCTGGATCCAAACCCTGGCTCCTCCAGTCATTCACTGGGTGGCAAGGACATGATTATATAACCACTCTGACCCTCCTTCTCCTCCTGTGAAATGCAGAGAGTGACAGGACCAACCTCCATCAATGTTACGGGTATTGGGACAATTGTGGCCACTCACTCCTTTACCTTCACTGGGCTGTGGACCTCAGCTGCATCTTCTCTGGTCCTTGAATTGGAGCTCCAACCACCCAAGCACCTCTCCTAACAATTCCTTCATCGTTTTGCAGTGTCCTGGGGAGGCCACCAGTCCAGGGCCCCTTCCTCCCAGGTCATCTCTAAGCTGCCTGGCCTGAGAAAGGTAGAGCTGGGTATATGGGCTGATTTCACTTACTATTAAAATGGGTCATTGCTGAGCACATTTGCACAAGGAGGAAATCAACTGGGGGCAAACCTGTTTGCTGATAGGACCCCTTAGAGTCTCTTTATAACTTAATTGCATAGCTAACCATGCTAGTGTACAAACAGGAACGGACCAAAGTGGGCTGCCTGAACAGGGATTGGTCTGAACCAGGATCAATTCCAGAAATCCTGGCTTCTGAGCAGGAGGGAGGTCGGAAGGGGTTTGAAGTCTAGACCAGTGCTGTCTCAAAGGTGAAATTGCATAGCTAACCATGCTAGTGTACAAACAGGAAAGGAAAAAAGTGGGCTCTCTGAACAGGGATTGGTCTGAACAGGGATCAATTCCAGAAATCCTGGCTTCTGAGCAGAAGGGAGGTCGGAAGTGCTGTCTCAAAGGTGAGCAGGTCCAGGGATCACCTGGGCATCTTGGTGCTGGGCTGGCTGGTTTAGTGGGTCTTGGTGAGGCTGGAGGCACTGCGTTTCTAACAAGTCCCCTGCTGATGCCAAGGTCAGTGCCCTGGGCCACACTTTGCGGAGCCAGGGCATCAGCACCTCCAGGAGGCACCTCTGCCCGAGACAGCACAGCCGACAAAGAGAACATCTCACATCTTAAACCTCGTTTATGGGTTCCAGATTTGGGGTTTCTCCATCCTTTTCTTTCAGTATCTTCCTTCCTTCTTGCTGTGGCTCCTGGATAGCTATCTGGCTCACTGGCTGTACATCTGTATCTTCACAAGGGGTGAAGGTGTGACGGGATGAGTCGTGTCCCCCCAAAATTCCTATGTTGAAATCCTAGCCTTCCAATACCTCAGAATGCGACTATATTTGGAGACAACATCTTTAAAGAGGTAATTAAGTTGAAACACACTCATTGGGGTGGCTCCCCAGTCAATCCAGGAACTCCTCAACAGCTATGCTACTGTCCCTTCTGCACCATGGGACCCCCGCCCCCCATTGGGACCGAGGCCTCCTAGTTAAGTCTGTTTAATACTGAGCCTCACTCCTGGTATCTCCCTTCTGAGTCATGGCCATGTGTAAAAAAAAATTTAAACATATGATTGACACCCAGAAAACTGCATATATTTCAAAAGTTAAATTTGATGAGTGTCGACATTTGCATATATGCCTATAAAAGCAAGTCACAAGATCATGAAAATGTCTATCGTTCCCAAGGATGTTGGCCCCCTTACAATCTCTCATCTTCTCACTCTCTGCTCCCAACTTCCTCAGCAAACCACGGATCTGCTCTCCGAATCTGTAGATTGGTTTGCATCTTCTAGAATTTTATATAAATGGAATCACATGGTTTATACTGTTTTTAAAGCATTACTGAGATATGGTTGACATACTGTAATATTCACCTATTGTTCATGTAGGTTACAATGATTTTGGGGGAATCTATAAATCTAGAGAGTTGTGCAATCATCATCACCCCAACCCAGTTTTAGAATTTCTCCATCCCCTCCAAAATATTACATTTGTAGTCAACTCCCACTCGCCCAATCTCCAGCTCCAGGCAACTCCTGAAGCTCCAGGAAACTCAACCTGATTTTTATTTCTAGGAATATACCTTTTCTGGACCATTCATAGAAACTGAATAAAAAGCATACTGTCTTTTGTATCTAGCTTCTCACTTGCTGTAATGGTTTTCGGGTTCACCCATGTTGTTGCAGATGGCGGGATTTTATTCTTTTTATTGCTGAGTAGTATTCAACTGTATGGCTGTTCCACCTTCGTTTACCCGTTCGCCAACTGATAGACACTTGGTTTGTTTCCAGCTTGGGAGTATTACAAATAATGCTGAACATTTGTGTCCAAGTCTTTGTGTGGACGTGAGCTTTCGTTTCTCTTGAGTAAAAACCTGGGAATGGAATGTCTGGATCATTTGCCGGTGAATGCTAAACTTTTCAAGAAACTAGCAAGCGGTTTTTGCAAAGCAGCTGTATCCTTTCCATTTCCAACCACTTAGGTCGGGGAGTTCCAGTTCCTCAGACGAATTGACATTTGCTATGACTAGTCTCTTTAATTTTGGACATTCTAATAGGTGTATAGTAATATCTCAATTGTGGTTTTTTTTTTTCCATCTCCCTAATTACTGATGATGTTGAACATCTTTCACTTGCTCGTCATCTGTACTTTGCCTCTGGTGAGGTTTCTGTTCAAATCTTTTGCCCATTTTTTTTTCTTTCTTAATTTGGGTTATTTCTTTTCTTATTATTGAGATATTTTATGGTGGGAAAATGTGCATAACATAAAAGTGAGCATTTTGACCTTTTTAAAGCATATAATTCAGTGGCATTAAGTGCACCCACGAGGTTATGCAACCATCACCACTGCTTCCGGGACTTTTTCGGTTCTCCTAACAGACTCCATGTCCATTAAGCAGTCACTTCCCATTCACTCCCCAACTCAGCCCCAGCACTAATCAGCTTTCTGTCTTTCTGTGGTCTATACACACAGTGGAATATTATTCGGCTATAAAAAGGAATGAAATACTGACACAGGCTACGATGTGAATGAACCTTGAACATGCAATGCTAAGCGAAAAAAGGCAGACACAAGAGTCCACATGTTATAGGATTGCATTGGTATTAAATATCAGAATAGGCAAATCTTATTGATTTTTCAGTGTTCTTTATATACTATCGATCCTATCTCAGATATGTGACTTGCAAATAGAGTCTTTAGAGGATTGAATGAGCTAATAATATATCTAGTACTTAGTATAGTGTCTGGCATAGACCTAGTGCTTCATATATATCAATTATTATTGATATTTCATTATTTGGATTCAGTCTCATAGGGAATTTTAGTGGTATGTTCTGACTCTGAGCTCAGTACAAAGCCTTTTGTGTGGAATTATGGGCATTCATTGCTAGGTTGGGTCCCTGGAATCATGGTAGGTAGAATTCCAGAATTGGCACATGGTAGGTTCTCAGCTAATTTCTTAATAAGTGGCATAATAATAATAATAATAATAATAATAATAATAATATCAATCACTAACCTTCTGTCTCCAAATTAACTAACTTATAATTATTCTTGCCAGAGGGCACTTTCCTGGGTTTGAAATCCCCTAGAGAGTAAGTCTCCATCGTCTGCACTCCATTGCCTGAGTCCGTCAGGCCCCTCACCTCTCTGGACCACATCTCATGACTGTCCTTTCTCAGGTTTAGCTGAAGTCTCTGGCAAATTGCAAGCCCATTTCCTCGTATGTGATTCCTAATAAAGGAGAGACGATGAATAGATTTTATTTTCCAAAAAGCTTTTAATTTACACAAAGGTCACTCCTCCACCCCAAATCCCAGCCTCACAGCCTTCTTTTCTCTCTTCCCGGTGATAGCAGCAGCAGCAGCAATAATAACGGTTCTAGGTCCTGCGCTGAGCACTTCCCTTGTTAAGTTAAACATTCTGTCAATGCGCATTTCACAGCTGAGGAAATTCAGGCCCAGAGGTCATGTAACTGTGCTCAAGGTCACCCAGGTAGTGGATGAGTATGGGTGATTCTAAGGCCATGGGCTCAGCTACTCCTCTACAGTGCTTAGTTCTTTTCACTTTTATTCCTGACTGACTTTCTGATGTCTTCACCATATGTGAGTCTCCTTTAAATTCATTTCTGCCCCTCAAGCCCCTGGTTGGGGGACCCAGTGGTCAGCATCCGGCCCAGGCCTTAGGCATCTGAGGGTGCGGCCCGTTTTCCGCTGTGCACCACTGGAACAGGAGCCGCTGTGCTGACCAGAAACCAAAGCCAGCGTGGCTAAGAAGAGCCTGAAAAACAGGCCTCCAGTCACTAATGGACCAAGACGTGGCCCAGATTCTCTTTGGACTCCACTCAGAAAGTCTGTCTTCCTCTCTCGGGGGGAGGCTGAGGAGAACAAAGCGTAGACCCTGTTCCAGGAAAGAAGCCACAGCAGTTTCCACAGAGGCGAAGAGAATCATTTTTCTTAGGTGTGTGAAGGTCCTCGAAGAGTGAGGTAATAGGTTTCTTTATTAAAAATTAATCTTCTTGTAAAACCATTGCAATACAATGCACTTTAATAAATTACCCCACGCTTCCGAACACATTTATTATCCCTTCTCGGGAACCGTGGAGCCTGGGGAAATCGGTGCTGCTGAGAGCACCGGCGCTTCGCTCGTAATGAACTCGGGGGCGGGGGG
>NW_006436812.1:2527705-2549014 GCF_000325575.1 Pteropus alecto | reverse complement strand
GGCTGGGGGCGGTGCCAGCATGAGATCGGCTGGTGGCGTGATTATCGCAGGGCACCACGATCAGTTAATGCCTATTAGGATGAGTTGGAGCTTGCAGATCCCAGGCGTGTGGTTCTTGGGCCCGCTGGGTTGGGCAGGGCCCAGCGGGTGGGACAGCAGCTCTTGCTAAGGTGTTTTTCGGAGCGGCCATATTTCTATATTTTTTCAAAATTTCTACGTTTCTACACACCCCACCATTCACTACCTGGGTTGCGTGAGCCTCAGGTTCTTGATGTGAGTGCTCTGGGAAGACGAGAAGCATCGTTCTGATCTGCAGACCAGCACCCACCGTCAGCACCCTAGAGCTACTTAAGGATGTTCTTGATTATATATCTCTGTTTTGTTTCTCTTGCTGCATCCTTGGGCTTTGATACGCTGGGATGTCAGAATTGGGTAGGGTTCTCTGGAACACCTTGACCCTAAGCTACCTGTTCCTTTCAGCTCTATTCCTACCTCAACTAGGAAGGGCTCTCTCACCTTTAGGACCCTGCTATTATAAAACCCTCCAGGTACCTTTGAGCCTCACTGGCAAAAGCAACACATTTTTCTCCTCAGAAGAGACAAGACCAACTTCTCCCCTTCACCAGGTGGGTCAACTGGGCCCCCAAACTATGCTACCTGAACCTCAAACTTTATGGTCTGTCACAAATCAGCTCCTTCATCTCCTGTCTGAAGCTCTTTTTTTCTATTGTTCTTTAACCCAAGATCCAGGCTAAGAAAGATGCCATTTCATCTTCTCTGTGTTGTCTTCTTTCCTGGGAATCCAAGGGAAAATATTTTTTTTCTCCCAGTCTCTCTTTCTCCCATGCAAATGAACATGGGAGGCTGGAGATCCGCCTGCCTATCAGTAAATCTCACCAAAAAAACAGATTCCGAATTCCCTCTGGGGTTCAGCTGAGGACACTCCTTTCCTGTACTTTCATCCTACTTTACAATCTGAGGGCTTGGAGTGTGTGTGTGTGTGTGTGTGTGTGTGTGTGTGTGTGTGTGTGTGTGTGTGTGTGTGTGTGTTGGAGGTAGGTGTTTCTGGAATTACCGTAATTAAACAGGAATGGATAAAAGCAGCTTGGGTCTTTGAGATCCATGTCCTTCTGTCCTACCTCGTTCCCCTCACATTTCTTATTTAAACTGAGCTTACCGACAAGGAGGTATGCATAGATAATAGACTGTTCACTGATACCCCATTGGTGGCTGGGATTTCAGGCACTTTGGTTTTTTACAGAGTAGGTAATGGATAAATGTCTTTTGAATGAGTAAGAGGGTGAGAAATTAATGGGAGACCAAGTGAGTAGGCCAAAAATTTCATAGCTCAGGGTCTAGGAGAAGGTCCTGCTCTTGTTTGGCAGAATGGCAAACCACCAAGCCCCTTAGTGAGAGAAGCCAGGCTGGGGAGGGAGTGGGGAGAGAAGGAGCGGAGGAAGCGGAGGAGGAAGAGGAGGAGGAGGAAGAGGAGGAGGAAGAGGAGGAAGGGAGAGATGGGGAGGTGGGAGAGAGAGAAGGAGCGTTCATCAAGATAGGACTGGAGATGCAAGCAATTGTCACACAGCAGAGGCTCCTATGGGCCATATCGAGTATCTTTGTCTTTATCATGAGAACGGTGGGATCTTTGAAGGATTTTAAGCAAGGGAGTGATGGATGAGGATAGTAAATAATCTTCATCATCATCCAGATCACTAGCAGCAGCAAGTCATTCGAATTATCATCAACATTAGCATTATTGCCAATTATTGAATTGCCATTGAGCTAGAACAGGTGTTCTGTGGTTTCCATGATCTGACTCAGGGATGCTTCCAGGCAGCCCACATCACCATCATTGTGCATGGGGGGAAACTGAGGCTCCCAGAGGGGAGGTGACATGCCCAAGTGGGAGAGCCTGGGTTTCCTCATAAACCCTGCCGTACGAGTGCCCGCAACATATGGCTCTCAACTTCCACATATAAGGGGACACCGTCAGACACCAGTTTCTGCTCTTGGGGGGATCTATAACAACACAGGAGCTCTGCCTTCCTTCACTCCGTCGGCAGATTCCTTGAGCACCAATCACACGTCAGGCACCTAGACACTGAAGACACACAGAACTTCTGGTTTGGAGATGGTCAAAGCTCTTTTCTGGAACAACATTTCCCTCTGCTAGCTCGGGGAAGGGAGCAGAAGAATAAGGCAGACCCTTGTTCTCTAAGCGCGGTAGACATGGTAGGAAGCGTACGGAGGGTCTTGGCCATGGAGGGCATCGGGGAGCAGGACTCAGCATGGATTTAGGAGCATAGCTGGGTGCTGCCTCCTGCAGCTAAGTCTCTGTTTGGACCTCTCAATCCAACAGGCACATCCCTCATTATAACTCACGTGCAGCTCACACTCAACAGGGCTTCGGCAGGGACTACTCCTCCCATGTCCCCAGCCTTCGTGAATGGCTCTCCATCCACCACATCCATCATCTTCCACTCACCTCTCTGCCTCGTTCCCAGCAGATGAGCCTGCTATGCCGTCTTTCCATGACTTAACCCCCGTCTCGAATCTTCCCTGCCCCCAAATCTTCTCCCTTCCCCTCCTCTCCACTGCTTTCTCTGCATCCGCAGGACCACCCTCCTGCCCTGGGAATTTACCAGAATCTTCCACAGGAGGCTCCTCCGCTCATGGCCATGCTCTGCCTCTGCCCCAGAGTGATCTTTCAAAAGCAGCACCTCGTCGGGTCACTTCTCTGTTTGAAACCCTACAGAGGTTCCACTTTGCTGGGAACACAGAGTCTTCTGAAACAGATCCTTGCCAGCCTTGTCTCCTGCCATTCACTGCTCATGAGCCTGATGTCCCACAAAGGCAGCCCGTCTTGACATCTCATCCGAGTTGCGTCTCTATGCCTTCGCTCTGCCAGGAACGCCCTTCCACCTGCTGCGTCTGCCGGCGAAGGTCATCCTTTAAGACTTGGCTTTCGTGTCTCCCCACAGATATTTTTTGAGCACTTTCTGTATTTTCTAGACCCAGCCTTAGGTAGGCTCTGGAGACCAGAAATGACTCATCAATGTTCTCAGCCCCGAGGAGCTGACTTTCTCCCTTGAATGTCACCTCTTGGGTTCATTCATGGCTCACCTTGGTCAGAGAGGGTTGGGCTTCCTGTTTGCCTCTCTTGCTACATCCCACTCTGAAATAACTTATTCAGAAGCTTGTGTCCCCCACTGGACTGGGAATTCTGGCGTGGAGGAATGGGATCCTCATCTTCAGGTAACTATCGAGCGCTCATCGCGTACAAGGACTGGGCTTCTGTGCCAGGCCTACGCTTTTGTGTGTCATCTTTCTGCTAACTCCGTGAAGCAGGAGTCATCATTCCCATTTCATGGAGAAAGGAGCTGGGGCTCATGGGATTAAAACTCTTGCCCATGGTCAGAACTCAAACCACAGCCTAAGGCCTACGTTTTCTTAGCCATCATGCCACTCTGCCTTTCTCAGCTTTGTGTCTTCAAGACCTTGCATGGCCTGGGTACTCAGGAATCAGATGGTCTGCAGTGTAAATCTGAGAGGAGGGGAGGTGGGGGAGAAGGCATCGGGGGAGCAGGTGGGACAAGGAAGGACCATCTGCATGGCCTGACTGCTGGTTAAACTGTGCTCAGGGCGGTCAGCGTTCACCGGCATGACAGCAGCAGCCCCACAGTTTTCTGGGTACCAGGAAGGGGAGCCATCCTGAAGCCCTTTTTATGAGCCCCATAGAATTTTTTCTCCCTGGCTCCAATTACGTGCTTGCTGGTCATTGTCAACGGGCACCTGAAAATGAGCTTTGAGAGGAAGGATATTTTCCCTATGAAGAAGAGATGTGAAATCTTTCCCCTGAAGAGCATCGCAGCCTCCCCTCGAATCGTTGCCTGTGACTCCAGCAGCATCCTGGGTGACACCGTGCCCCCCGTCTGCCTCCTGATTCTTCCAGCCTCAGGGAGTTTTAAGTGGATCGGACAGTCAAACATGCCAGTCTACATCCAGCCCACTCTTTGACAGCAATTTCTGAATCTGAGGAAACTTTGATCCCGATTTCCATGTGCTGTCCCCTCCCTGAGAGATGGTTGTCCTAACTCTGGCCCCAAAGTCCCACACGGCTGAGATGGCCCATCATCACAGCGCTCCCCTGGGAGAATGGGGATGGCCCTCGCGGTCCCTTAGCCCCAGACAGGCTGGCTCTTCTTTCCTTTCGTCTCCCAGAAGCCACTGTCCAGAGATGCTCCAGCAGGATCTCTGCGGCCCACCCCCACCTGCCCATACTGCACCCTCCCATCAGGACAAAGTCGTCACTCGGAGGGGACGAAAGCTCCCCGCAGCTGATCGCTGTCATTTCCTGCTCATCTGACCTAAGAACTAACATGGCAGCCACCGCGGGTGCCGGAGCACAGGCCACAACCAGTCTGGCCACTGTCCATCCGAGCGTGGGCCCGGAAGCGGGTTCTCTGTCATTCTTTGGGCCTCATTGCTGCAAGAACACCCTGTCCCCCACCAACTCAGACGAAGTATAGCAAATTAGTCAAGAATATGTTCACTGAAACCAGATTTCCCAGGCTAGAAATTCTGGCTCCACCTCATAATCTATGAGACCTCAGGCAAGCACCTTAGCCTCTTTGTCCCTAGTTCTTTCATCTGTAAAATGCGGCCAAAAATAGCTTCTATGTCACGAAATTGTGAGGATTCAGTGCAAGGCATTAAAGCACTTAGAACAACACCTGGCAAAGATGAGGGATCCAAAAAAGGGTATGAGCGACTCCATTTTTATCTTTTTTTCCCCACTTTTTATCCTTTTATCAATTTCTATCATTTTTATTATTATTATTACCCGTGAAGCCCACACTGCACTCGACTGAGAGTTCTGCCGCTCTCGGCACAGTCGGCCCATGGCCTCACATGCCTGCATCCCCCGTTCACTGCGGGTCCTGGAGGGCAGCTGCACACTCGGCATACGGAGAGCCGTTCGATATTCGAGCAGGTGGATGTCCACTCCCTTTATTCTCACCCGCTAGCACAGGGCCAGGCACGGAGTGGGCACTCGATAACGTGTTGGAGTGAGTCGAGGGCTTGCGTGTGTGAACGGATAAGCACATGACTGCATACCAGGTGGCGAGCATGCGAAGTAAGAGGCGGCTGCTGCCTTCGGGGAATGAACCAGCTCGCGGGGTCATGCACAGTGTGACACGGTGTCGAAGTGTTCTATCAGAGGTGACAGTAGATATAGTTTATGGAAAACCTCATACATGCCAGGCCCCTTCCTCTCAGGCTTTGAATCCAGGTTCTGGATTCGTTTCGGAAATTAGCGAAATTCAAAAATTTCGCTAACCCCGTCTGCCTGGGAGCTGGAAGTGCTCACAGACGCATCGAGGAGTAAAAAGCCAAGGTTCAGAGTGAGCGAATTCATTTTCTCAGGGTCATGGGGGTCATGGGGGTGGGAGGAACCGTTATTTCCTATTATTTCCAAGGACAGGTTAGAGGGTTCTGTGATGCTGGATGAAGAGGGACAGAAGGACTGTTGAGGAAGAAAGGGGTAAGGGGCTTCTTCTCTCCTCTGGCTCCTGAGCATGTCATTCTCGCTGGCATGGAGATTGTCTGTCTCCCTCCTTGACAGGGAGAGCGAGTAACCAGCCACTGTCCCAGACCTGGGGCGAAAGGCCATCTGGTGTCTCCATTTGTCTCTGAAAAGCCAGAGCACATCCCCAGGGCCCCCCTAATGCTCTCTCCATGCCAGGGTGACTTCAGGCTGGTCAGTGGCTTTCAGGGGTGATTGACATATGCAATTTCTCTCCTCCTGTCTAGCCGAGGTGTGAAGGGAAAATTGGATGTTACTGAATAATTGAAAATGAAAATCCCTCCAAATTGATTCCTATAAAAACAAAATTGAGTTCCACAATTAGGCAGCCTGCCTCTACAGGGCATCTGAGGCGTCAGTCTTTCCAGGCTGCGGGCTCAGACGTGGCTTTTCACAGGATCCCTGGGCCTTTGGAGCCTGGTGGCTTCAGAAGTCTCAGGGCAGCTGTGCAGTGGGCAGCATACAAACCCAGGCCATCGCTAAATGGGACCCTCGGGGCCTCCCGTCTCTGTCTCTGGTTCCTGGGCTCCTGGGGTTGGCTAGGAGAGTTCGCCTTTTCACACTTCCCTGGGGTACCCAGTGCCATAACTACATGCTCCGTCTTGGCTTGCATGCTGAGGGACTTGGGACTGCTTCTCTCTCTAGGAGAGGCAACCTCTTGCATTCACTCCGTCACACCCCAGCGTCGTGACACCTTCTGATCCGTGGCCCAGAGCATCTCCCTAAGAACATAGACTCCTGGAATATGTTGGGTTGTTAACCTAGAGCTTGCGATTAGAATTCAGCGGGTCCATGAACTTGGATGGAAAAGAAATTACATCATTATCTTTTCTTGAGTGTATTTTTTTGTGTGCGTGGTGAAAAACAAAACACATAACATGAAATCTACCATTTTAACCAATTTAAGTGTACAATTCAGGGGTTTTAATGCTGTGCAATCTACATCGCTATCTAGTTCCAGAACTTTTTCATCACCCCAGTGGAAACCCAATAGCCATTAAGCTCTCACTCCCCACTCCTTCCCCCAGCACTTTTTACCTAGATTTTGCTTGAAAATTCACTATGGCTCTCAAGTGTGACTCACAAAACAAACCACAAGAGCATTAACCGTGCCTGTGACTCTATCACCAATAGAAATCTCGGATATTTTCATACCACATTACAGTGTTACAGATACCTTGAAAATCCTTTATGCCAGGAGTTGGCAAACGTTTTCCGTAAAGGCCAAATAGTAAATATTTTTGCCCTTAAGTAGTTGTGGCCCATATAGTTGCTGTCTCAACTGTTCAACTATGCTATTTAGCATGAAAGCAGCCATAGACAGCATATAAACAAATGGGAGTGGCTTTGTTTCAATAAAACTTTATTTACAAAAACAAGTGGTGGGCCGGATTTGACCCATGGGCCATAGCTTGTTGGCCCCTACTTTATGTTTTTCTCTACTTCAAAGTCACTATAGTCATTAGACTACCACTGGATATTGTTACTTAGCGTGTCAATTGAAAAGCACATACGTATCACTCTTAAAACTTTTTGATATCTGTGTTTTAACATAAGTTTCCTTTATCATTCTATTTATATTATTTGTACATTTACAAATGATATTCCAGGAAATGGTATTCAGGTTTCATCTGACTTCTAAAGGGCCATTGACACAAACAAGCTAAGAAGCCTTAAATTCTTGACCAATCATCTAGGCAATGCTAGACTGTCTTGCAGCATTCTGGAAAGTGGGTATCTAGCTTTTCCTTGCATACCTCCAATGACAGAGTGCTCACTACTTCCAAGGGGAGCCCACTTCTTTATGGAGACAGCTCTGACTCTAAGAATATTATTATTTTTCAAAGCTACATAAAACAACTTACATTCCACTTCTACACAATACCGGAAGACAGCACTCCACCCACCTCCAAAACCCCCTCCCTATCAGGAGTCAGCAAACTTTTCCAGAAAAGGGCCAGCTAGTAACTATTCCAAGCTGTTAGGGCAAACGGTCTCGTCTTGAGTACTTGGCTCTTCTGTAGCGTGAAAACAGCTACAGACAGTATGTAAAAAAATGGGTGTGGCTGTTTTCATGGAACTTGAATTCCTAATTCCTGCTTTAAGTTAAAACCTCCCTAGTTCCAAATCCTCTTGCTACGGTGGCTATCGTCCTGTGAACACACACCAACGTGTTTCTGTGGCTTTATGTTCATGATCCGTCATTCGTCCATCTATTCACCCACCCACCTATCCATCCAGCCATCTGTCCATCCGTGCATTCATCCATCTATATATAAGGAAGAGAGTCATTGAGCTCATATATCAATCATTTATAATTACTAACCACGATAAGACCTATAAAGGGAACAGACAGGGTGTTAAAAAATAATGGTGGGTGGGTTAATACTTACATGGTGGGATGAGGTCACTTCTCTGAGAAAGTGGCATCTTAGCCTCAAAATAAAGGAGGTAAAAACAGGCAGCCATGTCGAGGGCGGAGGTGGAGCATTTCAGCAGACAGTGGAGTTTGTGGGGGGCCCGGGGCAAGGAAGAGTGTGGCATGCCTGGGGATGAGAGGAGAAAAGGGTGGCTGGATATATTCGCTAACTGCTGCTGTGTAACAAATTACCCCAACAGTTAGTGACTTAAAACAACCTTTGTTATCACACAGTTTCTTTGGGTCAGGAATCCAGGTGCGGCTTAGTTGGGGCGTCTGTTTCAGGCCTCTCGCAGGCCGCCATCCAGGAGTGTCACGTGGGGCTGTGGCCGTCCAGGAGTGTCATCGGGGGCTGTGGTCATCTGACGGTTCAACTGAGGAAGGGTCTGCTTTCAAGTGACCTTTTCTCGGTTGTCTTCTTTTCATCAGAAGCAAGTCCCTAGGTCAGGTTCACGGTCAGGGAGAGGGGACCACACTAAGACATGAGCTCCGGGAAGAAGGGATCACAGGGCGACCACCTTAGGAGCTGCCTACCACACTGGAGTGTGGAGGGCACTGGGGAGTGTGAGGCAAGGAGCCACCCTCGGAGACTCCTAGAATGTAGCCGGCAGCTGGAGGTTAGCCTAAACACCACAGGAAGCTCCAGAAGGTTCTTAAGCCAGGAGTCACATGACGAGCTGTGTGTTTTGAAAAGATCGTTTTGACTGCAGCGTGGAGAATGGATTGAAGGTGGGAGGCTGTCGAGGTCACCTGGAGAAGAAATCACAGGGACTGGGACGAGGGTGATGGCAGGCGGGAGGAGAGGTGTCTGTCCTATTTTGGAGGTAGAGCTTGGAGCACGTTCTGATGAACTACGAATGAGGACTCAGTGGTCCCCCTCTCCCTGCATGCCCTCCTTCTCCCTGCAGCAGCACCCCCTGCCTCCCGTCTCCCTAGGCTGCCACCCATAAGCCAGGCATTGACACACGAGAACAAAGACATCGCTAATGCTGTAAATCCTGGATCTAATTTATTTGTTATTTCCACTCATTTGAAATGCACCTGTTACCCGGAGGCCTTTGAATGCTATCAACAGCAACTACAGAATCAAAGCGAAATTGGAACCTTTCGAAAAGAAAAAAACAAAAACAAAAAAATCCCCAAAACCAGTTGTTCAAAGGGGAAACAAATAGGGGAAAAAAAATTGTTTTTTTTTTTTCCCCTTTCTTAGATAAGCTATTGGCGTAAGATGGCCAGGCTAAGGAAAGACCCCCAGGAGCAAGATGTCGGGATGTTTGCTTTTCCTTTCCTCTTGCTTCCTGCTCCCTCGTTTGCTCAGTATAGTCAGACGGCCCTGACATTGCCTTGCAGGGTTTTTAGAAATATCAAACTGCCACTTTCCTGCAGGCTAGGATTGTCCAGCTCCCGTATCTGCAAAGTCCATTTGCAGAACGTCCCCGATATGGTGGCAGCCAGGCTGTAGCCTGGCCAACTGAGCGTCGGCTCTGTTTGCTCAGCAGCTGGGTGGAGCTGGTCAAACTTCGTTATCCACGTTCTGCGTTGAGCCTCACAATGCATGTTATGATGTCGGTGGAGGTGGATATCGTTTCGGCCCTGCCGAGGTCATCCGGGTGTCCAATAGGCACTCGGGAGCATGAAAGAATCACTGAATTTCTGGTTATTTGCTCGTCACTGTTCTGTCTATAAAAATGAATGTGACTCAATGAAAGCAGTGTCTACCACAGACTGGCAGCTGGAGGAAGGAAGATTCTATGGGGGCCAGGATTGCCGGAGGCCGAGTAAGGTCCGGACGACCCTATGGAGGGTGGGGACCAAGTCCCAGCAGGAGCGGTGGCTTCCAGCTCCTTTTGAGTACGTGTCTGTGGGCCTGGTCTTGGAGGTGAGGCGAGACCCCCCTGGGAAGATGACATATAGCAGCTAGGAAGACCCAAATCAGATCACACAGATGCCTTCCCTGTGTGTCCCCAACCCACAGAAAGACACTCACGTCCTCTCTGCAGCTGCGGCGTGCCTGTCTGTCCTTGCTGCCGTCCGTCTCCCACGCAGGTTCCACTCTGCCCACCGTTCCCCATGACTCTGACAGCACTGACCGGCTCCTTTCGATGGCCCAAGGCCAGTCCCGCCTTCAGGCCATTCCCAGCTACTCCCTTGGCTCCCAGGGCCTAAGACGCCACCTCCGCAACCAGACCGTCCCATCTAAATGGGGCTCTCGCCTGCCACTCTCTCATGTCCCCTGACTCTGTTTCACTGTGGCCCTTGTCACCATGTAAAAGTAATCTCCTTGCCCACAGAATACAGACATCTACTGGATGTCACATACTTGGGGTTCATTAAATAGTTAGTGAAAGAAATGACTTTTTAAGAAAAATGAAAGCATAAGCTCCTGTGGGTCGAAAACAGTCTTGTTCGCCGCATATTTCCACTGCCCCAGACGGGACATGGTAGGTAAGTCCTCAAAAACTGTGTATCGAGTATCTTAATTTGAGGGGCAAGGCACAACATGTCCATTTGGTTGAAAGAAGACCTCAGGCAGCAGCAGGCTGTGGTCTAGGACCCAGCATTGAGGAGGCAGGACCCAGCGAAGGGCTCAGGACAGAACCGGGGACTGGGAGGGAAACAGAACTGGGTGGGCAGGTCAACAGATCAACAGGGTCAGGTATCGCCTGAGAGTCTAAGGGAGCTTGAACCTCACATCCCTCCCCAGACCCTCAAACTGGGGCAAAGGCAGCGAAAGGAGATCCTGACCCCACCCAGTTCCAGACGGCATCGGCATCAACTGATGGACTGGGGAGGGTGGGCCCGTGGAAGAAAGGCTTCCACGGCAGAGGCATTCCGTTCAGCCACTTCCCAGCTCTGTGAGCTTAGACTGGCTTCTTGGCATCTCTCCACCTTAGTTTTCTCGGTTTCAATTGGTGATGAATCATAGTCGATTTCTTGGGGCCGTTGCGAGACAGTATCCTGCATATGAAATGCTTAACTCACAGTGTGGCACACAATATTGGACCGTATACGGTACATGTCGGCAATCATTATCGTTTCTGATTGAACTGTGATTCCATCTTATTGATATGTCTCTGCCACGAGCCTGTGTGCCCCATGAGGACAGGTGCGCATTCACGGGGCACTCTGAGCAAGCCTATCAAAGGTCCAGTGGCTTCTTAATTGGGGCACTGCAGGCTCAGCAGAGGGAGGAAGCTGGGTTCTGGGTCTTAGAGGCAGAACAGGAAGTGGAGATGCTCCAGAAACTGACCTCCTGTGGACGCCAGCTCTCTGCGGTCAGTGCAGGAAGGCGCATGCCCCTGAGAGTAAATGGAGGCCTTGCTGCTGATGATATGGGTAAAGGCTTCCCAGAGGCAGTTTCGGTCATTGTCCTGCTATAAAAATCTGACAACTGAGAAAGAGGTTCTCCAATGGTGCTTCTCTCCCCCTTTTTGGGCCACAAATGTTTTTGAGAATCTGGTGAAAGCCAGTGACCCCCCAAAACCCATCGGCACAATTTTACATTCATTTTCAGCGTGTCCACAGACCTCTAGAGGCCAAGTAGGAGAGAAGGGGTCTGGGTGAGAACCCCATTTAGAGTCTTAGTCGTTACTAAGTCTCACCGCCTTTGTCGAGTCACCCATGCGAAGAATAAAAGGAAGGTGACAGCTCATCATGATTTACTAATTCAGCAAACATCTGTATTAATAAGAAGTTTGCAGAATGTTAACAGTTAAGGAGGCGGTCCACTTGTGTTCTCTCTTATAAAGGCAACTTAGCCATTACAAGGTTTCTCATTAAAACCCTCTTAGAGGGTCTTATTCAATTGAAAGATAAAGATGATTTGTGATCAGTAAATCAAGAACCGACATGCATGTTGGTCCTTGAAATATTTGATGTTGGCAAATCTCTCTCTCTCTTGAGAGAGGGAGAAGGAGGGAGGAGAGACAGGGAGAGCGAGGGGGTGGGGTGAGGGCGAGGAGTTGGGGAGAGAGAGACAAGAGAGTTATTTTATTTCCTTTGTTTTTCAGCTTAGTTACCCCTTTCTTCAGTCTAGTCCCTGTCCAAATTATTCTAACCATTTTGGAAAGATTGGAGTCTCATATATTTATTCACGTGTGTGCTACTCTCTCCTCTCCAAACCCGGGTGGGGGAGGCTGGCATTTTGCAACACATGGCTGACGCTCCCGTTCTGAAACTTCGTTTACCTTCCCATCCTGCAAATGCACCGAAAGCAGGGGAACAGGAGGGGCTGAGAGTCCCTAGGGGCCAGGAAGTGTGTCCTCCCCAGATTAGGTGCCTGACCTAGGCTTGGCTGCCCTCGAAGATAGGACACCCGAGCTGGGCAGGGTGA
Organism: Pteropus alecto; assembly: GCF_000325575.1. Lineage (NCBI taxonomy): Eukaryota > Metazoa > Chordata > Mammalia > Chiroptera > Pteropodidae > Pteropus > Pteropus alecto. Next base: position 2,536,675 of record NW_006436812.1, on the reverse strand, counting down.
GCGCGTGACAGCAAGGCCGCACTGAGCAGGGCAGGCACCCCAGGTGGGGAGCCCAAGTCCAAGGCTGTGGGCGGAGGCAGAACAGGGCACGTGAGGACAGTGGCTCAGAGCTCTGAGGAAACTGTAGACACATCCATCGATCAGCTTTGTAGGAAATGGTATCACGCATCTTGTTCTGATTAATTCTGATGAGGAGGATTGCGGAAGATTAGCAGAGAAAAGGGGATTTGCGTTCGTCGATCCCAGCACTGCCAGGCTTTATAGGTATCGAAAACTTGGCCTATTTGTTTAAAAGAATCTCGATTCCTAGGTCCCATTTGGATCTACTGAATCGGCATCTTCAGGGACAGGGCACAGGAATCTGCATTCCTGACAGCACCCCAGGGGATTCTGAGGCAGGTGGCCCTTGGAGAAACGCTGAACTAGATGATCCCCACGCGGCGTTCTCTCTCAAGGTCTTATGAGGAAAAGTCTCATCTGCCACCCCCATAAAATGTGTTTCCTGTCTCATCCATTTTAGTTCTTGATTAAACTCAATTTGGCAAGTCGTTACATCTGATTACTTATTCATCTTCTTCTGGAGTCTTTTCGTGGGGGACAATTGATGACAAGCTCCTTGAGGAGCCATGCCCATAGCCTCCTGTCCTCCCATGGCCCAGTCCCAGGAGAGACACCTGACCTAGGCTCTCTCCAGGCCCCTTGGGATGGTGGGGACACAGTGACATCTGGGGAAGACAAGGGGCATTAGGGGGCTGACGCCGCTTGGAGGAAAGCTCTGGGCTTCGAGTTGAGAACTCAGATTAGTCCCTGCCAGAAGTGAGAGTGTGAGGCAATTTAGCAAATTGTAGCTTGCAGCAGATGTTTAATTAGTCGTGAGGCTGTGGATGACTGAAGTGTGAGGAGTGGGAGGGCACCTCCGTCTGCCTCCGCCACCGCCAGCAAGGGGGACGTGGGCTCTGCAGCTGGGGGGCGAGGCTGGTCCAGGAGAGCCAAGTCCCTGCTTGAAGAACATGGCCCACAGGAAAGAAAGGTGGTGTTGAGGGTTGGGGGTTGGGCCATGGGAGGCCCAGGTGGACCATGTGGAGCTGAGAAACTCAGTATCGGAGGACAGGGAGCTACCGAGACCCTTTGTCCAGACAGCCGGGAAGCTCGGAGGCAGTTTTCCTCTGTACACATGCGGGGGGAGACTTGCCCCAACGTGCCCCAGATTGGGTTGTTTATCCGTACCCCTTATTACGCGTCCTCCTCTTGCGCCCCATTTTAGTGGATGGAAATGCGGTCCGCCCTGTTGCTTAGGGACCATCCTTGATCCTTCCTTGTTCTTCACCCTCCACATCCAATTTGTTGCCAAGACAACTCCAACCCACCTCTCCACCTCTCTCAAGGATTTCTCAGCCTTGGCACTGTTGGCATTTTGGGCTGAGTGATCCTTTGTTTTGGGGGCCGTCCCGTGCACTGTAGGATGTTCAGCTGTATCTCCGGCCTCCACCCACTGGGTGCCAGACATTGCCAAATGTCCCCCAGGGACAAAAGCACCTGGTGGAGAGCACTGCTCTGAACCTGCCCAGGCGACCTCTTTCTCTTCGAGGATCTTTGCTCCCGCTCCCTGTCTGGTCTCCTGTCTCCGGCCTCGGTTCCCTCCATGCATCCTCCACACTGAAGCCGAAAGAACGTGTCCCTAAAGAAAATGCGATCATGGGATGCTCTTACCTACAACTTTCCAGTGGCCCTGGGCACCTGCAGAAAGATCCCTATTACCTAACGTGGTTGAAGAGCTGGTATTATCAGGACCCTGCCTATCCGCTGGCTTCATCATCTACCACTGTCTGTCTCACCCACTCTGCCTCAACCCTACCAGCTCTCCGTCACCTCCGCTTCTCGTCCCATGGAGCCTTCATGACCTTCATATTCCATATTCCAGGCTCACTAGGCTTTTCTCAGCCCCTCGAATTACACCCATACTGCTTTTTCTGCCTGAACCACCCTCAAGGAGATAGCTCTGAGGGTCCTGAATAACGTAAATTAAGATGCGGGTTTGTCTTGCGAGCAGAATCCTAAGTGATCTTATTGTTCACGTGGTTTGATCTTTCGTCCCCACCCAAATCCGATCAGAGATGGCTTTTTCGAAAATTACCTAAGCCTCAGAAACGTGGCGACTGTCAGTCTGACACCCACATCTCTCAGCTCCCCACTCTACCAGTTGCCACCCACACCCTCTGCTCGGGAAGGAGGAGGTGGGGAAATGCCTTTTCTGGAAAGCTGGCTGGCAGATGCCAGCTTCCTCGTCTGTCCTGGAAGGTTCCCAGTCTTCGTTTGGGGAAAATGTGGCAGGATTGGAGTTTTCTGGATCGACTTCCATTCCTGGTTTAATTTTAGGGCTCCAGGTGATTTCAAATGCAGGTCATCAGTCATTATTTCTGTAATGTTGGTTTTCCCAGCCAGACTTCCACGAGAGCAAGGTTGACCATGCTTATCTTATTGATCTTTGCATCGGTGGTAATTACCATGGTGCCTGGCATGAAGTGTTCCCAATACATACCCTTGAATCGCCTGGAGTAGAGGACCCTATAGGAGGCAGGGAGGGCTCTTGGGGAAGCCCGGCTCAGATTTCTGCTTCAGAAAGAGGCAACACAGTTCCAGCATCCAAGATATCTGGACTCTGATTCTGAGCCTGGTGCTTGCTTATTATGTGACACTGGCCCAGGCACTTTTTTCTCTCTCTGGATCTCTATTTCCTTATCTGGGAAATGGGAACTTGGATCGATGCATGTCTACATTCCTTTCAGCTCTAATATTGGTGAGCGCCAAGTCACGACGCAGGCACAGCAACACCGGCCTCAAAGAGCAGTAATCATCATACTGGTTAACATAGACTAAGCGCCTTTTGCAGACTACTTCCATGAACCCTCACATCAGCCCTGGGAAGGAGTGGTCTTATTATTTCCATTTTGCATATGAGGAAAAGGAAGTCCAGAGGTATGTTCCACAACTAGGAAGATTTGTACCCCAGGTGACATTTGACAATACCTGGAAACATTTTTTGGTTTCACGACTCGGAGTGGGGAGCGTTCCTGGCCTCTAATGGCGGAGGGACATTGATAATAAACATGGGACGTTGATAAACATCCTCCAATGACTAGGAGAGCCCCCACAGAGAGGAATGTCCGCAGTGCCGAGGTTGACAAAGCCTGACTTGGAGCTGGACTCATCTTAAACTCACAGTAGCCTATTCCGGAGTCCATTGTCCGTACCACCGCATTTCGACGGGCTCAGACCCCAGATGAATTTCTCCACCCTCTGCTCAGTCCTTACCAGGGAGAAAAAGTATTAACTGAAATCACAGAAGATCTGAACCAGAACTCCGACGTCTCTAACTGGGAGGGAACGAAGAGTTTTTCCCAAGACCCTCTTTCGGTCAAAAGCCGTTTTCTTAGTTTCTGGCCATAATTATTACATCCTCTTCCCCTCCTCAGACATTATTGTCCTATTGGCGGTATCTGGTCCTTACTCACCAGATGTAGACTTCCTCTAAGTTCCCCCAGTACAACTCAGGAAACATTTATCAAGGGCTACATCGACTGGAGTGTTTTGAGCTGCAAACATCACATCTGGCCAACCAAAGCTCCTTGATACTATCTCGCTCAACGATAAGACTGGAGTCAGATGGTTTCAGGACTAGAAAACAGCATCGGGCATCCAGACTTTGCCCCACAGTTTTGCTTCACCACCCTCAGCACGGTTACTTTCCTCCTCATGTTTATCTTCTCGTCATCACAGGATGGCTGCTGCAGCTCCAGGCATCACAGCTTCCCACTCTGTCTCAGGGCAGGAAAGTGGATGAATGGAAGCTTTTTCTTCTTGAGGCTCTTTTTGCCTAAAGAATTAGTTCCTGAGAAGATGCCATCATCGGCAGTCCTCCTTTCGCAGCTCATTGGCTAAAAAGAAAATCAATCTTGTGGTAACTCCTCGGGGCAATCATATCTGAGAAATTAAGGCAGACAAGGGAGAAGGTGGTTGGGAATGGCAATTTGGTAAACAGTCTATGGTTTCTGCCATAAGTACCTACTATGTGCCAGAGACGGTGCTAGACACTGGGAATAGTGACCCAGGCACTCATGGTTCATGGCTTATTGTCCATCTAACATCTAACTCAATGAAACACCCCTTCCTCAATCTCCCCGCCTCCAAAGTCAACGAAAGGTCACTGTGTTTTAGAAACTGACCTGGTCACTGTGTCACGAACCAGGTGACAAGTACAGGACAGTTTTCTGGCATCTCAATCCCAGTCTCCTCTCGACTCCCCACCTCCCTGTGGTTCTATCCTCACTTGAACCAGAGGCAGACATCTGCACCGCAGTGAATCAGAACGCTCTTCTGAAGAGTCTGGGAGAACAAAGCCACCCCCAGAGAGGCCGCCCCCTCTTCCTGGTGTCATTCGGCCCCAGAGAACGCTCTGCTCTGCTGGGTCGAAAGCCATCACATGCCCGAGGGGAACCTGGCTTTGCTCCTCCTCTCTCCTGTGCCTTCAGACACCTGGAACACAGCTCTCCCTGAGTCAGCACGGTTTTTACATAAACACAGAGCTCTAGAAGAAACCGTTTGGATGGAGGAAGGAGCCACTGGGATGAGAATCTGGGCGTACATACGTGAGAGGATGTCAAAGGGATGAAGACTTAGGTTAGTTAGCAGTGGGGCCATTGGTCCAGGTTACCTGGAGGCGCGTGTGCGCGCGCACAGCAGAGGGAAAGCACCCTCCAACAGCAAATGGGCTCCAGCATGGACCGGGCCATCTACCCGAGGAGGTAGTGAGTTCCCCATCATGAGAACCATGCTGGCACGGCCCGGAGGAGCGCCTCTCAGCATTGCTCTAGGAGAGGGCCTGGGCTGTCAGAGGACTTCCTGTAAATGGGGTGCTGTGCCTCTCTTGCTTCTCAATGACCTGGTCTCTCCCAAGCTCCTTGGCCATTGTGTGTGTGTGTTGGGGGAGTGGGGCGGGGTGTCCTGCCTGCCCTGGGGAGTGCTCCTGAATCTGGCCACCGCTTTTCAAAGATGCCGTGGGGAGCACCTCACTAGTAGGCGAGGCAGACTCTCAGTACTGAGAGTGTGTCTTTTAAGAAGTATGGTCTTCATTTGGGTCAGAAGCACTCAAAGGAGAGGGCAGGAAGCAGAGGGCTACGTGCATGGAGGACGGTCTGCAGACCTTCCCTTCTTCCTCCTCCCCCAGGCGCCACCCCGCTAGGGGCTGATCTGGTGCACCGGATGCCAAGATCAGGTGAGCACAGCCTCTGCTGTCCCCAGAATCTCTCACCTGCCATTCGTGAGAACTCTGAGGGGAACCCAAGCCAGCCACAGGATGCAGATTAATAGGGGTTCACGCTTCACTCCCAGGTGTGGGGCTGGGCCAAGAACCTGTTAGGGTGGCGGCTTAGCATCATCCTTCTCTGCCAGCCCTGGCGGGTGGAGTGGTAGTCCAAATAATTGTGCCTCCAAAGATGTCCCAAGAACTTATGAATATTACCTTATGTGGCAAAAGGGATTTGCAGATGTGATTAAAAGCTGGGGAATGCAGAGGATGGTTTCTAGAAGCTGGAAAAGGCAAAGAAAAGGATTCTCCTCTAGAGCCCCCACAAGGAACAGCGCTGCCCATACCTTGAGACTGATTTCAGACTTCTGACCTCCAAAACCGTAATAGAATAAATGTGCATTGTTTTAAGCCACTCAGTTTGTGGTAATGTGTTACAGCAATACTAGGAAACTAAAGCCAGCGGTTAGACCAGAGCTCAGCAAACTTTATCTGGGGCCAACTAATAAATACTTCAGGCTCTTAGAGCCATGCAACTCTGTAGCAACTACTTCAGCTCTGTCTTTGTAACATGAAGCTGCCACAGAGAATATATAAATGAATGGGTGTGGCCATGTTCCAATAAAACTTTATTTACAAACACAGACAGTAGCTGGAGTTTGCTGGCCCCTGGGTTTGAGAATGGTGCCCTCGTAATAGCTATGGTGGACAATGACATGGATTGGCTGATTTCCAAGCATTGCATCCAGCGCTTTACGTAGATGATCCATTTAACCATCCAAGCACTAACTATGTAAAGTAGGTACCAGTTTCACGAATGAAGAAATGGAGGCACGAGGAGATGAAGTAACTTGCTCAGATTCAACAGCTAAGAAGTTGGAGAGCCAGGATTCAAACCTGCAGAGCTGGATCTAGAGGCTTTCCTCTTAACCGCAGCCCTGTGTTGCCACTCAAGTGACTTCAGACACTGAATAATTCACCCATCTGCCTCCTTCCTCTCTCTGTGGTATCCTTCTCTGGAAAGTAACAGAGGATCCGAGAGAATTATTCCCACACCTGACCCTCCCTTAAAAGGTTGTCAGATGAAGGGAGTAAAAATGAGGGATGCCCAGTTACGTTTGAAATGCAGATAACCAACAAATGTTTGTTAGCAAATACAGGTCCCGTACAGTATTTGGGACATACCTACATAATTTTAAAAACCTATGCTTATTGCTTGTCTGAAATTCAAATATAAGTGAGTGTCCTGTATTTCTTCTGGCAACCCTACTCCCCAGCCCTGTGAGCCTCAGGAGCCTGACCCCTAGCCCACCAGAGAAGCAGGTCTGATGCAGCCCAGTCGCCATTCAGCCAGCATCAAGAACCTCCTTCTATCCGCAGAAATAGATGTGTCTGCTTTAGAAGACATTCCCTTGGCCATCTCTGCCAAAAGTCGAGAGCCCCAGGTCCGATTTAAAATAAACCACCCCTGTGTCTTTTCTCTGGAAAGACCGGAGGGTACCATCCTCGCTGGAGTCACATCCAAGCCCTACCCTCCTCTCTGATCACACTTCTCCTGCCCCTAGGGAGATGGTGACTCTCTTCCCTGAACCACGGACTTCTCTGTGTCCAGTTCCTGGAGAGAGATTTGAGAGTGAAGAGGAAAGGGAGCCACCGAAATCAGGTTCAGACTCGTTAGAGGGAATCGTGTTTAAAAGGCGCCCCAAACACGTTAACTGCAGCTGTTCCCGACATCGAGAGAATGGCGATGATTTTCCTGGCGAGATGCAGAAGATCATCATATCAGAAGTAGTTAAGAAATAATTTAACATTGTTGTTCTGCCCTAAGCTGGTGTGAGCTGCTTCTGGCAGGAAGATTGGAGAGAATTTTGTTCTTTACGTGGGAAATCATAAAGGCCTTCAATTTGATTTTCATTTAAGTCCCTTAGTGTTTGGTTGTAGATGTTCATTCATTCATTCATTCATTCATTCGTTCATTTATAAACAAACACTTTATCAAGCACCTCCTACATGCCAGGCACTGTTTAATTTCACTTCCTACATGTTTGTGGCAGGTGTTCACTCATTTATCCATTTATTCTTTCATTTATTAAGCAAACATTTTTCAAGCCAAGCGCATGGCCCACTCTGTGCTAGGTGCTGGAAGATATTTAAAGGTAGGAGTTAAGCAGGTTCACGCTTTTCCTCCGGTGGGGGAATTGCACATCTAAGCAAGTAATCAAAACACAGTGGGTCTTTTAATAAGGACATGGACTTATTTTCTTGAGCATCTACTGAGTACCAGTCACTTTATTGACATGAACACGTTATACCCGAGCCATTCCTCGAAGCGGGATAGCCGTTAGCATCCCCGATCTCTAGATGAGAAGAGAGCTGCTCTGAGGGGTGAAATACCTTGCCCCAAGCTATGCAGCTACAAGGAACAGAACTAAGATTCAAACCAGGGGCGGTCTTTCGCTAAAGCCCAAGTGCCCACTCCGCCCTATTGCCTTAGGCACAGATAAGAGAAAAATGCTTTCGGAGCAAATAGAAGCGAGAAATATGCTCTGACAGGGGAATCTGGGTCGGGTTCTGCAAGCTGAATTGAAGAGTTTCGCCATCAGAGATCAGGACGGCCTTCCTAGGGAGGCAAACGTGGTGTCTCGAAAGAATGAGATGTTTGAGCACAGAAGGAGGTGAGCGAGGAACACCGGGGGGCGCACTTTCTGGGCTGCCCAGATGGCCCAGCGTTGTTTTGTTTTGCTGCCGCTCAGGGATGAGTGTCTGTGACTCTTCCTAAGAGGAAGGCTTAGCGTTTTAGAGTGCCAGGAACGCCAGCCATCACCCGCCCTGAAAGCGTAAGCGTACAGAAAGGACAGCCGCCATTCGTATTAAAGTTTTCCATCCACCTTCCCTTGAAACCTCAAACTTGGAACCTCCGCCCACACATCAGGGCAGAATTGCCGGCAGGAAAAGATGCACACTGCATTTTAAAATCTCGTCGGTGCGGCTGATTATAGATGCTGTTTTAAAGAGCCCCGGAATAAAGTTTCCCATCCTACAAGAGTCCAAGCTGGTCCCCAAAGTAATTGGCACTGAATTATTGATAAAGGTCTTGGGCCATGCAAGAACAATGGTATCCATCTTCCTCCCTGACACCTGATTACTCCACGCAGCGCCTCCATGCACCTTGGGCATGCGTGCAAGTCCGCGGGCAGAGGTTCCGGCAACTTCAAAATGGGCTGTGTCTAAGGGGTGGGGGCGGGAATAAAGAGGGGAGAAAGGAATTAGTACTGCGTCAGTTTCGAAATATTTGTCCTGAATTAAAAAATAGAAAGCGGACTTCGTTTGTCTTGTCTTTTTCTCTGCCGTCTTGGAAATCGGATTAGTCATTATTAAACATTTTGAAGTGGAAATAAAAAGAGGGGGGAAGATTCCACGGGGCGCGTCGCAGCTTTGATGCTAACAGAGCCGTCATTGTCAGGAGCCGACACAAAGGCAGTTACACATTGAGATCCTGGTAATTAGGGCCTTGTAATGACCCGTTCCAAAAAGAAACAGCTCTGTTCCTTATTTGCCATTAAAACACCAAGAGTTTATTTGCAGAGAATTGGGTTTAATTCAATTAGCAGGAATTGTGAGGCGTTCACAACACAAGGTATATTAGCCCAGCACTTCATTTGTAATGA
>NW_006436812.1:2512219-2527661 GCF_000325575.1 Pteropus alecto | reverse complement strand
TTTTTTTTTTTTTTTCAGTAACATAGAGGGTTTAGTCCAAATTTCAGAGGCCTGTATTCCCAAATCCCTTAAGCTTTAATTAACGATTAACAGAGCAGCAGGATGTGGAGAAGGACAGGAAAGCTTTGCCACAGAGTCATTGCCAAGGGGTATTATTAATAACCCCCACCCTGAGACAGCACTTCACAGTTTACAAAGCGTTTCCACAACCATTATCTGCTTTGAATATTCATTTCCTTCTCCTTCTGGGCCAGTTCCCTAGTGTTGAGAATATTTCTCCCCAGTCTGTCTTGAGTTTCAGATCTTGGTTTGGATTTTGGAGTAAGTCCTTGGCCAGCCAGACTAGTCCCTCTAGGACAAGGGTCCCCAACCCCCGGACTGGTACCGGTCTGTGGCCTGTTAGGAACCGGGCCGCACAGCAGGAGGTGAGCGGCGCGCTAGCAAGCGAAGCTTCCTCTGTGTTTGCAGCCGCTCCCCAGCGCCAGCATCACCGCCTCAGCTCCACCTCAGATCATCAGGCATTAGACTCTCATAGGAGCACCGGTCCGTGGTGCCAAAAAGGTTGAGGACCGCTGCTCTAGGAGATGCACACTGAAAACTGGCAGGTGTGGATTCAGCTCTCCCCTCCACCTTCATCCAGGTGTATGACCTTGAGTGAGTTGCTGAACTTCAAACTTCAGCTTGTTTCTTTTTCAGCCACATCTATAGCTGTGCTGTCCAACGTGGTGGCTACTTAAATGTCGATTAGTTAAAATTAAAAATCCAGTTTCTCGGTCGCACTAGGCACGTTTCAAGGGTTCAGTAGCTGCAAGAGGGCAGCACAGGGCATAGCGTGTTTCCGTTGTTGCAGAGTTCCGTGGGCTGTGACCTGGGAGGCGCCATTCACTCTTTTGAGGGTAATGTAAGAATATAGTCAAAAAGGCAGAGGAAGCATGTGGCTCATGGCTCATGCTCAGTAATAGCATCTGTGATGAGGGAGGAGGAGGGAAAAGGAATGGGCACCCCCATACTCGGCACCCTCTGCCTTCCCAGGATGGGAAGGAACAATGGGGAGACGAGGTGTGGAAGGGAAGAAAGTGTCTATTAAGCATTTTGGATGCGCTCTATTTGAACATCTCTGGGTTACAATTCAACGAGTGTTTATTTAGTGCCCACCGTCTTATATACTCCCCACAATAACCCAGGGAGGAAGATTTTCTGTCCCTCGCTGGACAGGTAGGTGGAGAAATGGAGGCTCAGACAGGCGACGTGGTGGGCCCAAGGCTCCAGGGCCAGCGGATGGTGGATCCCCCGTCCTGAAGACAGGCAGTGAGAACCCTTCTTTCCACCACCTTCCGCTGCCTCCATTGGCAGAGTTCCAGCTGCTTCTTATTCATTAGAGGACTGAGCACCAGTGCTCCAGGTGGCCGGGGACGCTCCACTTCATGGTCCTTGCGCAGTGGATAGATGTGAAGGGCCACACCACCCCAGATAATACCAAGGGGTATTATCTTGGTATTATCATTGCCCGCTTCCCTGGGGACTGGGGAGTTCCTTCAGGACAGCCATAGAAGAGGCATGCTTTTGAAAATAGCCCAGCCCTGCACACAAACGGCGTTATTAGCCGATAAATCAATTAGTGCATTTGGGCCCAGGCCTCACACAGAGCAGCCGGGACAGATGGCCGTCGGTCTGTCTCCTCCCCCGAGCCAGCGCCTGCAGATCCCGAGAAGGGAAGAGCAAGATCACAGCCTCCAGAAGAGCGTTGACTCGGGGAGGCCCCTATCACACGAACCAGGGAATCCCAAAATGGCTGTGGGAGGGCCAGATCGTTCTCCGAAAGTCATCTGAGGAATGAAATTGAATTTCGTGGCTGGCTCGGGGAAGCTCGTTGGCGTGAGAAGCACGTGCATTTCAGGTAGGAAAATACATTAGCATCATCTTGGTGAAGATGCCGCCCCGTGGGAGGAGCAGGAGGAAGGACCTGGATTCCGCTTCCGGCTTTGCAGCTAACTCACTGCGAGGCTTGGGGCGAGCCGTGTACCCTGCGGGGCCTCAGTTTCCTTAATTGTAAAAGAACAATACCCTGAAAAGCTCTAAAACTAGATGCCGCTTGCCCTACGGGATGGCAACGCATTCGCAGATGTTACAGGAGAGAGCTCCATTTCCAGATGGCACGAACCCCAGTGCAGTTTGTAAAGAAAGCGAGGAGGACGATGCTGGTGGACTCTTCAGGGTCTTCCCGAAGGTTGCGTCTTCATGCGAGGTCTTTTCCGGTGCTGCCTGAAAGCTGAGGGAACAGCATGGCGATGCGTTGCGTGGAGTTTGTTCATTCCTCAGCTCATTCTTTGATACTTTCAGGAAAGCTGCTGGGTGCTCAGAGCCTGACTTACAAGCTCTGACAGCAAGCTTTCCACCTGTGGGCCCCGGAGCCAGCTCTTGCACAGCCTCTCCTTGTCCCATCGACAGAGATGACAGCCACCTCTTAGGGTCGTGCTGGAGATCAATGAAATCAAGACCCTATGGGTGCTCAGTTCGGAATAAACACCCAAACTGTGTTAGCCGTTAGCATTGCCAACGCCGTGCCGGTGATCGTCCAGGCACTGGGCTGCCCTGTGTGGATGCAAGACTAAAGGCATTATCTGGTCTGCGAGGAGGTCACAGTCAAGTGCAGTGGCTGTGATATTTTCTGGGATCGGAAAATCTTTCGAGAATTGGATAAAAAGCAATGGATCTTCTCCCCAGAAACACACACACACACACACACACACACACACACACACACACACCACACATGTTGTGTGTGTGTGCACGATTCTGGGTCGGGAACCACCAAAAGCCCATTAACTTTAGATTTTCAGGTTAAAAGACTCATCTAGTGTGGTACTGTGGTTAAAGCAATGTTTATACCCTGTGCAACAAGGTATAAAATAGATTTAAAAATCTGTCGTAACAGGTGAGCATTGGTTGCTGTCGGGGTTGGCGGTGGGGGCAGAGGAGGCCTCTTGGAGCAGGCAATGCTGGTTGAGAATGAAGCAGAAGTTCGTTAGAATACATCGGGGTTCGGGGCAGGGCAGGGGCTCCGGGTGGGAGAGACCACAATGTTCAAGGCGAGGGGAGCGGGAAGCTCGCACAGGAACGTTTGCAGCCTTGGCCTCCCGTCATGAAGGAAAAGGCGAAGTCCACGGTGTCTCCGGGGGTCAGAGGGAAGGCGACATTTAACTTGTATTTCCAGACTTCAGCTTCCTGCATGCAGAAGGTCCCCGACTTTAAAAATAGTGCAGTGCCCTGGACTTTAGGGTTCTGTGGATCTGGAAATGGCAGTAACCAGGGTCACCGAGTGGTTGACCCGAACAGGAGACTCGAGGTTACCAGAGGCCCATGCGGATCTTGTTGACTTGGGGGACAAATCTGCACAGCGTCTCTTACTCAGCCAGGTCACTGACTCCAGTCCTCCCCGCCCTCTGCCAACATCCTCGTCTTCGGCTGAATCCCTGTAAGCAGACCCCAAGATAAGGCTTCGAACACATGTGGCTTATTTGGGAGTTGGTCCCAGAAGCAGTCGGGGACGGGAAAAGTGAGACAGGCTGACAAGAGGTTAACACAAGAGCGGGTCGCCCTGTGGGCACCTGAGGCTCAGTCCCAGCTGGACCTCTGGTGGTTGCGGGTGTATCTCAGAGTCGTCCCGCCCAAGGGCATGGAGGCCTCATTAGCTGAGGGACACTCTGGGCTGTCACCGCCGACACCCTTCCAGCCAGCTGTGTGCACGGAGCAGCACGCTGCAGTCAGAGAAGGCTGCCCGGACAGAGTGACAAGTGCCGCCTCAAGATGACTTTGGTGCAGGAATGGCAAGCGGGCACGTGTGAGGCACTCATGCATTTGGCTACAGGCTTCGACTATAGCTACTCATTTCCGGGTGCCTGTTTTCCCCAGAAAGGCATCCCAAGTCCACACTCCAGGGCCCCTCTCTGTGGCCACGACCCTTCTGGTTTCCATCACACATGGTTCTCAATGCTTGATTTTTCTGGGTCCTGGAAGAGCCATCACCACTGGTCCTCTCCGGAAGGCAGACCGGCCGGCGGGGCCCTGGTCCTGACAGCATAAGGAGGCCTTTCTTGTGCACACGGCCACCTCCTCACTTAGAGACATCCTCTCGCCTGTGTTCTGCTGATTATTTATTAACATCTCCCAAGGCGCAGCTTCCCTGCAGCTCCTATGTGATCTTTTGGGGAGTCTCTCTCCTCCGGTGTCTTTGGAGCTTGGCGTGGCACGGTCATTGTTCCCGAGGAGTAAACACGGAAGCGTTTTGTTCCCCTCGAAGCGTTTCCAGCGACTCCCAGTGTAGCCCAGCGGGATCCTGCTCCCAACTCAAACGGAATGTTGTCTGTCGGATTTGTTTGCCTCTGCACATCATCTGCTCACAGATGTTTGTCCTTTGGCTCGTTTCTTTTTCTAATTAATTTTTGATTAAGTTTTGAAACACCTTCTGTCTCCATCACTTCCCGCCACCCTAGGTAATCCTATTTACTCTGAACTCAGGTGGGGGATCTGGGCTCTCAGTGGCTCACTCTGCAGTCTCAGTGGCTAGGAGAGGATGGGGACTTTCGAATAGTCGGTTAGGTGGTCATATCCCTTTTTTTCCAGACAAGAGAGACTGATGCTCGGACTAAGCATAAGGGATGGAGGAGAGGGGATGACTCTAAGATCTCTCTTGGAGGGAATAGGTAGAGTGGAAATTCCTTGCCGGAAAAGAAAACGGTGCTGATATTGTGTGTATTGGAACACACGGGTACATGTGCACACATGTCCTCATTCACCTTCTTCGAACCTGTAACTCTGTTTTGGGGCCTCATTTAGAGGAAGGAGGAAAAGGAAATGAACGAAAGTACAAATAGCTAGCATCCTATGTGCTAAGTTCTGTGCTAGGTTCTTTAACAAAGTAGCAGCAGCAGCAGCAGCAGCAGCAGACCTAATAATTATAACAGTAACTGGTGCAGAGTGATAGCAGAAAACTCCCACTGCATTTTTACTCGGCACCAAGAACTGTCCTAGATGCTTTATGTGCGTTCCCACATTTGCTCCTTAAAGAACACTTTATAGTCCTCATGTAACAGATGAGGATTCTATGGCACAGAGAAGTTAGGCGACTTGCCTCAGCTTACACAGATAGTAAAGGATGGGATTGAAGTTGATCCCAAGCAGGTGAGTCCAACACCTGGCCTCTCTTGTGTTCACCTGCCACCTGCTAAGGGTCCCAGACCAGGAGTGAGTTCAGAATTGAGCCACCAGTCAGGCAGACGGCCAGCCTAGCAAGAGGAGAGAAGGGAATGAAAGATGACTTTTCAGAGAGGCTGGCAGAGCAGGTGTGCAACCTGGCTGCAGAATGGTATTGGGTGTATCCCCTGAGCCAGGCCGAGCTGCGGCCAGCTTCCCATGTCTGTCCATCTTGGATTCCCTTTGCAGAATGCACCCCAGCCCACCTTCCCCATTCCTTCTTCATTCCTCCAGTTTGCACACTTTGCTGTGGAAATTACCTGCCCTGGGAAATTAGCCCCATAGCAATAAACCGTTGTGCCAGAATCTATTGTGATGATAACTCTCCTGATGGTTGTTATTGTGATTCTAAATTGTGTTCCAACGGCCAGGGGCATATCAGTGTCCATTCAGACCAGTGCTATAGATCACTGCCTAACTGGAAACAGCTGCTCCTGCCCGCACACAGGGGTGTTTTGCCTTTAACCTTCAAACGCTGGCAGTGGAGGGACCCGCCCAGCTCGTTCATTTTGGCTACGGACCTTTCCCCAAGGCCCCTTCTCCAAGCCCCTCCCCGTCTCTTCCATTTTCCTCTGTGTTTTCAGTGGTATTCTCCGCCGTGCCAGGGATGTCCTAAAACCTGCCAGCCCCGCCAAAGATGAAATACTCAGGGGTCGCCAAGCAGGACAAGGTAATAAGAAAAGCAAGCAGTCAACAGCAGGCCCAGGCCAGTCATAGCAATTACTGAGTTTTTCCTCAATTTCAAGCTTTGCAGTGGGGAGAGCAGAGACGGTAGCGTCGGAACATAAATTATGTTATCTCCGTGCCTTCAGAGTTCTGAGCGTTCCTTCATGCTGTCCTTTTCATTTCGGCTCCGTAAGTACCATGTTCTTTTAAAAAGAGTCATTGAACATATGCATTCAAAGGTGACAGAAACCACAAGCTTGGGGTTCTGTGTGTAGGTGTTTCAAAGAAACTAACAGTTGCTGGGAAGATTGGTGAGTGTCTTGCTCAGGTGTAGCAAGTTTGTGAATACTTGGAATTCTGGAGAGCAGGGCTCTAACCAGACCCACCTGGATTCAAATCCTCATTCCTCCACTTATTAGCCATTCCATTGGGGGCTAATTACTTCATGTCTCTGATCTACTGTTTTTTTTTTTAACTGGGGGCAATAAAATTCTACAACATAGTCATAATGAGGACTGAGATGATGTTTAAAAATACTGAGTCAAAGGTGTTTTTCAGAGCCCATAGGATAACCCTTAGTAAATATTAACTTTTCCCCCGTTATTGATAATATTGCCCGGAAAGCTTCCGACTTTCTAAAAGCATGTCACGCGTGCCTCCAAACCTTTGCCCGTGCGTTCCTTCTGCCTAGAAGGCCCTCCCTCGCTGCCTTAGGTCTCTCCCCGCAGGCAGAACCGAGATGCGATTCCTGTGCGAATGGATATATGCCGTTTATAGTTTTATCTTACTACAAGCCCTTCCCACATTACTGACGGGCGGAACCCATCGAGAAGTGAGGGAAGGCGACTGCGGTCTCTAAGCGAAGATGTGGTTTGGCTGAAGCCGCACTTTTCCCAACATCAAAACACCCCGGGTCGGCGTGTGCCTCTCCCAACCTCCACCCTGATTCTTGTCCAGCCATTATGCCCTATTACCTCTCCCAGATGCATATGCATTTTCTTTCTTTCTTTTTCTTTTTTTTATTTTGCTTCTTTTTTTTTTCTTCTTTATATGCATTTTCAAAGAGATGGGTAGAGGCTAGAGTTACGGCTTTTTAAGCTAAGGGAGAGATGACATCTCCAAAGATGGGGTTCCAGACACTGTGGCCATGAAGAAAGGAGACACTGGGGCTTGGGGGACGGTGACCGGGGATGATTCCATAGGAATTCAAGTTTTACCGCCAGGGTTTTGCAAAGGAAGGACCGTTACAGCTAAGGCATCACTTGTGCTTCTCTCTACCTGTGGCGGAGGGTGAAGGAAGGAAGGAAGGAACAAGGCTTGGATTCAGACTGACTTGAGCTTACATGCCCACCTGGACTCTGAATTGTTTTATTGTTCTAGAAATTTCTCAAACCTCTCCAGGTTCTTAGTTCCCACTCCACTGATACAATGACATAACTCCTGCCTGGCCCTCTTTGGGGATTGAGCGAGGGGACATAAAACTCACAGCACAGTGCCTGACACCTAACATGCTCAAAACTAAGGTTCCTCCTCTCTGTGCCACTTGGAGTCACACAGCTTTGTTCTGGGGGTGCCCTAATCCCTGGGGAAATAGCGTTAGGGAAATGGGTAGAAATATTCGAAAGGACTGGCAGGAACTACATGGCATCTAAATAATGGCTTTCTGTACGTCTGTTAACTAGAGAGAACTTGGAAAACACAGAAAAGAGAAGAAAATGAACTATCTGGTGTTGCCTCCCGAAGAAAAACACTTGTTTTGTTTTGTTTTTTTTTTAAATTTCCTTTCCTTGTTTTTTCTATTCCTGTTTTTACATAATTGAGATGGTGTAGTATGTCGTTTATGTTTTTTTCTTACTATAAGCATTTCTCAAATTATTTCAGACTTTGGTCATCAGTTGAGTAGTCATATAGTCTGTGAAAGCGGGTGGCTGAGCTGACCAAGTTAGTTCACTTTACTGGACCACCAGCTTGTTTCCCATATATTATATTTTTCATTGCGAAAAATGTTACAAAACCTCACTTTGTGCCACAAGCTTTTGCCGTCTTTCCAGTACGTCCTCAGGAGAGATTTCCAGGAACAGGATTAGTGGGTCCAAGGGAAGGGGCGATCTTTATCTACATTTCCAGATTGTTCATTAAATTTCAAAACAAAATCGTCTAGAAGCCTCCTTTAACCTAGCAGCCTGGCCTCAAAAAGCAACCAAGGGGCTCTTTGGAAGGAGATGCGAGTGGCAGCAACTCTTCCCAGAGATTCCAGGATAGGGTGGGAAAGGAGGCAGGAAGGCCAGCGCTCCCTCTCACACCACCTCAGACTCCTCTCTGCCTTATAATTAAGCTTCAGATAATGTTTGCAATCTCTCCGTGTTTTCCAGCACATGTCAGGGTGACTGATGGGCTCGTCACAGCTTAGACACCCATCAACCCAGGGCTGTAGCTACTTTAACCTCCCTAATACACCAACTTCAAGGGCAAACCAAGGGCAGGGATTTGTCAGCCCCTCTCTGCTCGGCCTCCCCACCTAGAGCAGGTTTTCCTTTCTTCCAAAGCTGCAGCCTCTTGCTCATCTGCAAGAGAGACCTAAGGCAGTTGTTCAACACCATAAGTAAAACTATTCTTAGGTTACAAGCTGCCAGGATTTGAAAGCAAGTGCATGTAAATATTTCATTTCTGACAGCGAGAGTTATTAAGAGAAACCTTGTGCATTTTCTAGAAGAATTTTAAGAGACGCCTATTCATTGGACATGTCTGGAGCCTATGGAGTTTGGTTTGGGGTTGCTGAATATCATCTGTGAATGGGCTCTTTCCGTTTTTTACTCTCACACTAAAAAATCTGGGCTGAGTCCCCGCAACTCAGCGGCTGGGGCCAAATCCTGGGCTAGAATTGAGGCGCTGGATGGCAAGGAGAGGAGAGCAGCCAGCTTTCATAAATACCCCTTTAGGTGGTCTGTGTACAAGCTGCTCCATTAAATGCCGGGGAGCTCAAATTATCGGGCGTTGACGACCGCTGCTACTATTACAGTTACTATACCAAACGGACCCAAATGACAGCTATTCATTCTCCATCTCGAGGCCAGACATCCTCACTGAACCCGCACCAGAAAGGCAGCGAGATGGATGTTTGTGTCTGTTTTCCAAATGAGGACATTGAGGCTCAGGGAGGGGAGGTAGCCTTTCCTTTGGTCACGCACACAGCTTTCTAGTGGTGGAACAAGGATTGGTAAAGCCCGGGTGTGTCTGACTCCAGAGCCACCCAGGTACATTTTACCGACTCGAAATCAAATTGAGCACTCTGAAAATCATCTCTTGACAACTCATCAGGACCATTGCATGTGGAGACACACAAAGAACACAGGGGGTGATGGCTTGTGGAAAAAACGAAACCACTCGTTGCGTCTCGGGGAGCGTGTCAAGCACTCTGAACGTATATTTTCTTAATTCTTACAACAATCTTGTAAAAATGTATTATGTTTTTCCTTTTCGTAAGTATAAAATTACAGGCTTAGAGAAGATAAGTGCATTTTGTTGTGACCCTCTGTTGCTGTGTATCAAAGTACTCCAAAATTTCGTGGCTCAAAACAGCAACCATTTATTATAGCTCAGGATTTTGCGGGTCAGGACTCAGGGCAGGGCGTGCTAGGCGTGGGCTGACTGAGGTTTCTTGGCGGCATTCAGCAGGTTGATGGACTTCCCGGAGGGTCCGAGATGGCCGATACACCAGCCAGGAAGGCTGGACGTTTTGGCTCAGCTGGCGCTATTCATCAGAATATCAAACTGTGGCCTTTCCAGCAAGGCAGTCTCAGGGTACTCAGACCTCTGATGGCATCTGAGGGTACCCAGAGAGGACTCTACTGGACAGTCATAGAAGCTATCAATCTTTTAAGGCTGGGCTCAGAACTGGCATAGCATCTCTCCTGCTGCAATTCACTTTGATGGACTTCCCGGAGGGTCCGAGATGGCTGGTACACCAGCTAGGAAGGCTGGACGTTTTGGCTCAGCTGGCACTATTCATCAGAATATCAAACTGTGGCCTTTCAGCATGGCAGTCTCAGGGTACTCAGACCTGTGATGGCAGCTGAGGGTATCCAGAGAGGACTCTACTGGACAGTCATGGAAGCTATCAATCTTTTAAGGATGGGCTCAGAACTGGCATAGCATCTCTTCTGCTGCAATTCATTGGTCAAGGTAGTTTTAGAACCCACCCAGATTCAAGGCTTGGAAATAAAGACCCCACCTCTCAATGGAAGAAGTACCAGAAAAAGGTGTGGCCACTGTCACTTACTACATGTGCCCAAGATTATATATCTAAAGAGTGGTAGAAGCAGGTTTTGAAGCCAGGACTCAGCTCCACAACTTAGAGTCCCTGGTGCCACCCAGCTGCTGAGTGGCAGGAATCCCACTTGTCTTATTCCACAACCTAAACTCTTTTTTTCTGCTTTACACTTCTTTGATGCTAGTGCTTTAAGGTGTTCTGTTTACATCAGTGAAAATGACCCAGAGATTCAGTCAGTTCAAGTAACGGGTTGACTCAATTTGGTGAAGAGTTCACACCCTTTGCTGGCCTCTTCAGTCAAGGCGACTGTGAAATGTTTCCTGTTATCCCCAAATGAACTATTAGGACCCTAATCGAAGGCAAAGGAATGCTGAGCATCTCTTACACTTGAAAGAAGGCCAAACACCGTGGGGTTTAGACACCTCCTCGGGGCTCTTTGAGAAGTCAGCTCTGCTATTACCAGTATCGACTAGATATATAAGCAGAAGATAAGAGAGGATTCGAGGAGAGAGAAGAGAATTATCAGTGTCGACGTGAAGGCGAGCTGAGCTCTGAGGGGACATCTTGTAGACATGGGGAAGCCAGCAAGAAAAGGACACAGTCTGCTCATGCAGCTTTCCCCCCAATTGTCCCTTTCTACTTATTTGAGTGAGGGGGGTGAGGGAAGGAGAAAACGGGAGAGAGAGGGCATGGAGTCTTCACTTTGCCCTTGCTAAAGGATATGTTACTTTCCTGAGGGTCAAGAGGATGCCACAGAAGAGCTGGCTTTGAGCCATATGGCCGGTGTACCCAGGAAGACCAGATGCAAGATGAGGGGACCTCAGAAGCAAGAGACTATGCATTATACTGCTGGGATTATATCACTAGGAGAAATTGGAAGAGGTTGAATGCAAGTGGATTTTTCTATCAGGGAACCATGTAGAGGGACCTCAGGCAAAGCAGAGCTGCAGTGCGGAGGGGCAGCCAGGTCTGCTAGCTCTGTTCTCCAAAAACCATCTTTTCTTCTTGGACGTACAGCTGGACTCCATGTCTAAACCTGCTTGCCCTTGTATGTGGCCATGTGACTGATCTCCAGCCAACAGAATGTGGGCTGAAACAATACATACCACTTTTGGGTCTGGTCCATTATGACTAGCTACTCATGTTCCTTCATGCATTTGCCTTCTGGCTGGCTGGGATGGAGATGGCCACAGTGACCTTGGAAGCCACATATTAAAGATGGCAGGGCCTCTTTCAGCCTGGGTCCCTGAATGATCATGTGGAGGAGAGCTGGCCTCTGATGTGTTTTCCTGCCTAGGACTGTTATGTGGCAAGAGATGAATGTCTATTGTGTTGAGCTGTCATATATTTGGTTCTACTTGTTACCGAAACTTCAATGTCCATGACAAATACAGGGGGTGTGCACCCATAAGCCTCCCCAAAATCTACCTGTGTCCCACAAAGGTGCCAGCATTCAGATACCTTCCACACGGAGGGCACCTATGGCCATTGGAATTGGCCTGATCATCAGCATTGGTAGCAGATGATGTCATTTGTTGTATGTTCAAGTGGAAAGGAATTTGGCTTTTTTCTCTGACCCATCTGCTCAGACCCGATGACAGAGCTGTTAAAACCAGGAAACCAAAGGCAGAAGAGGGCATGAAAGAGAAGACCATTCATTCTCCCCAGCCAGTCCCTCTGGTCAAAGCCTGGCCAGCGTGGTTGGTGGAATGGAGGAGACGAACGTTAAATTGTTCATGAGACTGAAGTTTTACCCTTAGCTAGAACGGGATTCCCATGCCTGAAGGTGACCGGGAAGCTCCGAGTCTTGCTGAGGTATCCTTAGAGCACTAAAAGAGGAGACAAGATGGAAGGATGATTGGTGGAAAGAGCAAGCCTCCGTGTTGGTGCTGTTCTAGGCTGGACCTTTCCATAAAGACATTCCATCAAAGCCCCAGACTACCTGGCAGCCTGGCAAACACCACGTGGTTGACTACAGGGCATGAGGACTTAACATTTTCATTTGAATGACTGTCAATAGAAGAAACCACCAGGACGCATGAATAGCATCCTCGCGGGCCTCTACCTGGAATGCCTGTTTAGGTGACACACTGGCACCAGGTGACAGTTCTGCCATTTGTCGATGGGGAAACAAATCTAAAGGCCCAACAGGATAGTGTGTAAGGAGGAGGTGATTATTCCATCTTCCTGCCCGGCAGGCCTCTTATGGCATCAGCACAGCCATGGGGATACCCCGCCTTGAATCCTGGGGGGCGGGGGGATGAGAGGAGTGGAAGGCAGAGAACATGCACCATTCAGTGAGATCGGAGTGAGATACCATCCAGCCAGGGAACAGTAAACTGCTGTGTCCCTGGATTTGTGCATGGGAGCACTGCAGAGCCATGCAGGCGGCAATACTTAGAATCGTAGAGACCTGGATTCAGTTCATTGCACTACCACTTGTCAGAAAAGCAATTTAAACTCTTTGATCCTTATCTGGATCTATTTAAAGTGAGCTTTATCAGTTGAATGAGCTAATAAATTCTTTTGCATCCTTAAGCTATTTTGAGTTGTTTCTATCCCATGCAAACAAAAAAGACTCATTGACCCCCTACTCCTGCAAAAGTAATAGAGTGATACCCCAAAATGTTCAGCACAGAAGATTGCATAGTTTGGAGCAACAGGGCCCCAGATGGTAGGTAGTGGGGTATCTCAGACACAGGTGTAGAGGAGACCCAGGGGGTTTGCTTGAGCTGTTCTTTCCCCTTCTCCCCTCTCTCGATGAACTCAGTCCTGATATCTGTTAATTTGTGGGAAGTCCAAGGAGGGAGCTTATCTCTCCATAGTGTGGGCAAAATCCCTGAATGGGTTTTTTTTGACAGATATATGCAAAAAAAGGAAAAAGAAATTGGACCACCTTCTTACATCGTACACAAGTATGGACTCAAAATGGATTAAAGACTTAAGATCTAAACCCATCAAAATGGATTAAAGACTTAAATCTAAGACCTAAACCCATAAACTTTTAGAATAAAACATAGGAAGTAATTTCTCTGATATTGCTACTAGTAATTTCTTTTTGGATATATCTCCTTGGGCAAGGGAAACAAAAAATAAAAATAAAAAATGAGACTACATCACATTGAAAGTTTTTGCACAGCAAAGGAAACATCAATAAAATGAAAAGACAACCTACAGAATGGGAGAAGATATTTGCTTATGATACATCCGATAAGGGGTTAATATCTAAAATATATAAAGAACTCATACAACTCAACAAAAAATCCAATTAAAAAATGGGCAGAAGACCTGAATAGATATTTCTTCAAAAAGGAAATACAGATGGCCAATAGACATATGAAAAGATGCTCAAGGTAAAACCACAATGAGATATCATCCCCTCAGACCTGTCAGAATGGCTATCATCAATAAGTCAAAGACCAACAAGTGTTGGTGAGGATGTAGAGAAAAGGGAACTCTCATACACCATTGGTGGGATTGCAAATTGGTACAGCCACTATGGAAAATAGTCTGGAGGTTTCTCAGATAATTAAAAAATGGATCTACCTTTTGACTCAGCAATTGCACTTCTGAGCATCCAAAGAAAACCAAAACAATAATTCGTAAAGATCTATACACCCCTATGTTCACGGCAGCACAATTTACAATAGCCAAGATATGGAAGCAACCTAAATGCCCATCAACAGATGATTGGATAAAGAAATCGCGGTTCATATATACAATGGAATATTACTCAGCCATTAAAAATGAAATCCTACCATTTGCGGCGACATGGATGGACCTAGAGGTTATTATGCTGAGTGAAATAAGTCAGAGAGAGAAAGATAAATACCATATGATTTCACTTATATGCAGAATCTAAGGAACAAAAAGAACAAACTAATCAAAAGAGGCCCACAAATATAGAGGACAATCGGGTGATGGCCAGAGGGGAGAGGGTGGGGGGCTGGGAGAAAGGGGTGAAGATTTGAAGTACAAATTGGTAGTTGATATATGGTCACAGGGATGGGAGCACGGCTTAGGGAATGCAGACAGCAGTAAGGTAATGGCCGTAGATACAGCCAGAGGGAAGATAATCAGGAGGATCGTTTCATAAACTATATAAATGTCTAACCAATGTCCTGTGTAATTGAAAATGATTATTTTAAAAAAAGACATAAAAAGAACATTTTTGAATGTTAAAAAAATCCCCGCATGGGTTTCGAAGGCAGTTTCTGCGTCTGACTTGAGTTCAAGCTCTGCCTCTGATACTCCCTAGTGCAGCCTTAGGAAAGCACTCCAGCCTCAGTTTCCCCATCTGAGAAAGTGGCAGGAGCATCAGCTCCGAAGGTTTGCATTGAAAGGGAATCCCATACATCAAGTTCCTAGCACAAGTGGAGCAGAAACCCTTAATGTCCGTCTTTGCAAATTCAAACACGTAGATAAATGGAAGAAGAGAAAGAATAACTAAAGGGATGGGAAATCGCTGGAATTGAGCTTTAAGGGGCTTCCTGCTCGGAGTTTCCTGCATCCCTCTGTGCCCTGTGCTGGTCCACAGAATAGCTCACCTCCAACGTGGCTCTAATCAGATCAGCCCCCTCTGGAAAACCTCTGATGGCTGCCGCTGCTGACTAGATAAAAGCGAAACGCCTTAGCCTGGCACCTGCAGGCCTTAAAAACACCCTCACTCACCCCGCTGGCCTCTGCAGTTCATGCTCGCTGCCTACCATGTCTCAGCGGATTACAGGCAGGGCCTGGGGTCTGCGGGCGGCACGTTCCGGAACCAGCCCTGAGCTTATTGGAAGTAGATCTAACATAATTATGACTCTAAAATACTTCGAAAGCAGTACGTAGAGGGTTCCAGTAACTTTCACCATCCGCTTTTCATATATGTATCTAATATGTGGAACTATAAATCAAATGAAATATTTATCTCCAGTGGGCCACAAGCCTCACCACTCCCTACTGCGTTAGCGTATACTCTGTGTCACTACTTATATGAACGGGCGGGAGAGTTGTTTTTAGTTTCTTTATTGAGAAAAAAAAGCCGACATTTCTATTAACACTAAAGCACTGTAAAGCTTTCATTTTATATTTTAAATTTATGCTTAATTCAACAAATACATGGATGTGTTCTCAATGAAAAAATTTCAAACAATTCAAAGAAGAGGAAGTTTCATGACTTATTTTTAACCTCATCCAGTTTCAGTTTCCTCCTCAGAGGTAAACCTTTGATGTATATCCTCCTGGACATTTTTCAGACATACATTTGTG
>NW_006436812.1:2483410-2512175 GCF_000325575.1 Pteropus alecto | reverse complement strand
GAGGAAGGAGAAATGTATAATGCAAATATATTTTAGTTGTTTTTTTAAAGATCGGCACCATTTGATGCATACTATTACACACCGTGTCTTTTTCATTAACAGTCTGCGTTGTAGAGTTCGTCTTGTCAAAACATTAGGATCCGGTCCATTCATTCTGGCTGCTGCATCATATTTTATCATATGGATGTATCATAACCTCTTTGGCTTGGTGGACGATGATCTGGGAGTCTAATAGCCACACCCAGATTACTTATGTGTTTCATTTTCTTTAGAGCTGTATTTTGTCTGTCGGAAATCGAATGCAAATGGCTTTGGGCAGAATGGACAATCTCTAACTTGCACACAGGCCCCACCATTCCCTATTGTCTCAGAGGCAACCCACTTTATACACTTTTATTACTTTCCTGGCCCCTGTAGGCATTCGAGCGTTTAAACCCTGTATTTTAGCCATTCTTTCTTTGCGTGGATATTAAAAATTTTTAGAAATATATCGTTATCACAAACAATGCTGCAATGAGTAGCGTGTCTCTGCCTCTCTGTATTGATCTAAGGTAGATGGAAGAATAGGGATGGCTTAATATGGGGGAATGAAAGTGGTCACATGACCTAAAAGACACACACACTAACATTATGAAGTAGAGGAAATCAGAGAAGTCACCTGAGAACTGAGTTGCCCGTGCGCCATGGGAAGCAGGCAGAGCCCTACTGCTTACGATCTCTAGCTGTTGAAAAACTCATTGTCCCTCTCAGATTCCTGTTGGTTGTCAACAGGGCAATGCTCACACAAGAGCGATTGCTTGGGCATCAGCTGCTTGTTCTTTCATTCCCCAGCCCTGAAAGGGCTTGAGAGGAGAGAGAAAGGGGAAGGGAGGCTCTGGGCTCTGACATTCATCACACCATGGAGTGTTTCTCCAGGGCTGGCCCCTGGATTCATGGCTTAGCAAACCTTGGGCCACAGCTAATGGACTTCCTTGACCGAGGTCAGTCTGAAGACTGGTTTCCTGTTTAGGGGGCTAATGATGCATGAAAGCTGCCCGGTGGGCAGCAAGCTCTGTCTGAGCTACTTCTGGGGCTAATGGCTCAGGGGTGAGCGTGAGAGAGGTGGTGTTGAGAGCCGGGCCAGTGGGAGCTGCAGGTCAGCTAACTCGGGAAGCCATGCATTCTTAAGGCCTCTGCTGGATACGCAGCTGTGAGCTGGCATTGGTCTGTGTCTCAGCCAGCTGGGGCTGCCGTTGCAAAGCACCACAGACTGGGTGGATTAAACGACAGAAATTTATTTCTCACAGTTCTGGAGACTGAAAGTCCAAATCAAGGAGCCAGCAGGGTTGGCGTCTGGTAAGAGCTCTCTCCGTGGTGGTGGGCAGCCTCCTCCTTACTTTGTCCTCATATGGCCTTTCCTGAGTGCAAGCAGGTGGAGAGAGAGCGAGCAAAGGAAGCAAACTCTTTGGTGTCTCTTCTGAGAAGGACAGTCATTCCATCATGAGGTCTCCACCCTCATGACTTCAGCTAAACCTAATTACCTCCCAAAGGCGCTATCTCTAAATGCCATCACATAGTAGCTTAGAGTTTCAGAAATTTGGCAAGGGGACAATTTAGTTTATAGCACGCTGGTAGGAAAATATGGCCGAGGTTGGCCAAATCAACCTCAGGTGTAAGAGAGAAAGTTGCAAGACAGAAAGTTATCTCCCCTTCTGGGTCTGTATGAACAATGGTGGGTGATGTCCATTGCATCCTGTGATACAGCATGGGCTGTGAGTAGGAGCCTGAAAATCGACATGATGTATTCTTGGGTATAAGTCTAATAACTCGAATAACTTCCTGGGCTTGGAAAAACGATTTAAATTTCCTAAGCCCAATGTTCTCATCTGTGAAGTGGGGATAATAAAGTTGTTCTGGGGATTAAATGAGACAATCGATGTAAAAAACTTGGCACAATGCCTGGCACAAGTGTTGACTGCACCACATTTGGAGGCGTTTTGAGGACAGAAGGCTGTTGTTGCTGTGGTTTGTAGCTCTACCTTCTCATAACATTGACTTGAAACTTTAAAAAAAAAAAACACCTCAGAAATGTCTTCAATGCCTTTGCGTTTTCGGTGTTCATTTAATCATTATCAGTGCACGGGTATTGCACACAGCCCTCCACCTTCTTTTTCCTGGCAAGATTGTTATAATGTGTTAAAAATATTAATTATCCTCTTCACCTTAAACACGGGACTGGAAAAACAAGTCTTGTTGCTGTGCTTGGTAGGAGAAAAAGAGTGTGTGCGTGCATGTGCGTGTGCGTGTGCGCGTGCGTGTGTGTGTGCGTGTATGTGCGTGCGTGTGCGTGTGTGTGTGTGTGCGTGTGTGCATGCGTGTGTGTGTTGTACCTCTTGTCCCCTCAGGTCATAACAAATTATTGATGCCAGTTCCTTTAAAAAGACAATTAATCCCATTACCTTCTTGTTGAATCAATACTAATGTCTTTTATCCTCCCCCCCCCGCCCCCCTTTAACTTGCAGGTTTCGTCAAATCTGGCTGCCAGCAAATCTGAGGTAGGAAATGTGGTTTTACTGTCTCTTTGGAGGACATTTTGAAGTGGTTTTGTTTTGCAAGGCAGTGAGATGGTTCCACTCTGTGCCATCTCCTGGTGGCTTGGATGATAGGTTTTCAGTTGGCGGTTTCTATGGTGCCGGGTTTGGAGCGAACCTGGTCACCGTGCTCGTCTTCATGGAGTGTGCACTGCGTAGCTTGGTTAAAGGGGCTGATGGTTTCAGAGTTGGATTTCCTGCCTGCTTCTGTCTTGATGACGTCACAGTCTGACTCTATCTATGTGTTACGATTCGTGCTCTCTTGAGACAAGCCCTTGCTCTGGCAACGAGACCTCCCTCTGTCTCTGGTGTTGTCCCATTCCCTCCCTCCTTTTCCTCTCCCCGATCACCCTCTGGGACACGAAGGGAACTGTGGCTGATGCTGACAACCTAGGTAAAGGATCAAAGAAAAGGCATTGCACAGAGGTCACCAACAAGGTGACTATCCTTTGGGAACTGTTCATGATGTCATTGAACGGACATCCACAAAATAGACCCAGTGCCATGGAGCCAGCCACTCTCCCACTCCTAGGTCACACTGTGGGTGGAGCAAGGAACCTGGGCCAGGGCTGCCCTGGGTTCTGGGTGACATCACGCAACACCTTCACTGCACAGACTCATTTTCCTCACGGAGCCAGTGAGGATAGTTACACCTGCTTTGGACCCGTCCCATGATTGTCGGGAAGATGACATGAAATAAAGGGTATGGAAGGAGATTCTGGCAGCGTTCCCCACGCATAAGGACATCGTTATCAAAGGCAGAAACTCCGGTTTGGATGTCTACATCCTTGGATATGGTCGCTTGGTGTGCAAAAGTTCTCCAGGAACTGTGATGCGTTAACACTGTAAATGTTATTTTAGATGCCTGGTGAGGCAGGTATTTGGGAAGGAGACCAGTGGGAGGGGAGTGGGGCAGGAAGTGGAAGGATGGGGTGCAGGTAAAGAGCCGCCGATATCACCTGCTTCCCATTGATCTCGTGACCAGTTACTTGAGTCATTCATTTACCTGCCCAAACTTAGTTTTCTCATTTCCAGAATGAGAATGATAATACACATCACAAGAGGCTGTTGAGAGCATTAAAATGGCCATGGCAGTGTTTACTCTTTTGATTTGCTGTAACCAGAATACGAGTTTCCATTTATTGAGCAGCTATTATATACCATTTGCTATAGAAAGGCTTTACATGAATCATCTTCTAAAGTCCTCACAAAAAAATCTTGTAATGTAGGGGCTATTATAATCCCCATTTTATGGAAGGAAAAACAGAGGCTCAGAAAGACTTAGTAACTTTCCTAGAGCTATTGAACTAATGAGTGATAGAGCTGGGATTCATAACATGTCTGGTGGGGGACAAAGTGCTGGCTATTAACTGCCATCTCATGTGTCTTCGAGTTTCTATAACAAGACAGTATAGATGGGGGTGGGGGCGTTAAACAGCAGAAATTTATTTCTGAAGGTTAGGACGTCCAAGATCGAAGCATTGGCAGAGCCGATGCCTGGTGAGAACTCGTCCTGGTTTGCAGACAGGTGTCTTCTCACCGTGTCCCCACATAGGGAGAAAGCAGCAGAAGCAAGCTGTCTCTTCTTATAAAGGGCACTGATCTCATTCATGAAGACTCCACCCTCATGATCTAGTTATTTCTCGAAGGCCCCCCTCCTAATACCATCGCATTGAGGGGTAGGATCTCAACAGTCAGTGTACAACACACGTAAACCACCCAGATCATGGCCCGGTGCGTAGTGGGTGTGCAAATAAATATTGGCTCTGCCACTCCTCATGGGATGATTGTGCTTTCTAGATCACACCTGCATATGTCACAGGCCTCTGTAGTCAGCACCATGGACAGACGCCGGTTTCCTGGAATCTTCCATCTTTCTTTCCTAGGCACAGTCTCACATTTGTGCCACGTTTGACAGTTTAAAACAATCAGTCAACAATAAAACACCTTTACATATGTTGACCCTTTTCAATTCCACAGAAATTACACATGGCCAGATCTCATCACCATTTTACAGATTTTAAAAATGAACTTGTGGAGAATCGAAATACCTTAAACATTGGCAAAATATTACTTAATGATCTAGCAATTCCACTCCTACTTGTGAACCCCAGAGAAATGAGTGCTTATATCTGTGAAAAAAAAAAAGTACACAAGAATTTTCACAGAAGCTTTATCACAGCCCCAAACTGGAAATGAACCAAATGTCCATTAAGAGGATAATAGATAACTAAATTGTAGTGAATAACACACTACAAGACAGCAGTCAAAAAGAGTCACCGATAGACATGTGAAACAGCCTGAGTGAATCTTAGAGATATAATGTCGACTAAAAAACATGTCAGAATAAAAGAACACACCCCGTATGGCTTTATTATTATACACATGAAAACAGCACTCATCTCTGGTGATACAAGGAATGGTAGTCGGTACCTCTGGGTAGAGCATGGGAGAATCTACTGAGCAATGGGAATATGCAGCACCTTCATCTGGATGTTATGTAGGTTACATAGGTAACCATCATATACAAAACATATAGAGCTCTACACTTAAGACGTGTGTACTTCATAGTAGGTAATTTGTATGCAAGAAAAAAATGAAGCTGCTTAGCAAAAAAAAAAAAAAAAAAAAGATAAAACAGGAAAATGAGAAAAAAAAAGATAATCCGGTAGGGGAAGTGGAATAGTGGGAAAGAGGAAGTGTGAGAATCTTCAGCATACAGACAAAACTGCAGATCAAAAAGAGCCTAAATTCATTCCTTCCTCCCTCCCTCCCTCCCTTCCTTCCTTCCTTCTTTCCTTCCTTCCTTTTTTACTCCAGATTCTTCTTTCCCAGATGGAACAAGTCAAAAAAACAAAACAAAACAAAACCTTTTCTTTCTCCTAACCATTGTTTATAAGGCTGAGTTGTGATTGCTGCAGCCAGACCATATATTTTTTTTTTTGGCACTACCGAAGGGAGGTAACCTTTTATTAATTAAATTTCCAATGGTGATTCATCAAAGCAAGCGATCGCCATTATTTAATGCATGATCCCTAGGCATGGCATGTTCTGTTAGGTAAATAATAGTGGCTCCGAAAAAGTGCTTCCGTGAGGTCTTTTTCCTTCTCGAATGACTTTTTCCTAGGTACAAACAGTTGTAATCTAAGCAGAACAAACCCCGCCTGTGGGGGAGACGCTGGTTAAGGGGAGACAGGAAGGATTATGAACGCGCAGCATCGGCGGGAGCGAGTGGCTTCGCCAGTTCCCTTCCTCTCTGCAGATTGACAGTGAATATGTGAATAACGTTTGCTAAATCTGGACTTTGAAAACATGACAGCAAGCTGTTTGTGCCAATAATTTTTCATGGCATATGCCACCCCTTCCTGCACCACACACACAGTTTAATAAGATGGCACATGGACTATTGAGAAATGTTAAAATCCTGCAGAGGAAAGAGCTTTATCTTCTGACCAAATTCTGCCCAGCGATGTTTATGACAGCTGAAGAATTTATCTTAAATTCCCTCTGCTAGCCTCAAAGCACAAGGCCCTTTGTCCCCGAGCAGCCTGTAAGAACCAAACTAAGATGTCACATACATAATATAACAGATAAATGGCCCAATTTCCATGTCCACATGATGAATGGAATGCAAGTTCAGTACACACATATTTGCACATTAATCGGCCCTGCATGGTTCCATTTTGTTCCTAAGTTGCTACTGTGTGTCTCCTGGACTCCTTCCCCTTCAGAATCATTAAGCCCGTTTTATCGCACAAATGCATGCACATTTCCCCCCCTATTTATCGTCATGCAGCTTGCCCTGCTGAGAGAGAACCAAGTAACCTGGGCACAGTCATTGGATTGCAAATGCCTATGTCTGAGTTCTCTCCACCACCAACGGCACGCTAACACACAGACCTGAGACCCAGCCCCGCATCGCCTATGCTGACAGCTACACAAAGGAGGTTGCGGGCGAGGATGTTTGAAAAAAAAAATCATTTCTTTTCAGTTACCAGTTGGTTTCTTGCCTCACCTTAATGATTTCCTGTTGATAGTTTAATGGCAATATAGCCCAGTGGAGGGCCTCAGTTTTGATAGATTGGCCCGCTCCTATTTCATGGCAAAGCAATCGAACTGAGATTGATTGATACTACAGCTTTGCTATCCCAAATAATTGTAATGGCAAACCACGCAGGTAGCAAAACCCGATGGCCTTCGAGAAACATAGGTAGAATCTCCCTTCCACCAATTCCTTTTTCCTGCCAGAAGGAAACTTTATCCCAGGCCAAGGAATCATTTATTTTTCCTGTCTCAACCCTGGTTCTCAGGAAAGCAGATCCAGGGCTTCAGAGCCCCTTAGAAGCCTGGCCGTTGGGAGAGAAACCAGTGCTTTTGAGAAGGGACCAAGTTTCTGTTGCTGTGAACAAAAGACCTGCCCTGGCCACTCTCAGTCACTGGAGAAGCCAGAATATTTTACAAGGTGACTCTGAGCTCTTGTACCACAAGTGTTACTGTGGAAAGACTGTGAGCTTTGGAGTCTTATAGCTGTGGTATAAATCATAGGGCCACGACGTACAAGTTCCGTACCCATGAGCAACTGTCTCAGCAGCCTCATCAGGAAAATAAGAATAATGAAACCCACCCCAAAAGATTGGTTTGAATTTTAAATTTGATGATCTCTGTGCAATGCCTAAGACAGTACCTGGCACAGAGCAGATGATCCACGATTGTTATTTCGCTTCCTCGCACAACTCCCATCCTGTATCTCTTGTGTAAAGTAAGACAATCAATAAACAACCTAATGAGCAATTTATTTTGAGACCCGTGGCTTTGAAAACTTGCTCCGACGATTTCTCATCATGGCTGACCCAGACCCTAACCAGGCAGGCGCTTACTTATGTGGCGTAATTCATGTTGGAGTTAATGGCCCTCTTTGATTCACCTGAGGACAAGACCCACTTGAAGAGCAGCGACACTTCCCAATGAGCACTCGTGACTTTGTCTAATTTTACCCTATCACACTTTGATGGTCTTCTCTGTTCTTGAAGCCCGCTCGAAAGAATGTTTAAAGAACCTTAAACACTCATCAGGTCTTAATTCAAGGGCCCAGAATTCTCGGTTGGAGATATGGTTGCTGTTTTTTTTAAATTCGAGGGACATTTAAGAGACAGCTATTCTGGGCAAAGCACCAGGCACTGGGGTACCTATATAAGTTTGACACACAGTCATACCCTCAAAGAACATATGGTCCAATACTGGAGGAGAGGTTATATCCTAAATTGGGTGGGAGGTGGTATCATTTTGTTCATGAGATTTCTTATAAGAGCCAACCCCTCTCCACAAGTCCTGCTCCATATTCCCACATTTGGTAAGTTTTAGATCCGGGTTCAAACATAAGTGAGGCTGATTTTGGAGTGGGATGTGTGTGGAAGCTTCCCACAGCAGGTAATATGCAGACCGGAGCCTTGAAGGGCGAGTTAGGTTGTCATCAAGTAAAGTGGAGAACATGGGAAAAGGCACAGATGGAAGGGGAGCTGCGTGTTCAGGGAATAAGCGAAGGAAAAGGGGAGTGAACAGGGAGAAACCGAGGCTGGGTTTCCTCATGCAAAACAGAGGAAGGAGCTGAGGGTGTGCAGTAATTCAGTGGGGTCAAGGAGGGTGAGCACCACGTTGGCGGCACGGGGTCGGTCAAGTCTACCATCATTAACGTCCTCAAGGACTGCCCTTCCAATGGAGGTGGTGGAAGCAGAAGTTAGATGTGGTGGCTTAAGGAGTAAATGGAAAGAGAAGACATGGAATCACAGCGTAGACCAGGCTTTCAAGTGAGTGAGCCAAGGGAATGGTGGGTCCCTGGCTGGAAGAAATTTTGAAGATGCAGACGGGAGAAGGCTTAGAGATGTGACGATTTAGGGCGTGTCATCGGCCTGGAGATGGGCCTCAGTGGGTGTGAGGATGAGCATCAGAGCACCAATAGGCTTTACCCACTGAAACGTGGCCAGAGGGTCACCTCTATCCCGCAGGGTACTGTGCTTTGCTTACCATGTGTCACCAGGGCTCAGCACCGTGCCCAAGAGCTGTGACATTAATTGGACTGAGAGAGGACAGTTTTCTTTTGTGACACTGAGAAAGGATGGAGAGTAAGAGTGGACCAAGTTGAAAGAGAAGAAGGAGAAATCGAAAGAGGTTATGTCTGGCGGTCTTCATCTTCCCCGTGAGTAGCAGAGGGAACCGTGTGCTGAGGATAAAGGCAGCAGAGGTAGGATTGGCGGTTAGAGGGAAAAACCAGCAGAGAGAGTGTACCGCCGACCTGAGGCCCCGGTGAGCGGCGGAGAGGTCCACGCGATCTGTCCAGCACACTGACATCTGGACAGGCCCGGGGAGGGAGACCAGCCAGTGCCTGACACAGCCGCGGCAGTGAACACAGCGGCCGTCATTCCCACGTGCTCACCAAGGGTCAAGCACTGCATCATCGGCACAGCGATCTTTCAAAAAGAATGCCACTGGCCATATTTTACGGAGATTCTGAGCGGTGACGTGGCGTTGAC
This sequence comes from Pteropus alecto, assembly GCF_000325575.1. Taxonomy (NCBI): domain Eukaryota; kingdom Metazoa; phylum Chordata; class Mammalia; order Chiroptera; family Pteropodidae; genus Pteropus; species Pteropus alecto. The sequence goes on along the minus strand of NW_006436812.1, from coordinate 2,503,078 downwards.
CAAACTTTCCTAAGTATCGCATGGCAGGCCTAGAGTTTGAATAGGTTTGTCTGACGGCAGCGCTGGGGCTCTTCCCACTGTGAACGGTCCTGTGCGGGTAGAGGCTGTGGAGCTGACGCCTGGGTTTAGCTCCGTCATTTCCTGTCTCCAATTCCTACTGGCGGCGAAACGCAGGCAAATTACTTAACCTTTGTGTGTCGCGTTTGTCTCCTCCATAGAATGAAAATAATTAAAGAATGAACCTTACAACTTTTTTTTTTTCGTGAAGGTGAGAAAGCATAATATAAGGTACAGAAGGCAATCAGAATATTACCTGGTACATAAATAGCCCTTAATAGATGCTAGTCGCTGTTGTAATTTTTACTTAGCATCGTTGGGGATTCATTCTAAGCTACAACGTGAAATTGCCAAGGGACCAGCTAGAACCAGTTCCTAGCCTCTACACCAAATGGAAGCATGAGTCCCGGAGTTTTCCAGAAGCAGCTCTCTTTGTGGAAGTTACTAAGGATCCTCAGAAAAGGGAAATGGTGAGCATTTTTAAAATTTCTTCTTACTGTTTCTATCGGAAAAAAAAAATGGGTTTCTGTTACTGTGAGGTTTTGAGGATAAGTTAGAGGATCTCACTATTTATACATTGCAATGGGGTTAATGAAAAAAAGTACGCCCCCCCCCCAAAAAAATAAAAGCTAACTTTTAAGTAGCATCTGACTATACGCCAGACACTCTTCAAGTCATTTTACATACCTTATTTAATTTCACCATATAAGAACCCTATAAAGTAAGTACTGTTTACTAAAATATCCTATTTCACAGAGGAGCAAAGTGAGGCTCAAGGTAGTTGATTAAACGAGTCTTGGATGGGATCAGGAATCGCTGATTTCTGATCAGGACCATTAGACCCCAAAGCCAGCTGAGATGACGAGAAAGTGGATACAGGAGTCACCTCCCATCTCTCAGCGGCAAAGGCTGGGCCTTTCAGCCCCGGAGAGAAAAATCTAGTCCCTCCTCTTCCAAATTCTCTCTTCTTCCAAGCTTTCCTTTGCCACAGCTCAACCAACCTCATCGACTCTCCTTTTTAAGGCTTTGTAAGTGCTCTGTGATCACAAAACCCATTCCCACACCATAAATTATTTCCTACAGTTTTGACACCATTTATTTCCATAGCATTATACATTCCAACCTTCTGACTGTTTAAGATCAAAAGATGTGCTCTGGGCTCATATTTCACTCTAGCTCTCAGACTCGATGCACCAAATTAGACTGAACAGCAGAGGCTCCAGCCTGTCGTAGTCTGTAATGTTGCATAATTACAAGGGTTCAGCATGTTTTATCAATGGCAGAAGAGAATGGACTCGTCCACCGTGATAGGGCTTCCCTAGAGAAGATAGGACAGGACTTGGAGAGATGGCGGTGTCAGGGGAGTTTGGGGATGTTCAGGATCAGATTAGGGGGTGGGGAAGTAAGCTGGCTGGTTACGGAAACCAAGGCCGAGGGCCAAGGTTTATAAAGGGTCAGAGAAGAAAGAGGAGGTCCACGTAGGAAACCGTGGACACCCCTGAGAGAATCATGGAAATACTGGGTCTAGTGAGGAGGAAGGAGAGGGCCCTGTGGCTGGCATCGAGGTTGGGCTCAGGGGTTCTGGACCCAAGCAGACTACAGGTGTATTAGCAGATGGACCTCTCTGGGGGCCCATGCACTGACCAGCAAGCTTAAAGAACATCCACTGTTTGATAGCTACTCTTTTAGGCCCTGGTCGCTTAAAATGAGTAAGACACAGGATTTCAAGGGTCCTGTGAGCTAGTAAAATATGCAGATGGATGAACAGATGCTTTTAGCCAACTTCTAAAGTAGAGGCGGGTTTGAGGAAGAGAGTGAGCACCTAGAGGAGATGAGGAGATGATCAGCTCCCCTGGGAAGTCTCGGGAGACTTCCAGATGGTGTGAGTCTTCCTTTCCCATGCACTCATGTGCCCTAGCTCTAAGATCAGTAAGAGGTATTGAGGACCATTTACCCGATACCACATTCTATGGCATTTCTAATAATCTGGAGCAAATCTGACAAAAAGCAAAGAGACTGGTTTGGGTTGACTGTGTATATAAGTGAGGGATGGAAGAGGAGAGGATTAGAAAACCCTCTGGACATATGGAATGGCACCTGATAGTCAAGGGCATTGAAGGTGACTTTGGATGATGGCAATGATGATGCTGTCTGTATGAAAACAGTCTGTTCATGGTTTCAGCTAATGTGGGCTCTGACTGCAAACATGGTGGTGGTGGTGATGGTCGGGGTAGTGAGAGCAGGAACACTTACTGAATGCCGGCTGTCTGCTAAGCACAGCGTTAAGCGTTTACTAGGGACTGCCTCTTTTATTTCTTCCAACAAACTTGGACGAATGACTATTAATGTAACCTTCATTTAATGGATGAGAAAACCAAGGCTCAGAAGAGTTGATGGGATCCACCCAAGGCCATATGGCCAGTAGGCAGAGTTAGTATTTGATTCCAGGCAATTTGCCTTCTGAAGCGGGCTTGAAAACTCCCCGGTTCAAAGTCTGCATTGCTCAGCACAAACCTCTCATGACAAATGATGCTGACACACTTTGGAGAAACTTCGTGACTGTGCCTGATTCTCGGCACTAATGTAGCTTGACTCAGGGATGATATCCCACTTATCTCACCAGAATGACAATTAGTTAGGGGCGGGGGGCGGGGTGGGGAGGTAGAGTTATTGCTATTCCAGCTTCCTCTATTGAGCTATGAATAAATGATGATGGCCGTGAAATAGTGTGGTGTTTAGACCGTTTCTGGTAAATTAAAAAAAAATAAAAATTGAATAAAGTGGTAATCCGTGCGGCCGTTTACATAAGAGAAGAACAAAATTAGTAAACTCTTTGAGTCTCTTTCTGGCCTTGTCATTCTAATGTAATTAGTTTGCAAAAATATTAATTAATGCTCAAACATCTGACGCGTTTTATGTGTTGATTTGAAATGTGTTAATTACGTTTTATACTACGCCCTGGTGCTGTCCTCAGCAGCGGCACGGGCAGGAATAAAGGTCTTACATGCAGCCGCTTCCTCTTCTTCCTTGCAGACTGGCGGCCAGTAGATATTGAGAATGTTTTTTGCAGTGTCCAGAGCTATTTGTACCTTTAGAGACGAGGAGAGTGAATTCTGTATGAAAACAGTCTGTTCATGGTTTCAGCTAATGTGGGCTCTGACTGCAAACATGGTATCTCAAGAAGGCTTCCTCAGTTCAAGTTCCCGTTGTGCTTGGTCAGCAGGGTTTCCAGCCAATGAGTGGAAGGTGGAGTGAGTAAGTGCCGCGTGTCTCTCCTTGGGCTGCATTGAGTCTTTGGACCCGACTCTGCCCAGATCTTCCAGACGGTTGTATACTCATGCCCTCGAGGAAAGTGCTGAATTCTAGGTGTGTCTCATGACAGCTCTAGCCGTTGTCATCATTATAGGAAGTCATCTGCCGCCTTGCTGTGTTCTTAGTTAAGAAAAATCTGCTTCTTTGTGGTTTTCTTAGTCAGGAGAGGCGAGGCGATGCTGAAGTAACAAGTTAACCAGGAAATCTCTGTTAACCAGGCTCACTCAAGAGAGGTTTCTTTCTTTCTCATGCTACATGCCCAGCGAGCATTGGGTGACTCTCCATGGAGTGAGCCATGGCGCTTCTATCTTATGGCCCCACTGCGTCTACACACACCTCCGCCATCACCATGGCAGGGGAAGAAAAAGAATGGGGATTCTCTCTTGTGTTTTTCATCGTCTCAGTGCAGAAATGATGCGCCTCACTTTCACTCACAGTCCACCACTGCAAGGGGTCTGGGAAATGTGAGGGGGGTGTGGATATTCCATGAGCATTAACTACCCGCCGCGATGTGATCATGACGACCACAATAATGATGCTGACAGTCACCTCCACTGTCATCTAAACCGTTGTGCTTCCCTGAGCCCTATGCCGCGGCTACTTGCCAGGCACTCTATCCTGTGCTTTGCGGTTCATCTCATTTCACTGTAATTGTTTTCATGATTAAAGAAGAGGAAACAGAGTCTCAGAGGGGGGGTGAACCTATTTGTCCAAGATTCAACCCAAAATCTAACTGCAGAGCCTCCGATGGTCTCTGCCTCCCAAAGTTTTTGGCAACTTTCCTTCTGTGGCACTCTAAGAGGAGGGACTGGGGACAACATTCAGAACACCCATGAGGAATCAGAGGAGGGGTCTGCTTCATCTCCAAGGCACGGTGTGATTAATGCCTAAGTTTGTACAGAATCTATTGCTCTCAGCCTGTAGATTCACATTTTGTGTAACATTCGACTCATAATAATCTTATGGAAGATTTGAGAAGAATGTTAGTAGCTCCCCTTTACAGATGCAGTAGCAGAGGACCCAGGAGGACACCTGCCAGAAGGTACCTGAGTAATCACCAACAGGTCTCTGGAGTTTGACCTGGCCTCTTTGTGTGTAGGGGATGGAGTGTCCTCAAGACTGTAGACCAGAGACCCATTATCTTTTCTGTTCCATGAGCCCCTTTGGCATCTGAGAAGAACCGTGGGCCACTTTGCAAAATAAAGTCTTAAAATATGTAATATAAAATACTTAAGATCACTAAGGAAACCATTTATATTGAAACACATTTACTAAAATAATAAATGCGATCTAGTAAAATCGTCGCTTTCTTCATTAATACATTAAATAAAAAGCAAGTCTAGTAATTACTGTAATTTGGAAATAGCAACAGGCATTATGATATTTTGAGATATCTGTGACAATTGTAATGTGACTGAAAAATTCTGTGATTTCTGTTGGTGAGAAAGTCACAGATACTGGTAATACTACTGTGATTTGTTGCTTACGTTTATAATGAAATGGAATACTAGATTACAGCTAGAAGCTAGTGGAAATAAAGTTTTACTTTTTCTATCCAAGTTCATGAACCCACTGATTTCTATCTAGGGAGCCTTTATGGGCCTTGGGTCCCGAGGTAAGAGCCTTGTTTTTCCTTGGCTCCGGGTTGCCTCCTGATTCCAGAGGCAAGGCCTGGAAGGGGACGGCTCAAGGTCAAAGGTGAAGTTTGATTTGAGTGTATTTATCCACTCTTTTCTCTATCTTTGTCATGTCATTCATGCCCAATGTCTGGTCTTAATCCTCAGATCCTTCTTTTCCACCAGATCACACGTGGCATTTACAGGACCAGAGGTTATTAAAGGCTTACATTTTTTGTTTTTTCTCTTTTCATTCAGGGTATTATGGTAAAGCTTTATACCCATTATTTCACTTAATTTTGATAGGTGTTATCATTACATATATTTTATAGAAAGTAATAATGATAATTAACATTTAATGAATACTACTATGCACCAGGCACTCTTCTAAGCACATTTTATGTACTAAAATAACAAAAATTATTATAATAGCAGCAGTATCAACAGTAGTAACAGTAGCAGCTAAGACTTAAGTAGCACCCGCTGGATGCCAGGCTTGGTATGTTCGAAGCATTTTATATATTTCATTTCAATTTATTTCTCAACACATTCCTATCAGGCGAGTGTTAGTTATTCCCATCTTACAGAATGAGAAATAAGTGTAGGGAGGTTAGAAAAAAACCTTACCCAAGTTACAGAACTCTGAAGGAAAGCCTTAAACTCAGACATTCTGATTTTACAGTCCATGAGGTTTACCACTAACTTCTGCTGTCTTGTTTTGACTTCATTAAATGTTCCTTAGAATAACTCCAGAGGCGAAAGCTATGTTTACCCTCATTTTATAGATCAGGCAGTTGAGGAACAGAGAGAAAAAGAAACTTGCCTTGGAGTCAACCTCACTCAGCATAAAAACAGAATAAGAGCGCAGGTGACAAGTCAGGGAACTTGTTATGGGCTGTGCTTAGAAAAGTCATCCGTCACTTCTCACCTTCCATTGGCCAGAACTCCATCACATGGTCCCACTGAACTGCAAAGGGTACTGGGAAATGTAGTCTAGCTAAGAACCCAAAGGCATAAAGGAATGGATTTTGTTGAACTCAGAGCCATTTCTATCACAGGCACTAAGCAAGTCTCTGAAAGCTCATGCCTCATTGGGAAAGTCTGTCCATAGCAGGCGCAGGATTAGGGTGAGGCAAGTGAAGCATCTAGGATGTCTCGCTCAGGCAGCCCTAGCCCCATGCCTGAGCCACAGCCCCGTGTGGCGCCTGAACTCAAACTTCAGCCTGCCTTCTCAGAGGCACCAAATGCTGGTCCTATCCTCAATGGCGGCTTGTAAACTGAATCTGATACAAATACCTAGCTGCAAGTTAGAGAACGTGAAAAATCTCATGCCATGCGGATTTGGACTCTGGGTCTATTTTTAAAAGCCATAAAGAGTTTGCAAATGAAGTATTGTCAAATAGAAAACAGATTAAAATGTACGATAGTTTATTACTATACATTTAAATGATTATTTAAAAGGTCTAATTTTTTTAAAAAGAAAAATGGTTGTTGGCTTTCCCCCTCCTTTTATTTGGTTTGCATTTTTAATTTGAACGATTCAGCTCTAGCCCTTAGGACCCGCTGCTCAAAGCCGCCACAGGCCGCCAGTTTATTGTCACGTGATCAGGCCCACGGGGCGAGCAGGAGAAATGGACACTTCAGCCCTGAACCATTTAGTACCGTGTGCTATTCTCAGATATCGTGGGTGATAAATCACAGCCTGACTTTTATAATGAATTTTTTTTTGGAGGGCGGGGAGAGGATGAGGGTCAGAAGCAACAAGAGCACCAATTGAAAAACGTACAGGTGGATTTCATATATGTTTACAAAATTATGTGCATATTAAAATCGGAAAAATCTCCCCACGCATGCGAGGAGCAAATAAACCAGTCAACAACAATAGCAGCAGTGCAACTGTGTCCCTGATGATTCTTGTCTTCACATTCTCCAGATATGAAACAAAGCTACTTGATAACCCCCCATCTCTTAGCGTCCCATCTTACCACACAGGTAATTAGAACACCTTAGGGGAGGCTGCAATCCTGGGTGTGCATGACAAACACCCATGGGCCCTGCTTAGGGCTCCGTTCACTGCTCCGAGTGAGGACCTCGACCACACAGGTCCCTTCACGTCTGGGATCTGAAGCCCTGTTTGCTTGAGGCGGAGAGCGTGTCAGGCAGCTCTGTCTGATAAGCATGGTATTCTCGTTCTGAGTGGAACACCAGTCACGTAAGGCAGCTGGGTAAGAAAATCACTTTGATTAGTGACTTTCCTGTGGATATATTTCTTTTCTTTCATATTTCACGTTCTGAATATTTTATGAAAATGTTTCTCTTTCCAAGTGAGTTAATGCCGTGGTTTAAATAATATAACTAGAAGGTAGAAATCCTGATATTTCTCCCTTGAGGGACAAAACGTAATCTCTTCGATGGGAAGGAATATGCACAGACATGGAAGAGCTGTTGGCTTAAGCTCTTGAACTCTGGGATCAGACTAATGCGGGTGTGATTTTCAGTTCTCTCATGACTTGTTGGGTCACCTCTCAACATTCCAACTTCTCATCTGCCAGAGGACAGTCATTGTCACAACCCTATACTATCAGAGTGAGGAATAAATGACTTAAGACAATAACGGCATGGGGTACAGCGCCTGGCACATGATAAATTGTTAGTAAATAGAACCTCAATTTTGCATTTAATTAGCATCTCAGAAGAGTCCAGAGATTTCCTACAGATAACTTTGATGTCTACCCCTCCTCCACCGGGTACGGTCCAGTGATATGTTTGAAAGCGTTCATTGTAACTCTGGGTGTGGGCGAGATGGATGATTGAAAGATTTGATGGAATGTGGTTTTGAATCTGGTTTCTCAGACTAATTTGAGCTCTTCAGGACTCTGCTTAGTGCCTGCAGTAGAGACAGCTCTGAGTTCACCAAAACCATTTTCCTTTTTCCTTTTGGTTTAATAGCTAGACTATATTTCCCAGCCTCCCTTGCAGTTCGGTGGGACCACGTGACTAAGTTCTGGCCAATGGAAGGCGGGTGGTAGTGATGCATGACTTTTCCACACAGAGCCCATCCAAGTTCCCACGGATTGATTACCTGTACTCTCTCTCGTTCCACCTTTTAGCTGAATGAGACTGGCTCTGAAGCAAGTTTCTTAACCTCTCTGTCTCGCTTTCCTGATGTCTAAATTTGAGTCCTAATGGTCAGAGCGACAAGTAGTTATTATGAAGGACCTTGGTGGATGTCGGATGAGATCCAGAAGGTGCTCACAAGGGTTTCTGTGAAGGGACTTCGGTGTCCGCGAGGCAAGTGTGGCATTGGCTTGGGGAGAAAGGCTTTCTCCTGTTTCGCCATGCTCTGGGGCTCCCAGAGTCCCTTCAGTGTCTCCCATAAATAGTTGGAGGGTCTATTAGGGGAGCTAATTTCCTACTTGGGCCCAGAGGTGGCAGAACTCAGAGCCATCGCTCTGCCAGCCTGCGTGTAAATGCTGTCCTCATTTGTAAGGTCTGGTTGCTGAGCCCAGATGCTCTTTGGATCCCTTGTGAATGAACAGTTTCCAAATGGAGACGCTTCCAGACCCCTTCACCTTTCCCACTTCTAAGGCAGGGGTGGCAGTCACAGTGTACCAAGCCGATGTGAGTCCCCTGCCAGGTTCCTCTCCATCCCCTCGATGATCTGCTGCCATAAAAAGGTTTCATACTTCATTAAGAGAGATGTCATATGCATCAACATAATGTTGCGTTCTTACCCAGAATGTCACATTAGACTCCTGGAGGCTTAAAAAAAAAAAAAAACTTCAAATACAACCACATTTTTTTTTCCTCTTAAATCATTCAATCTGCCATCTGATGCCCCAAAAGGAATCTGCTAGTAAAATAGCAACTTACAAAATTAAGAAAAGCATCACATAAAATGTTAGCTAAAAATGTGAACTTTCGCATCCCGTGTTTAAGGAGCGGAGTCGGGGGTACAGACAGAGATGTCTTGCTTTTTCAGAAGCTCCTTTCCCTCCTCCGAGTGATGAGCAGAGGGATCGGGATGTGGCTAATGTTCCCTAAAGGCCCTGGCTCGGTTTGAGTTCTCTACGTTCCCTTTCAGAATTTCCCCTGTGGTGTTAATGTTTCCCAGAGAAATTTGCTTTGAAGCCAAAATAAAGAAATGCGTTATACACACTCATGGTGTTTGGAGGCAGGAAGTGGTTTTCTTACTTATGCATCATTGACAAATATTACTGGGTATCTGCTTGGTACCAGGCGCCTCTGATGGGTCCTGGGGCTTCTGCTTTGAAGCAGGGTTCTGGCTCTCAAGTCATTTGCTGGGGGTGGGGCTTAAACAGTCACTGAGGAAAGTGCTCTAATGCATGTGTGGACAGTGCCTGCTGGGAACCCACCAGCAGAGGGAGTGACCCTTCCATTCCACTTCAGCGATTCTGATGTGGGAGGCTTTTCCCCACGCCCAGCAATTCCGACACCAGCTGGGTGTCCTACAGTTCGACTCAATTCTGACACTATCTATCTGGAGACAATGTCAGATCCCACAGGCTGAGGGTTCAGCTTCACAAGACTGCCCCAATTCAGATGCCAATCGCAAGTCCACGTTGTCACTGACAGACTGCCTATATAGCTCAGAGGTTCCCATCCCCAATTCAGATGCCAATCGCAAGTCCACGTTGTCGCCTGTGATTCTGACAGACTGCCTATATAGCTCAGAGGTTCCCACGACTCCATTTGGCTTCGATTAATTTGCTAGAGCAGCTCGCAGAACTCAGGGACACGTTTTACTTGCTAGATCACAAGTCGATTATAAAAGGATGTAACTCAGGAACAGCCAGATGGACATGCATAGGTCAAGGAACATGGGAAGTGGGCACGGAGCTTCCAAGCTACTGTCCCTAAATCTCCATATGTTCACTGGCCCACAAGCTCTTGTCCTTTTTGGTGTTCGTGGAGGCTGTCTTATGTAGCGTGACTGACTAAATCATTGCCCATTGGAGATTGATTCCGTCTCCACCCCGTCTCTCCTCCCAGGAGGTCAGGAGGGTAGGACTGAAAGTTCCAACCCTCTAATTACTGGCTGGGCTCCGCTGGCAACCAGCCTCCATCCTTAGGTGACCAAGGGGCTTTTCAAAAGCCACTCATTAACATAACAAAAGCCACCTTGATTGCTCTCAACACTTAGGAAATTCCAAGGGTTTCTGGAGCTCTGTGCCAGGAATGCAGATGAAAACCAAATATATATTTCTTACAATAAATCACAATATCACAGCCCTGCTCGGCACCATCTGACGCCATGAAGGGTGGTGGTTTAGGGCCCAGAGTCCCAGATCGTAGCGCCTGGGTTCACACCCCTACTTCTCCACTTACTAGCTGTTACCTTAGAGGAGTTAACTCAGATCTCTGCATCTGTCTTTCCTCCTCTGTAAAATTGGAAGGATGGGTGTTTTTGAGGATTAACAAATTAACACATGTAAAGTGCTTAGCCCTGTGTCTGGCAGAGTAAGGCTTACAAAATATTGGTTATTACCAGTCAGGAGAAAAGTTCCATAAAAAAAACAGCCAGAAATAACATTTGGTTTATGTATGTCCTGGAATTGTGGGGAGCTCTGTTTTTCTGTGGATGATTCAGGTTCCCAGTGGCTGGTTTTTTTGTTGTTGTTGTTTTTAGATTAATTTATTTATTTTAATTAGTTGGAAGTATAGAAGACATTGGTTAGACATCTATATAGTTTATAAAACGATCCCCCCAATTGCTTTCTCCCTCCCCTGGCCCTCCACCTGGCCAACATATTAATGTTAACTGCATTCCCTATGCTGTGCTCCCCATCCCTGTGACCATCTATCAATTACTAATTTGTACTTCTTTAACCCTTCACCCCATTCTCCCAGCCCCCCAAACTCCCTACCCTCTGTGTGTCACCAAATTGTCTACTATATTTGTGAGTCTGTTTTTGATTAGTTTGTTCTTTTTGTTCCTTAGATTCCGCATATGAGTGAAATCATATGGTATTTATCTTTCTTTCTCTGAATTTATTTCACTCAGCATAATAACCTCGAGGTCCATCCATGTCATTGCAAATGGTAGGATTTCATTTTTTTTTTTTTTTTTTTTAAGACTGAGTAATATTCCATTGTATATGTGAACCATAATTTTTTTATGCAATCATCTGTTGTTGGGCATTTAGGTTGCTTCCATATCTTGGCTATTGTAAATTGTGCTGCCATGAATATTGGGTTGCATAGAGCTTTACGAATTATTGTTTTGGTTTTCTTTGGATAAATACCAGTGGCTGTTTTAATTAAAACTGCTTACATTTGGTCACATCCTACAAATGAAAATCATTAGGTTTACTGGAGAGTGATACGTTGTTCAAACCAATCAACGATCCATGCATCCATCCATCCATGCATCCATGCATGCATGCATGCATCTATCCATCCATCCATCCATCCATCCATCCATCCATCCATCCATATGTCCAGTTGTTTCCTTATTCTAGGGTTTCTCAACCTTGGCACTATTGATATTTGGGACCAGATAATTCTGAGGTGGGGGGCCATCCTATGCAGGGTAGGATATTTACCAGCATTCCTGGCCTCCACCCACTAGGTGCCAGTAGCATCTCTTCCTTCGAGGACAGTTGGAGCCCTAGGAGGACTTTGGAGATAATCCCCCTCAGAGCATCTTTGTGTTGGAGGAGTTCCCCGTGCTGGGCAGCACAACCACAATCCTAGTGTCTGTCCCCGCCCACCACAGCAGCCCCAGTTAGTGCAACAACCAAAAACAGTGCCACCTTCTCCAGGTGCCCCGTAGGCCATCATGCTGCCACTGCCTTGGGTGGACTTCCACCTTGCGTTCCTCTCCCCGGTTTTTGAAGAAGTGAAAACATAGGCCCAAAGAAGGGGATCGGTCCACCCCGGAACCCAGACAGTGCAACTGGATGGTTGCGCCAGAATCCTGTGCGGTCCCAGTGCTTTGCGTTCTCACCGCAGACACTTCTTACACACCTGCTACATTAGAGCGAAGTTGGAGGGGTATGTGGCCAGTGACATGAGCTCACATAAAATGATGGCATGAAGAATTCCGGTTTTCTGAATCACAGACCCTCGCTCCCAGAAGATCTGCGAAGTCTTACAGGACTGAACCCCACCCTGCCCCGCCCCCCACCTCCCAGCAGCCTCACCTCAGACCACTCTCCGCTCGCTCTTCCCCCAGCTTCACCGACTCTCCCAGACCCTCTGCTGTACCAAGTTCCTTCTGCCTCAGCTTGTTTCTCTGCCTGGAATGACCCCTAACTAGCTTTCTCCTTGGTTAACTTCTCATTTTTTCCGAGATGCCTTCCTTAATAATTCATTCCAAAGTAAGTGCCTTCCATTATTTTATAGATGAACCTTTAAAAACATATGACTTATTAATTACCATTTATAACTCTGTCACTCATGGTCTGCTCACAGTCTGGCTTTCCCCAGAAAGCGTCAGTCCTATGGTCGGTGACACGTGCTCCTGCCTCCAACATTTAGCCTGTCATTGGTAAACACTTAATAGATACTGTGTTGAATTAAAAACTGCATTAATAGAAAATCGAATGAATAAATAAATGATTGCACTTACACAGCCTTGCCTAGAAACTGGACATGGCAGGGGGTTCTACCTTCATGCCTCTTCCTGGCTGAGGGGAGGGTCTTTTCACCTCCCCCTTTGCGTTGTGAAAGCCTCTTTTCTGGGAGTATTAACCAAGGCTCTGGGTTGGTCAAGATTTGACTGAATCATATGTTGAGCCTCATACATTCGCCAATAAAAAAATGCCATCATGCATACTTGCATTCATTCATTCATTCATTCATTCATTCCCCAAATGTCTGTTAAGTACCTACTTTGTACCAGACAGCATTCTGGGCACTGAGGAAACAGTACAAACAGATCCCATACAGGTCCTCAGCAGGGCCATAATGACAACTAGCTGAGGACAAGCACAGAGGAGCCCCAGAGGCTGGCGGGGAAAGCAGAGAGATCCGAGCAGGGTCTTGCCAGTCTGGTTAGGGAAAGCTTCTCAGACGAATTCATGTTTAAATTGCATCCTCAGCGACTAGCAAATGTTGGCCAAAGGTTGAAGCAGTGGCCTGTGTTAAAGCTAACATGCGTTTTAAAGAACTGAACCCGTTTCAGAGTGGGCAGGCGGCAGAGAGCCAGGGCACAGCGCTGAGCGCGTACCTGGTGGAGAATAAAAGACCAGATGAACGGTAGCCGCTGTAATGATCACGATTATCATGAGTTAGATACAGCTTCTCCTTTCCCCGTCCATGTTTTCAGAGGCAGCAAGGCAGCCCGGGATGATACGTGGGGCGGGGTGACTGGAGATTCTGCGTGTCCCAGCCTCACCACGAAAAGACTCTGAATTACACATCCTGAGCAAACGCTATCATTCCCTCAGTGGCGAGGGAGAGGACACGAGCTTGGAGACCTGGCTCGAAGTCCCAGCTGTGTGTCCCTGAGCAAGCTTCTTTACCTCTCTAAGCCTCTTCTTCTCGGCTATAAAGAGAATAATAATAGTATTACAATGAGGGCTCATAATGCTTCGCAGAGAGTGGGCAAGGTGCCTCTCCTGCAACAGCTCACGTCATACTCTCCACCTCACAGCGCTCATTCAAGAGCCAAGTAAGCCGAGGAGCCCAGGGTTAGCGACCTTGCCTTGCGGTCCCAGAACTGATACATGGAGGTGCTGGGGTTTACCCCCACCTCTGTCTGACTCGGGAGCCGGAGCTGCTAACTGTATGCCACATATACTGCCTTTTAGATTATTAAGATGAAGTGGAATAATCCATTCATCCAGCATTTTGTCTGGTACAGATTCAACGAACTATAATATGGTTGGACAGATGTGGGCTCTAATCCCAGTTTTATCTCTTACTGGCTGTGTGACTCCTTCAGTCGCTCATCCGTTGGGCCTCAATGTTCCCTTCTGTGAAACAGGAATGAACCAAAATTCTCCCTCATCTGATAGGAGCATTCTGTGAGTTAATGCCTGTGAATCCCTTAGCACGATGCCAGGGGCATCGTAAGTACTCAACACATGTCAACTCTCATTATTACTAGGTATATAGTAGGTGCTACATTAATGTCAGCACTTCTATGAACTCTTTCCAGGTTTCCTTCTTAGCACAAGGAGACTTCAGAAAATGCAAAGCCCCTCACCTCTCCCATACGTGGTGGAGACCAGAGTGTCTTGCATTTGAGGCAGTAACAGGAGCCGAGGGCGTGGGGAGGAGCCATGGGGAGCTGTTTCTCTCCAGTTGATTGCAATGTGCCTCCGGGCACGGGGAATGCCCTTGGTTTGAAGTTCTTCGTGTTCTTTTCCTAAAACAAGCATCTTCCATGCCAAGCCATCTTTCCTGCACAACACTTTAATTTACATCTTTTAATAACTTTGGTTGCCATGGAAGCATTGGAATTCAGTTTTAAAATAGACAAACTAATTGTTTCAGTCAGTTTGGGTATTTGCTGTCAAGGAAACAGCCAGCTTTCCCCCACTACTGAGAGCCCATCTAATTGGATGTATGAGGTGACAAAATGGCAGAGGGGTCCTTCCCACCCTCCACGGCCAAACGGGGGAGACACCATGAGGCACCGAAGAAAACCCACCTGGTCCCGCCTGTACGCCTAGGAAGGGGAGGGTCTGGATTAAGGGAGGCGCCAATGGGGATTGGGTGAGAGGCATGGAAAGGTCACAGGGGGACGCAGCTCCTAGGCGGAGCTGGAGCAGAGCACAGGGCTTGGGAGTTCTGACAACCAGGCATGGCTTCTCTGACCCTGGACGGAGGCCCAGAGGCCCTTACGCCGGTTCTGAGGGATTCTGGAAACGGCAGCAGCAGCAATAATAACACAACAGCTAGGCCTGGGGCTGGAGCCCACTTCCTCAGCGAGGTTGATGAAGAGGCGTCACCCTTTCATCCAAGGACCAATTTTTACTTATGTCCTTCTCTGGGCCAGGTATGTGCAAGGCACTGTGAGTCCAGCTGATCCAGAGTACAGATGGCGTCGTTCATTGATTCAATCATTCAACAAATGTTTATTGCATCCTTTCTAGGTATATCAGTGAACATGCTAGTTCTCTGTCCTTGGGGAGTTTAGACTCTAGCAGGGTAAACAGATAATGAACAAGAAGAATAAATGGATTACATGGGATGTTGAAAAGTAACACACGGAATGTCAAAAGGAAGGGAAAAGTGGAACCGAGAATGAGGGATTGGAGTGCTGGGTGCAGCTGCAGTACTAATGCTCGGTCTGGAGTCTCCCCTGAGAAAGAGGTCTGAGCAAAGACTCTGTAGAGCTAAGGGCATTGGCCAAGCAGTATCTTGGTGATTAAGGGAGATTAGGAGTGACTGAAAGCTCAGCCTCTGTTCCTAGAGCAGCTCTGAGTTGGAATTCCAGGTTTTATCACTCACCCCTTGGATGATCCCTACCCACGACGGTACCTCCTCGTGCCTCATCTCTTCATCTCGGTAGCGAGAATGATAGTACTCTACATGGTTAAGTGAGTTAATGCTTCTAAAGTGCCTGGCATATAGTGGGAGCTACGATGGTCACGATGATGATGGTGGTGATGAGGAGGGAGGAGAGAGAGCTCGTAAACCAAGGAGGGCTGAGAAGTGAGAGAGAAGCAGAAAGGCACTGACCATTTTTACAAGATATGGTAACTGCTAGCATGTAGCCCAAGCTTTTGTGAGAGCCCCACAGAAGATCGATCCAACCAGAAGTGATGGGAGGCATCTGCAGTCATTCCGGTGGGAGATGATGCTGGCTTGGGTTGTGGTCTGGGGGGAACAGATGCTCATTGGGACTGTTTCTTAAATATATTCCATCAGCTCTGAATACAAACTCAGAGGTCCATTTTTCCAGCTGTTCCTTATAACAACACACTGATTTATTTTTAGTCTTTTACTACGCATATTTAAAAATTTGAGGTACACTGATACAGTCAAACATAATGAAAACTAAACACTTAAAAATAATTCAAAAACATTGTAAGAGTAGACGTCCAAGATAGAGCTTATCCATCAGAGCTGACTGAATTTATCTCTGAGCTTCCTGGCAGCAAAGGCAAAATGAGAAATATATTGGGTCATATAATCTATATTGCATGGTGAAAAGGAACACAAAATTTATCTGTAGGAGAGAACATTGCACAAGCACTGAACTCTGAAAGGGAGCAAGTCACTTGCAATCATATTTAAGGGGTATGTTATAATAGAAAAGCGATGTCTTCAACAAAAAGATTGTTCACGTTGACATTTTTTGCCCTCATCTGCTAGAAATGCTGAGGTCATAGTGTTAAGTCTTAACTTAGTTTCATAGGGGGAGATAACATAATAGGGTCCAGGTGCCTGTCTTTCTAACCTAATACAAAACTAGAGCTTAGAGAATCTGAAGAAATGGATGACTCATATGCCCATTAGATTATCTATCTCAGATATTAGATTTCTCAGCTGAGCTTCTGGGAGTAGGAGCTGGATTTCAGTCAACTCATGGCTGGACTCTAGTGCCTGCCAACCTCTGTGTCATTGACTGAAGAAGAAAACGTACGTGCTTGAAATACTGGGGCTCGAGGAGTCTGCGTTTTCATGCTGAGGGGAGAGCTTGGCAGCTTGATCTTTATTTTTATGGGGCCGGAGAAAGGGCCAGTGCATTCCATTGTGTAGAAAGCAGGTGTCGGGATCGCCAAAACCCTGGTCTGAACCGGGTTTCTGCCTTTAACGTGTTAAATGACGAGGGACAGGTTTTTACCTCTTATAGATTCAGTTTCCTCATTTATAGCATTGAGTAAAAGTCAGCATCTTATAGGGCCATTGGGAGGATTAAACAATATAACAGGTAGATAAGTACCTAAGACAGTGCTTAGAACAGAAGCATCCAATACGTTATAGATATTGCTATTCTAATTGTAAACTGAAAGTGATTTCGATGTTTGTCTCAACCTCAAAACCAATCTCAGAGAATATTATCACAGCCCAAGAGGCACACTTCTGAATCCAAAAGAATCTAAGAACGAAGTCCATGTTCCTAAGACTTCCTGGGCAGAGGGGCATGGGGGAGGGGACAGCATCGCATGGCACGGGGAAAACTTCCTGTCTTAGGTCAGGGACTCTAGGAGCAGAGCCTGAGAGGAGATTCTTGTTAGGAGGTAGATTGAGAGAACACTTTGTGGAGAAGGGGAGTGAAAGAAGCATAAGGAAAAGGAAAGACTAAACCAGGATGTGGACTCAGCTGGAATCTCGTCTCAGCCTGATTTCATGGGAGACGCTAGAGCATGACTGTTACCACTAATTTGGTCCTATGCGGAGGCCAGGGGGCCAAGCTTCTCGTGCTCTCGTGCCATTGGCTGAGGTTTGCCTCCCAGGATGGGGGAGGATGGGCATAGACTCTTATGTGAAGGGGTTTCCACCTGGAGAAGGAGGATGCACGAGTTATTGTCAGCCAACACTCCAGCATCTGGGGGCTAATGCTCTGACCAGTCAAGGGGGCCTCAGTGAGGCACCAACAGCAGCCAGTGTCCTTTATAAACATCACCTATTAATTCCTAGGTGCCCAAATCTGTCTCCTTTCTCTCTACAATTCTCCTTTGCGATCTACCTTCCTTCTTTAAGTCAAAAGTCTCTTCTTTCCTTCTCTGCTACTTAAACCTACCCACCCCACGCCCCCCTTTTAACATAGAACACTTATTCGTTTTGCGTTTTTCCCTTTGCATCCTTATCCAGTCTCCTTAAAGGCTTTTAGATACGGAAACTTTAATATTTCGTTTTTCCATCATTACTGTCTCCTGGGAAACATGTGGGTAGGATCAATGTTATTCGCAGAAACCAGCGTTGAATCTGCAAGAACACATGGGGAATACAGTAGCCACCCCCGTGGTTTGCTCCACTTAATTTAAAGGAGAAACTTTGTATTAGAAGGCCATGCCTCAGCACCTAGGAAAGCAACCAGCTTCAGGCTGGGCCTCTCTTGTCTGGGATGAAACGAACCTTTTCATCTCTACTCCAACTTTCTCAGGAGACTATTCAGCTTGGAAGACTTTATAGGTGTTCCCAACTTTTTTTTTTCCAGGCTGTTCATAGCCTTATGTGAGAACATATCACCAGACAGCCAATAAATCATGTCCTTCATCGCAACTGGTTTAACTCCTCTCTCTTTGAGCAGACTGGTTTCACTCTGGAATGTTACAGGCTTGAGCTTTGTAGCTCCAAATGGTTTTTCATGGTCCCCAGAAGGCCAGGGATGTAGGGAACAGCATCCGTGTATGAGAGAGCAGTGTTCTAACTATGCTGCCTGAGAGGCAGGGAGAAGCTGACTCGTGATGTGTTTCTAAAAGACCTGGTGGACCTCTTGCTTAGACACAGAACCAATTAAACCTCTGATGCATCTCGGCCTAGACAATAGTCCTGGGGCCGTAGTCCATTGTCCTCTTCGACCTTCATGGAGGAATGACGAGAATAATAGCCAGCAGTGCTCTTTTGGGCGCCTATACGTTAAGCTGTATTTCATGCTCTCCACGATGTACAAGGTTCTGTTCTCAGTGCCATTTTGCAGATGGCTAAATCGAGACACAGAGAGGTCATTGCACCGAGGTGTCTGAATGGGCATGCTTAAGGCTTGGCGAGAGTTCCTTCAACAGCAATCCCTAAGTTATAATTGCTCCTTTCTGGATCAGTTCATCGATTAGTATCTAAGCCTTCTCCCTGCTCTCCAGATTCTGTGGGTGGGGCGGAATTCATCTCCTTTTGTCACGGTGGTGCACTCAGACTCCAACACAATGGTGGGCACAGAGTAGATGCTCACCGATTGATGAACGAATGCAGGCAATCCTGAATGGAGAGAGTGGAGGGGATGATGGAATGTGTTTTCCAGGCAGAGAGAATAGCGTGTGCCAAATTGGGGGTGAGGGGAGGGATGGAGAGAGAGAGGGGAGGGGAGAGAGAGAGAGAGAGAGAGAGAGGGAGGGAGAGAGAGAGGGAAAGGGAGAGAAGGGACGGGGGAGGGAGAGAGAGAACCCCCAAACAACTGCATTTTTGCGAAGAGATTTATTTCCGTAGATGTGATTAAAGAGATGGAGATTCTATTCCGTCAGCCCCCTCGCCCCACTCACCTCAACCTCCCTTCTCTGGTCTCACGCAACTGGCTCCTCATCCGTATGCTTCCCAGGCCATGCCTTCAGCCCAGCAATCCATTTCTGTCCTTTCACGAAGTTAATAGGACAAAACAAATCACCGCTCTCCAGCAAGTCATGCAGGGTTCTTGGGGACCTGGCGGCCAGCTCCAGGAGGATGTGAGATGGGCGGGCAGTACCAGGGAATGCCAAATCAGCCTGCTCCCCTGGAGGAAATCGCAACTACCATCAAGACCTCCAGGAAGCTGCAGGAGCCCCTTCCAGGCCCCTGGGACCCCAGCCCCCCAATGTCAAGGCTACACAACTCTGATTACCTGGGGAAATAAATGAAAGAGAAATCTTTCCCCTGGGAGGTAGGACGGTGCCGTGATTCTGAGGCACGTGAGATGCAGAGAAGCTGTTTTTCTTCAGTAATCACCTCCTTTGGCCCCAGAAGTACCTGCCTCCTCCCCTTCATTCCAGATAACAAGCCCTTCTTCTTTCTCCTGCGCCTAGTGTCACAAGACACTGAGACGCACTTCAATTACGTTTCACCTCGGCAT
>NW_006436812.1:2464202-2483378 GCF_000325575.1 Pteropus alecto | reverse complement strand
GACCTACCATGTCCGGGTGGCCGTACATGGGGGCTGTTTCTCACATCTGTCCTCTCCTCTCGGTTCTCACTGTTCTAGGCAGAATCCTAATTCTTGCTCTTCTAAACAATTTTAGGCTCTGGCAATCTGATCCTCTCACTCCGGGGTCGCCTTTTAGAATTCATCTTGCGCTCTGCCACTGGAATGTCTTTCCAGAGCTGAACCGTGATGGTTTACGACAAACTATAACTTAGCACGGCACAGTCTGATCTCAATTCATTTGTTCAGATGGCTTTTTCCTAATTGCCCTCCACGCCTATGCAGCCCAATATGGTGGCCATTAACCACATGCGGCCATTATGTTTAAATTTAAAATAATTAAATAAATTAGAAATTCGGTTTCTCAGCCATAACAGCCCCGTTTCAAGCTCTCAGCGTCCACGTGGAGCTCACGAGTGCCATATCGGACTATAGAATATAGGACGTTTCCATCCCCGTAGAAATCTGCGTGGGGCGGTGCTGCTTCACACATCAGAAGCCCGGCCCAGAGGAGACTCTTTGCTATTCTTTGTTCATATCTTCTGTTTCTCCGCCTTAATGCTTTTGCTCATGGCCTCACCTCTGCTGGAAATGCCCTCCCTCATTCTCTCCACGCCCAAACATTCCCGATTCTTCACGGTTCCTTCAGGAAGACGCCCTCGCTCCTCCACCTGGAAATGACTTGTCCTACCTTTAGACCCTCATAGCCTCTAGTACTTCCCCTGATGGTTCTTGTGACTTCTCATTGCTATGCATAGTTATACATGTACAGTGTCTATAACATGTGTGGGGCTCAGGGAGTGTTTGCTGAATGAATGAATGAATGAATGACGCTCCCTCTGTTGCACTAGAAGCTCTAAATACCGACATAAATTTATTATTGGTCACCTACCTTGAGTTAGGCATCATTTTAGGTTATCTAGTCATAGTATCTCTAACCCTTACAATAGAAGCATTAAGTAAGAATTAATATTCCCATTTTATAGATGAGTAAACTGAAGCTCAGGTATTCAGCATCCTGTCCCAAAGTCCATCGTTGACAAATAGCAGAGCCCAAGTTTAAAACTAATTTTGAACGACTCCGAGCCTCTGTTTTTCTGCAGAGTAATACTATGCTGCCTTTCCTTGAAACAGGATTCCTTCATTTTATTGTAAGGGAGTAAAAATGTCTTCATAAAATCTCTCTTCCATTTCTGCCCATCCTCTTCCCCTCTACCCCAATCCCAGGGCCTGACATGTAGTTGTCATTCTAAACACTGAATGGCAAACTCATGTCACAAAGAGACCTCCAGGACCAGGTGATCACCTCCAAGCTCACATGAACTCTTAAGCCTATGGAGTCGATGCTACTGTTAACCTTGCCCTTGACTATTACACCTCTTATCCCAGGTGAGTCATCCTGAGCTCCTCCACCCTCAGCACACATGTGTGCCCCTTGCCAGCTCTCCATGGTTAGACTTTGGGCCCTCAGCCTTCTCTTGGACTTGCCTGAGCTGACTTACTTCCTCTATCATCTGTGTGGGTGCAGTGTGTGTATATTTTGGGGGAGAGTTCTTTATTGGAAAATGCAGACAAATCCTATCCAGTCTTATCCAGGGTGCCCCCTGTCAACACATGGCATCATAATCTCCACTCCACATCTTCGTTCTTATCTTCCAGATGCCTATTATTCCTCGCCCTGCCCTCGTTCATGGCCCAACATTGCTGCACGTCCTCTGAGGAGTCAGCCCTGCCCATTCTGTCTTCCTGGTGTTTTTATAGCATTCAGAACCTGCATGACACAGAGACGTGGCTGGCTAGATGCTCCTGTGCATAAGGGGGCATTTATTAGCTACACTTACTATACGCACCTTTGTCTCTTCTAGTCCGTGAAACAACCCAGGCTCATTTGGAGGGAGGGAGATGATAAGCAGATGGAAACGTGTGGTGGCGGGCTTGGGGGCAGGCAGACCAAAGTACTGTCTATTTCAACAGCAGAAGTATATCCCCTTCCATTTTACCTAAGAGACTTCAGAGGCTCGAAAAGTAAAGCCTTCTGTTCCAAGTCACCTTCTAATAGTGGAACTCGTCCTTAAACTCAGGTCCGACTTCATTTCATCCCTTTTTCTCCCCTTCCTCCCCCAACCCCCTCACTACGTGTCAGATCTAGGCCAGCGTAGACATTGCTCTGTCCCCAGGGAATGATGATGCACCCTCCTGACTTCACCTGTCCTCATTGCCAGACACCACAGGAAAGCAAATTTGGGGGCCTTGGGTGGCGCACACTACGCACGTGCTCCCCGGAGCTGGCACCCTCTCCTCTCGCTGAGGAGAAGCTGGTGGAGGCACGTGTCCCTCTAAGCCAGGCATATGTCACCTTCGGGCAAAAGATGAGCTAATAGAATTGAGATGAATGTAATTGGCAGAAGGTCAGCAAGGGAGCCATGTGCGTCTGGAGCTTCCCGAAAAGGCCAGAGTCTTTCCTGCTCCCCTGTCTTGCGATTAGTATGCAGGTAAGGCAGATGGGCCTCTGCAGCGTAATTGGATCATTCGGAGATCGGCAATGCCTGGTGTATGTACAAAGCCTCAACAGTGATTAGATCCTGCCCGCTCATCTCGGCAAGCCTTGAAATTCTTCCCACTGTGAAAAACTAATTTTCTGTGGGAATTTATTAAATAAGAAATCTGCATGCCACTTTACCTTGTAAGCCAGGCCAGTGGAATACAAAGATTCCCCTCGACTTTGATGCCTGTTTTTCGCAGAGACTTCTCCATCACTCGGGGAGAGATATTTAGGAGATAGTTTTGTTTCGGGGCATGTGTATTTGTCTCTGTGTTCTCAGGGCAAGAAATATGGGAAACCCCTCAACTGAAAGGCTATGATGAGAGAAAATAATTGGGACAAGCAGAGTATAGGGCGGGCGGGGACAAAAAGTCCGGTCTTGCATTCAGAGTGTAGCATGTTCTCTGTCCGGTTGTGGACTTAATTGCGTTCTCCTCCTCAGAAAAATTTCCATGTTGAAATCCTTATCTCTGGTACCTCAGAATGTGACTGTATTTGGAGATACGTTCTCTAACGAGGTAATTAAGTGAAAATAAGGCTATTAGGATGACCCTAACCCAGTATGACTGGTGTCCTTATGCGAAGAGGAGATTAGGACACAGACGCACACAGAGGGACGGCCATGCGAAGGCTCGGGGAGAAGGTGGCCATCTACAAGCCAAGCGGGGAGGCCTCAGAGGGGACCAGCCCCCCTGGCACTTTGATCTCGGACTTCTAGCTCAATTTCTGTTATGTGAGCCACTGCATCTGTGTGTACCTTGTGGTGGCAGCCCCACACTCCTGAAATGCCTCTTCCGGAAGCCATCCTAATGTCCCTGTTTGGAATGAACCACCTCTTCCCCCCAAATCAAAAAGATCAGTAGGTTTTATCTCTGCATCAGCTCTCTTGATGGGAGGCGGCCACCAGAAGCCCTGCGTTGGGATGAGGTGCTCGGGCTGAATCAGGACAGGGGAGAGTGCTGTGCTCAGTTTTAAGCCTATTTGGGTTGTGAATGGGGGTCGAGGCTACCCATGGGCCCTGCTTAATGTGTCTTAGCT
The DNA here is from genome assembly GCF_000325575.1 of Pteropus alecto. NCBI lineage: Eukaryota > Metazoa > Chordata > Mammalia > Chiroptera > Pteropodidae > Pteropus > Pteropus alecto. Next base: position 2,479,780 of record NW_006436812.1, on the reverse strand, counting down.
GACACCTAGCTCCATTTTCCTTAAGAGGAGTAATATGGGTTGAATTATCTCCCACCTAAATGTATATGTTGAAGTCCGAGCCTCCAGTACTTTAGCATGTGCCCCTGTTTGGGAATAAGGTTCTCGGCAGATGTAATTGGTTAAGATATGGTCATATTTGGGTAGAGCGGGCCCCTAATTTAATATGACTGGTGTCCTTGTAAAAAGGGGAAATTTGGACACTCACAGGGAGAATGTCGTGTGAAGATGGAGGCAGAGATCAGGGTGATGCTTCCGCAAGGAACTCAGAGCTCGCCGGCGAACCACCAGAAGCTAGGCACAGAATAGATCCTTCCTTCCCAGGCCTCAAAAGGAACCAACCAATGTGACACCTTAATCTCAGCCTTCTAGGCTCCAGAACCACGATATGATAAATTTCTATCATTTAAGCCAGCCGGTCTGTGGTATCTGTTAGGGCAGCGCTAAGGAAAGCCATACCTGGATGAAGGCTCGTTTCCCTGGGGACGGCCCTGGACTGGGAGTGTGGACCTCTGGGTTCTGATTGGTGCCTCACCTCTGGGGTGGGCACCTGTGGCAGGATGGGTTTGTGAGGAAGTAAGCTCTGAGATGAGTAGTGTATATGAGAGGTTTACCAGGAAGTCCTCCAGGGTTAACACCTGCAGAAGGGAAGAGAACGAAGCAGGAATTGGGCAGAGGGAGAAGCTGGGCTGCAGCGCCATCTCAGCGGAAGCCTAAGCCAGGCCTGGGGGAGTCTGGAAGATGAATGGCCATCCAGGATTACTCCATATCGGGGCGGGAGGGCCAGAGCCTTGTACTTGAGCCTCCCAGGAAAAAGGCATGCGTGTCGCAGAGGCAGCTCCCTTCTGCCGAGGCAACCCTAAGAGGTGAGATTCGTTTGCTGCTCACACTCTCAGAAGCTGGGGGAAGAACCCCTTGATTCCCGAAGCGGGTCTGGTGGCTCACGACAGCATCCGCCACACAGCCTGGCCTTGGTTGGATCTCTGGGTGAGAAAATGCTTTGCCAACTGCAAATGGTAAGCCTTGACAGGTCTTCAGGAAGATGCATCGTCGAATTATATACTATCCAAAGGATTATTTCCTAATTTTGAGAGTTCTCTGAGTCACTTGGGAGGGGCGGGAACAGCACCATTTGGGGGTATTCCAGCAGAAGCTGTGTGCCTTCGCAGGGGTATTAGGGAGGGGAGTGGGGCTGAGGGATGCATACTTTCGGTGGATAACTTTTGTGATCCTTCAAAACTTGGAAACTCTGTACAGATTACCAACCTGCAGTGGCTTCATGGTGGCATGAACAGACCCAGTGATTTATTGAGAAAACATCATACCAATGAAAGAGGACGAGATCTGAAATTGAGACGCTAGAGTCGTCATCCTGCCTGGCACACCTTGCATGACCTTGAGCCAGGATTTTTCCAGTTTAAATGCCTCAGTCTGCTGAAGTATCAGGAGAAGAGCTTGAATGAGACAAACACTTTTCTGTGACACAGTTCTCCCAGAACCATGCTGCCTTCCTTGTGAGCACAGTACACATTTGTGATTGCGTAATAATTTGTGTGACCACGCGATCCACATCATCTACTTCAGCGGGCTAGGACTTATGCAGAATAGGGACCCACCTTGTTTACGCTGCATGACTGAGCACCACACACGTTCAATGCACGAGGACACATTCGATCCTCACAGCGCCATCCGGTGGGACTCAGTACACTGGGGGAAATGGCACGAGGCCACGCCCAGTAAGTGGTCAGCTCAGATGTGCACTCAGGGGGATTTATTCTTAATTAGTAGATATTCCCACCCAGGCCCCCTGGTAGAACACTACAGAATCTTAGTTTCAGTTTGATCACCTATGGATGAAAACCGGTGGGCCCCTTTCTGTAAGAGAATCTCAAGTAGATGCTCAGTATTACACAGAGGAAAGGAGAGCCATTTGGTTTGTGGGAAGGGATGCCCAAAGAACCCTCCTCCCGCCAAGAGAAGAGATTTCTGTGTATTATATGAGAGACATTGCCAGAAAGCCCAGCTCTGCAGACCCTTCTCCCTAGGCATCTGAGGTCTGTTGAGCATTTTAGTTTCTGGAGGGTGGCCGCTCTGGGTGGCTCATTCACCAAGGATGGGGTAAAGGTAGGGAGAAAATCCAGCTCCGGGAACATGTCAGAGCATTGAAATCATCGTGATGTGTTTGTATCCCCCATTAACCCGCTGAAAAGCAACCTGACCACAGGGGACTCATGAAGCCCTTTCTGCCAGCTGTCTAGAATGGTAGGTCACCAAAGGTACTCAGAATTCAAGGCAGGTAGAGTTGGCAGAGACTTCTGTACAGCCTGGGCATTAATACTTCAGGGAGAAATTCCATTTAGCATCCCATAGACGGGGGACACTGTTTCCACTACACAGCACCCCCAACTCAGTACACGGTCTAGGGGGAGCCCACGTCTTCTTGACTGGAAGTCACCCCCTCCTTCAGTCCGGAACACTTAACTGTGAGTCAATTTGTCCATCTCTGCCTTCACGCAGAGGACAGTTCTGACAGCGGCTACTGTGAGAGTCTTTTCTGAGCAGCAGGAGGAGAGGAACCTGGTAGGGTGGGTGGGAAGATTCAGAGGTCCTGGAGGCTGGTCCATGGACTGGAGGAAGATGACCACCTCGAGTCAGGGCTGGGTTAGCAGAGGGAGGAAAGGAGCTGTCCAGGGTACTTCCTGGTAGGAGGAGAAGGGTTGTCAGCCTCTGAATTTCTCCTTCTATCGGTGCCCTGCTCCTGCCCTCACCATTGGGGTGCACAGCACCCCAACATCCAGCTGGGAGCATCTTATCTCTACCTGAAAATTTCTGTGTGTGTGTGTGTGTGTAGCCATTTGAGTTCCTTTGTGTACAGACCAAGCTGGAAGTGCTATCATACTAACTCCTCCTGGAAGGCCTCCCTTGCCCATGGCAGATGGAAGTCGGTGTACAAATACCCCAGATCCCCTGCCCTCTGGGTAGGATAACTCTGACCTTGACTCCCAGAGTTCCCCAGGGGTGTCAAGCTCCAGTTACCCACAGAGGCAATCTGCATAACAATGCCAGTCATGTCTCTTTCCCCACCTCCCTTACCTGCAGTCACCTCCTAAATAAACTACTTGTACTTAGATCTTTGACTCAGCACCTGTTTCTAGGGGAACAAAGCCCAAGAGCCCATCATTTGGTTGAGTCTGTTAGTGTTGAGGTAGTTGGCAGAAAGGGGTCTTATCATGGGGGCTGGATGGAACTTTCCTGCCCTCTAAGACCTCAGGCTTGGACTCCGCTCTCTGTTTCAACCCCAGAAGTACTTTCATCCTCTGTTTTGACTCCAGAGCTATCACCGATGCGGATTTTCAGTGGATACTGGCGGAAGAACTGAAGCACTAAAGTCCCTGTTCCCCTTATCTTGTGCCACAGCCATATCTTCAGAGACCTCTGCTGCTGTGATAAGCACAGCTTCCCTGGAGCACCGTCTTAGTCTCTCGCTCTCCAGCCCCACAGCATTGAGAGCGTGTTTATTTTCTTCCCTAAGAAGGTTAGACAGCAAAGGAGCTGGCGTGCATCTAGAGCCGTCAACGCTTCAGCCACTGCATTATGCGCTTAATCCCATTTAAAGGGATACTAAGGCGTCCTCGTGGGGAGAGGCTTGAATGCAAGGAGAATAAGGGCCCACCTACTCCTCCATCCTTACCTCCCCCCCAAGTGCTACCTAGGGTAGAGAGTACTGAATGAGACAGACCTGAGATCCAGATCCATCTCTGCCATTTGCTCACTTCCTGGTTTTGGCTAAGTCATGGAACCTCGGCTTTCTCATCTGTGTGATGGGCATGCCGACAATGACCTCTGAGGCTATTCTAGTGGTTCAATGAGGCAAGGCACATTAATTTCCTAGAACAGCGCTTAGCCTATAGTAAGCACATAATAAGCTTTAGCCATTGCTTTCACTCTGCACCCCCTTGAAGCACACACATTCAGCCCTTCCTGGGGAGGAGCCGACCAGGCGGCAGCTTTGCACTAATCAGAAATCAGGAGTCTGCCCTGATAACCGTGTGGTCTGGGGACCCCTTGGAGACAACACTGATTCCCCATCTCCTCCCCACCTCACCTCCATGTGACAAATTGGCAGGAGGAAGATCACCCCAAGTTGAAAAGGATTTTCATGACAAAGTCATTTTCTGCTCGTGACCTCTTGTTCTCATTTGAGAACTTAGTAGGTATCTGGCAACACATCAGCCACAACCCAGATAAAAGAATAATTATTTCCTATTTGCTTGCTGGGGTTTTCAAATCAGTGCGGTAATTTAAGCATGACTCTTGGAGGCTTACAAAAAGATGTTATGATTAGTTTTATCTCCTTTGTTAAGGAAAAATAATTACAGTGAAATAATTAGAGGCAGCAGAGTTGACATGAGATTAGGAGAGCTGGCTTGGCAAAGAAAGTGAAGTTCTAATGAGGAAAAAAGTTTAACAAAGGGGTAGGTCCATGAGGAAAGTGTTAGGAGCCTGTCCAGTTCTGGCCTCGGAACTCAGAGAGAGAAGGGAAGAAGGACGGCTGGCTCGGTGGCCAGCTTCATAAAGAAATTAAACCTTTCAGGAAAGGCACTCTTCTTGGTGTCATTAGACCCAAGGCTTACTTCAGACTCCAGCACTCCCGAGAGCGTGACCTTAGACAGGTCCCTCAACATTTCTGAGCTACATTTAGTAGCTAGGTTTTGGCTTCTTTTCCTTTGTGTAGAATTGAGCTTCATGGAGATAGAAAGATAGAGGCTTAAGAAAGTCACACATATGCACATGCTCACCATCTCGCGTGTCCGACAGTTATTTATTTACTGCCTCCTTCACCTAACGTATGAGGTTGTTTGAACTTACACAGGTGTATCAGGTCTCTGCCCAAGAGCGATGACATTCTGAATGTCTGGTAACTTGGCCAAAATTCCAAGGATTCTGCACTGGACCTTCATTAACGGCCCAATAAAAGATAAAAATGACACCTAACATTGTGTTAGGACCTGCCATGTGCTGGGCACCTGCTAAGCACTTGGAGTTGGTTAACTCTCTTTTAACTCCAATGCTAAGAGGTGGACAAGGCAGATTCTGTCACTCCCCTGACTCTACTCACGAGGAAACCAAGGTTAAGAGATGATAAGAAACTTACCTAGTTGTTTCCTGCCACTGACCTTGCACTGGAGGGGTCAGGGTTCAAACTCAGCTCTGTTTGACTCAGAGGTGGAGACGCTAACTCCCAATTGTAGTGAGGACCCTGTTGTCTCATTTGGTGATGGTGGCCAGGAGGAAAGGAAGTCATGGACCTGAAACAGTCTAAGAAAAATGTGGGAAGCTATCTTTATTCTGGGTTAGCAGTACCTAGATGATATCTTCCCATGTGTATTAGTTATCTACAATTTATCCTAAAGTTTCGTGGCTCAAAACAACAGATGTTCATATTCTATAATTTTTATGGGTTAGGAATCAGGGAATGGTTTAGCTGCATGCCCCTGGCTTAAGATTTCTCATGGGGTTGCAGTCAAGCTGTCAGCCAGGGCTGCAATATCATCTAAAAGATGGACTGCAGTGGAGGACTCACTTCCAGGTTGAGTCATGTAGCTGTTGGCAGACCTCAGAAGACCTGCCTCGAAGCTCACTCATGTGGTTGCTGGTCAGCCTCACAATGTGGACCTCTCTGCAGACTGCTTGAATGTTCTCAAACATAGCTGCTGATAGTGTAGGGGTGGGGGAGAGAGACAGACATACAGAGAGAGAGAGAGCGAGAGAGAGCGAGAGCGAGAGCGAGAGCGAGAGAGAGAAGAGAGATCCCAAATGGGAAGCCACAGTCTTTTTATAACCTAACATTGGAAGTGATATGCCATCATTTTTGCTGTGTTCTGTTCATTAGAAGTGAGTCATTAGGTTGGGTCCACACTGAAAGGAAGGGGATTACTCAAGATCATGAACACCAGGAGGTGGGGATTATTGAGGGCTTTCTTAGAGGCTGCCCACAACACCACTTTTTACTCTCTTCATTCTAAGTGTCTAGAATGGCGATGGACCATTGAGAGAGAGAGAGAGAGAGAGAGCGCGAGCGCGCGAGCGCGCAAGCGAGCGAGCGAGCGAGAGAGAAGAGATCTCAAATGGGAAGCCACAGTCTTTTTATAACCTAACATTGGAAGTGATATGCCATCATTTTTGCTGTGTTCTGTTCATTAGAAGTGAGTCATTAGGTTGGGTCCACACTGAAAGGAAGGGGATTACTCAAGATCATGAACACCAGGAGGTGGGGATTATTGAGGGCTTTCTTAGAGGCTGCCCACAACACCACTTTTTACCATCTACTCTCTTCATTCTAAGTGTCTAGAATGGCGATGGACCATTGTATTGCATCCTCGATGAGATCACCGATCTTGAGTTGACAGGCAAGATTGTCATTGATTTGCCTTGTACTTTCCATTTCCACCCATGTGCTTCCACACAGTTTGGACAGAGGCGAGGTGACTCAACTGGCTGTCAAATACTTCCCATGTTTTAGGATGCTGGAGCTGGCTGAAGTCCTCCAGAGACTAAAATACTACTCCATACTTGTACTTTAGTGGTGTCCATTTATTCATTCGGCAATCAATTGAATCTCTTCGTATTCCTTAGGCGTGAGAAGAGAGAGTGCAGATCAATAAGGTCACTGCCTGCATGGAGCTCGCATTCTGGTGGGGAAGACTGGCAGTAAGAAAATAAATAAGCAATATAATTTTAGATTGCACTAAGTGCTATAAAGAAAATGAATAGGATAAGAGAGAGACCTACTTTTAGTAGGTGGTCAGGGAAGTTTTAGGAAGACGAGAAATACCACACGTTATTGCCATGGCCTACCCCGACCCTCAGTCGTCATTGTATTCAAATCCACGATGAGCACGTTGGGAATGATGCTCCTTAGAGCTGTTCAGTGCCCTGCCCTGTGAACTGCACATAGTTTCCCTGGCAGGAGCTGGCTTACTCATCTCACCGGCCTTCAAGGCCACCGATAATGCCCGTCCCCTGGTAGATGTGAGATTAGATTGTGCAGGTCCCTGCAGACCATATTAAGAGTTTTATGCTCTATCTCAAGAACACATGGAAGGCACTGGACAGCTCGAAGCGGGAGACCGTGTCTGATCATCTGTGCGGTGTCTGAACTGGCTCTCTGATCCTTGGACAGTCATCACAGATGAAAAGACTACTTTTTCTTTATCACCACAGCAGGTCAGGTGACTTTATCCATAACAGCCCTGATCATTCCTAATTCCCTTTTCACTTGTTGGGGCATGCTGGTCTCTTAGTTTCTGTCTTCCTGGCTCATTTTCTCTCTTTTCTTTCCCTTCCTCCTTTCCTCGGCCCTTCACTTATAAGAACACACTCGGAGAAAAGTCTTAGGGGAGAGGCCTCCACTTGACCATGACGTCTATCTAAATTAGGCCATTTATCGTGAGTCTTACGCTTTTGTAGGGGTCTGGGGTGCGCCTCCTCCCTCAGCATTTTCCCTTTAAAATTCAGAAGCGCTGAATTCCCCACTACATCCTGGCCTTGGAACTAATTTCTGAGGAAACAAGAGGATGATCTCCCAGGAGGAGGAGATAATTCTCACTTTCCCTTCTCATAAGCTCCACAAGTGGTCCTCAGGTGAGAAAGCTGCCAGGTCAGCAGCAGCCCCCCCCGTGCTAAGCCTCTTATCGCTGCCTCCACGGCTTCTGCTTTATTAGCTTAACTTCGGGAAGGCACGACCGTTGGATCGAGCTGGGAGAGAGTGGGAAATGACATCTTCGTAGTCAAGAGAGAAATCTCTCTCACTGGTCGGGGGAAGAAGACTTAACATCCCCTGGGTAACTCCTGCCTGGCAGTAGAATTCGGCTGTGACAGTAGCGTAGGAGGAGGTCCAAGGTGACCTCTGGATGGTGCGGGGCGCGTCTAGGTGAGTTCTGCCTTCTCTCTCCTGAGCTGAGACATTGTGTCAGCACAGAAATGGTCATACCCCTGCTCCAGGCCACCTTCAGCTCTCACCCGGATACCTGGCACAGCCTCATCTCACCTTGCTTCCCCACCTGGTCCCGCCAACGTATTTTCTAATCTATTCTGAAAGCGTAGCCAGGATGATCTTTACGAAACGCAAATGGGAGCGACACTTCCCTATTTAAAGCGACTTCCCATTTCCAGCCCCGGTTCTCTCCAGCGTCACCTCACCCTCCTCCCCTCCCTTCCTTTCTCGCTCCCAGCCGCACTCACTTTTTTGGTCGGTTGGAAATGATCCTCTTCCTTGAATGATCCGTGCTTCCTGCTCGTTACTTGTTACATTCTCCCCACCTCAGAGATTCTCCTCCTCAGGCTTTAGGGCCCAGCTCGATCACCACCCGACGGGGAGGCCCTCCTTTGGCCAGGTGAAATCCCATATCCCCAGCACTCCGGACAGTCAGCAGCAGCCACCAGTGCCCTGCACGTCTCATCGCAACTGCACTTTGGCCCTTTTTTCTTCCACACTAGACCATGAGAAACTTACATCAGGGACCATATGCTCACTTAGTCCCACGTCGAATATCACCATTGCCCGGCAGATAGTAGATGGTCAGTTAAAGCCGGTTAAATGAACGAACGGGCCATATACATTCTCCATCTCAATTAAGGCGGATACATTCAGTTTACCAGGTTTACTCGAGAGCGTCGACGTAGTTATTACAATTGCAAATTCAATAGGATGTCCTTCCTGTCCTCAACTTGATGACCGTCAAGAGGGTTGGGGCCGATGTGCCATTACAGTGATCAGGGCCATAAATGAGAGCAAGGTGAGAAGCAACACCAGGCTCTGCCTGGGATGCTCAGGGCAGATGTCTCTAGTTCACACTCCCAGGAATGGTGCTTCCTCAAGCGCCCAAGGAGAGCAGGAACTCCAGGCAGAGCAAACAGTGGATGCAAAAATCTGGGTGCCTCTTTTCCCAGAACCAGAGAGCTGGGACCGTTGTAATATGTTGCCTCTCACCTGATACCATGTAGGCACCTAGAAAATCAGTTGAGATGTTCCTACTTGTCGTCTAGAGATGTAGAAATAATGTAGAAATCGTTGACACCAGTGAAGTTTGGTTCATATTTGTGGTCCTGGTTTAATTCTTAAAACTCCTCTGAAAGATCTCAGATTGGACAATAAATTATGTGGTCACCCTGTTGAAAGCCCAAAGCAAAAATCACAGCTTTTCTTTTTAATTGAGATGAAACTTATGTAATATAAAATTAACTTTTAAAGTATACAATTGGGATGTATTTTATACATTAACCATGTTGTGCAACCACCATCTTTCATTCCAAAATATTTATCACCCTAAAGAGAAACACCGTACCCACTAAAGAGTTACTCACTGTTACACCTGCCCCAGCCCCCGGCAACTACTGATGTATATCATGTATCTGCATAGATTTGCCTCTAGATATGTCATCTAAATGGAATTATACAATACTATTTGTCCTTTTGTGTCTGGCTTCTTTCACTGAGTGTCACGTTTTCATCCATGTTGTAGGTACTTCATTCTTTTTCATGGCGACATAATATTTTATTCAGTAGACAGGCAATATTTTGTTTATCTATTCATCAGTTGATGGACATTTGGGCTGTTTCTACCCTTTGGCTCTTATGAAGAGCGATGCTGTGAACATCTGTGGACAAGTATTTGTCCGACTCCATGTTTTCAATTCTTTTGGGTATTGCTGGGTCATATGATAATTCTTTAACTTTTTGAGGAACCAGTGACAGCTTTTTGAGTGTTTGACATGCTGATCTTGACCTGGCTCCCTTGTCCTCATCACCACAGCCAGACAGGCAGGGAGTGCTGGGCCGTGAGAGGGAGGGAGAGTCCTTTCCAGGGACAATTACAAGCCCTCGTCCAAGAAGGAGACCAGCCTGGAGACCAGGTGAATGCTCAGGTAAGATCCTGGTCCCAGAGACGTGACCTTTGCTAGATAATTACGTCAGTGTGGTATCAGGAATAAAATGCCCATCAGGAGGGCTTTGGTTGAAAACTGCTCTTGCTAAACATTACAACCTTCAAAACTGATTGAAAGTGGGTGTGTGTGTGGCGGGGCGGGGGGGGAGGAGAAACGCATCAAATCAAAGAATTTAGTGGAAAAGCACAATAATTCCTGCCCAGTGGAGGTGAGTATTCATATTTGTGATGGTGGCATGTGAATACGTACAATGCGAAAAAGGTGCCTGAAGAATCTGCTCTCTTCCCTGTGCGATGCGGAGCAGGAGACCCCATGGGTAACGGGGGTCATCGGTTCCGACCGACGCTCCATCTCCAATGTGACAGCAGAAATCTAATTTAACCCCTCCAAATTCCATGCAACCCAGGAAAGGTTACTGAGCCTCCTTCAGGATATGGGTCTCATGTCGCACATCTCAGAGAGTAGAGAGGTCGCAGTAAGCAGACGATTCGAGGGGCCGCTGAGAAGCAGGAGCTCTGGTTCTGTTCCAGTTCTTAATGGACTTTCTGGTGGGTTCTGATGTGACAAGGATCTTACCCCGTCTCGTCCACCCTCTCTTGAAGAATATCTTCCTTTACTGACTCAAAGGTTCAAAGTCGAGTGCCCGTAAAGCAGAATGCCATTTTTGGGGGGGATGGGGGGGAGAGAAGAGAGAAGAAGTGGGTAAGGGGAGCATTCAGATGGGAAAGGAATCGGAGCTGGCTTAGAAGGACCGATGAGGACACCAACACGAAATCGATTTTGGATGGAGCCAATCGTCGATACTGAGGAGAGTGTCGATAATAGCAACTATTTCCATTGCTGTTACTTCGGGTAATGAAGGGAATGAGAAATGGAAAAGGAAGGATAGAAGGAAGGAAACAAAGAGACATAACAAGAAGGAGAGACCTTGCCCACTTTCTGGTTTTGCTGGAGCAAAGTGAACACACCGGAAGTTTCTACTTTGCTCAGGGCAGAACAGCCCCTGCCCACCAGGCCCTACAAGTACTCCCGAGAGCCCACCCCTCTCCTTGCTGGACACATGACCCAGGTGAGAGGTGCCCACCTTGCAGAGTCCCCAGGCAGAAAGCCACCATTGGCTAAGGCTACTTCTTCCCATCTTTATCAGCCACTACCCTACTCCTATGTAATTTATTTATCTATTCAGAATTCTCCTTACCCAGATTTTCATAAATTCCTCCAACTCCATAGTGTATTCAGATGGAAATAAATGAGTTTAATTACTTAAAGTAAATTTGGAATTCAGGGGCGATTGCGCTCCATTCTGCATGTGAGCCCAGCCGCAGAAGGAAATGTAAAATATTCAAGCCTTTGAAAGATGTCAACCACTGGGCTTGGCAGACGCACACGTCGCCTCCTTTCCTGGATGAGCTCCTGAGCTGGATGGAAGGGACTGGCTCTTTTTTCTTCGCTGGCTCCAGCCGGGAGCAAGCACAGAGACAGGTTTAGCCAATGCTCAACCCTCGCCTCTTCCTAGAGGTCCCCGTCCCCTAGAGAGGCCTGGGACAGTTTCCACATTAACCTCTCTAGCTGCTTGCTGGAGCGGCTGATAATTTCGCTCTGCACCCAGTGATGCATAGGAGTGATCAGAAAATCTGTAACCAGAGGGGAAACGGCTGCTAATGTTGCAGTAATGGGGCAGTTTAAGAGACACTTGCAGGGAAGAGAAATTTACAATTTAAATAAGAAAAATAATGAACTCTAAATTAACAAAAAAAAGGGGCAAGAATGCCCTGGCTGTGGCGAGGGCCGGGGTCTTCTTCCCTGAACCTCTCCTTCTACAAGTCACTAAGCTGGTCTGAGAGCCTCAAGTGTGGCTCAAGGGGGACTTTGGGGGACCCTCAGAACGATGCTGGGAGGGACCCCACCGAGCTAAGGGTTGCTTGTGTAGCAAGGTCCTTCTGTGTAGGTCTCAGCTTAAGCAAACACCCAAGGAGGGAGGATGGGGTCAGAGACACATGGGACTGGAGCACTTACCCTGACGTCACACCCGAAGTGGCCAACCGTGAATTCAGACCCAGATGCTCTGCTTCCGGAGCCCATTCCTGACCACCATGCCGTCCCACATCTCTCTCGGGGACCCTCAGAGACCTCCCTGGCTTTCCCGCCATCCTGGAAACACCCTGCCTGTGCAAGTCTGTCTTCCTGGTCTTTACCCCCAGCTTATGCATTGAGATATTGTCTCCTTCCTCAGGACTGTGATGATTCTGTGGGTCCCAGGGGGTGGAGAGCAATATCTGGCTGAAGAGTCTCCTTTGCAGAGACTGGGGGCGACGTAAGGACGAGAGCTTTCTTTAGGCAAAACGACAGCAGAATACCCTACGTTGGTTCCATGGATCTTCTCTTTCTCCTCGCATACTCTGAGCTCTTCCAGCCGGAAGTATGGGATTTTCCCACTACCTGATGCTTTGCAACACAGACTCCAATTGAGCTTGGCTATTCATGCCACTCTGCTGTTCCTCTCCCCACATCCATACTGGCCTCTTCTAAGTAACCGCCTTCGGACTCCTCGCATTGGTAGGTGAACTTTCACCGAGTTAGGGGCCTCCACGTAATCCCTACCACCTGCACACAAATGTTCGCAGCAACATTACTCACAGGAGCCAGCAGGTGGACACAGCCCAAGTGTCCATCAGCTAATAAATGGATAAACAAAGTGGTGGTATATCCACACAGTGGAATATTATTCAGCCATAAAAAGGAATGAAGTACTGACACATGTGACACGGATGAACCCTGAAATCATTACACTGAGTAGAAAAAGCCAGACATGAAAGGTCATGTGTTATATAATTCCACTTATTTAAAATATCCAGACTAGCCAAATCCACAGGGACAGAAAATAGATTCACGGTTGCCTGAGGCTAGAAGGAAGCGGGGAATGGGGAGTGACTCCTAATGGGTAGGGGGTTTCCTTTCGGGATGATGAAAATTTTCAACAGTTTGTACTAAATGCCAATGAGATGCACACTTGAAAATAGTTAAAATGGTGAATTTTTTGTTATATGTATATGAGGGAGGGAGGGAGGGAGGAAGAGGGAGAGAGACATAGAGAAAGAAAGGAGAAGGGAAGGGAAGAGAAGAAGAAAAAAAAGCCAAGGACATGAAAATCAGGTTTCTTTCTCCGTCTCAGGGCTGCTCCACCGTCTTACCCGAAAGAGGAGCCCTCTGCGCCCTGCACCAGACGGGCCTCTGCATGGCTTCCTCTGCCTGTTCCAGCCCCTTCAAGCAGCGCTCACTTTCACAAATTGAAATTCTAAGAGTCTGAGGAGCCAAGCTCATCTTTCCTTCTTTCATTCCTAGGATACGCATCAGGCATTCTGTACCTTTTCCACCTGTGGTCCTATTTACCTGGGGAGAGGGCCAGTAAGACTGGGGGCCCTGCTTGCTGGCGGTGGAATTCTAACTCAGTTAGCTGGGAGGTGCCACAAAGGTAAGCCACGATGCAACACCGGGTCATTCCAAGACATAGTGTTAGCTTTCCCAGTGAAAGGGGGAAGGTGAAAACATGAGAACAGGGCATTCTATCCAAAGCCAATGCTATTCGACATTTTGTCTGCGTATAATTAATCATATGACACTTCGGCGGGACCCAGGTCCATTGAACTCTACTGCCTGGGCTCGCCAATGCCACGTCTGTCATTAGAAATCTAATTTCTAAAGTACTCATGGCCAGAAGAGTGAAAGAAGGTCGGGAATGGGACAAGGACCTCTGGAGGTTTTGAACTGGGGCAAGGTGCTACCTCCCTAGGATGTCTTTGGAAACGTGTGGAGAAATTTTGGATTGACTGGGGATGCTTTCGGAATTTAGTGTAGGGGAGAAGGGACTAGGGATGCTAAACATGCTGTAATGAGCAGGACAGACCCATGCGATAATTATCCCATCCCAAAATGCCCGTAGCCCATTTAATAAAGGAGATTTGGATTCTTCTTGATCTCTGATTCAATCACTAGTCGTATGACCTTGAATAAATCACTTAAGCCTCCATCTTTTTATTTTTTATTTTTGCGATGCATGGATCCGTGGTTTACAAATTAGATCCTTCCTTTGCCATATGCTTGGGGTCTGCAAGAATTTTCACCCATCCTATGGAGCCACGAGAATTCTTTTTCCTCCAAAGGGTGTCCATGCCTCATTTGTTTGAGAAACATCAAGTCAAATGGTGATCTTATTTTTAACAACCAGAATGTAAAAACAGTTACTGAGTTAGATATTTTTATCAGCCCTATTTTGCAGAGGAGAAATGGAGGTTTATACGACTTAGGTAAACTAGTACCTGGTAAGCTAGATATGAATGCATGCAGTCACTCTGTAATCCAGACTCTTAGTCATCAAACAATGTCCCCAAATTTGGTTTTCCTCAACCTCTTTATTTTTGTGATATCCAGGGACCAGCATGTTTTTTTTTTTTTTGCTATATTTTTATGCGATAACTCTATTATTCATGTAATACTTTTAAATTGATTTAATCTTAAGTGAAATTTACTTAAATTGGAAGCTACTATCATTTTTTTCTTAAAATATAGTGAAAACAAAACTATGTTACTAAATTCTATACAGATTCCCAGAGGGCTCCGAGAGTGTCATAGGAAAGTATTAAGAGTTAAAGACGCACACGTAGCAGACTTTTGCTCGATGAATTCCAAAATACTGACAAAAACTTAAAAACGAAGTCATTTTCTTATGCTAGGCACCAATGGCTTTTGATGTCATCTATAAATGATCACCTATGAATTATCTAAAAATCCTTTCATTAGGTACCATTGGTGAAGCCACTATACTTTTCCATCTCCATTCATGTCCCTTCCAGCTATCAGATTCCATGAGACAGGGACACCGAATGAGGTTCTGTGCTCTTATACCGGTGCGGTTCAGTCTGATAAAAACATCCCGGCACCCTCCCTGGCTGGCTCCAGTCCCCGTAGTACAGACCGCCATTTTGGTTTCACAATAGTCTGACCAGGCCTTTCCCACCCTGGCTTCGGAAGGTTAGAAATCTTTTGTTTTTCCTTCCTTTCAATTACAAAAGCCTGTTTGAACAGCCTCTGTGACAGCCCATGTTCAAACAAGCTTTTGTAATTGAAAACAGAGCTTGCAACTGGCTGCAGGGATGCTTGCCTCAAAAGGAGGAGATGCTGAGCATGCTGTGTGCTGGTCCCTGAGGCCACTTTCAAAGTGTTTAAAGCTTCCTTCCAATTAAAAAAAAAAAAGGGGGAAAGAAAATCCTGTTTAAACGCACAGTCCAGAACGACTGCTTTGAGTGATTGAAAATGGAGATTTTGACTCAGGCATTGCTTTGGACCCAGGGACAGTGGTCTTCTTGGAAAGGGAGCAGAAGAGAGGAGCTGCTGCTCACTGGGCATTTTCACCCATCTTCTGAGCCCCTTTTGCCATTATTCTAAGGGGTCTCTGAGGTTGAATGCACAGGTCTCCCAGTATGTTCAAGTTCACACCCCTGTTGGAGTTTCAAGTTTCAAGTTCGAGCTCTCATTCTCCCTCCCTCTCTCTCCCTCCCTCTCTCTCCCTCTCTCTCTCACTCCCTCCCTTTTCTGCCTCCCCCCCCCACCCCCCC